>NC_138565.1:11736820-11771820 GCF_964273705.1 Natrix helvetica
TGTTCTTCATATGATTTACGCTTGTGGCCACCAAAACTGAATGCAGATAAGCAGACATATACCGTATTTTTCGCCCTATAAGACGCACTTTTTTACTCCCAAAAAGAGGGTGAAAATCTGGGTGCGTCTTATAGGCCAAATGTAGCCACCTGGGCAGTGGTGGGTTTCTGCGGTTGGTCAATGAACCCGGAAGTTCCGCCCCTGTCACTCACTCGCAAGTCCTTGGTGTTTTTTTGCATCGGGGCTTGCTGCAAAAGAGAGGGAGCAAAGACCTTTTCTCTTTGTCTCTCTCTCTCCCTTCCTTCCTTTCTCTCTTACTCTTTCTTTCTCACTCTCCCCCCCCTCTCACACACACATACGTACCTTCCAGTTGGCAAAAATTTCTGTTTTGCCAGCTGGGAGGCTGGCAAAGAAGCCTCGTTTTCCCTGCCGCCCGTGGCACTTCACTTGCTGCAACTCAGACAATGGGCAGGTGGGAGTAGCGCTGTCCGGGTTGCAGCAAGAAGAAGGATCGGCTGCGGGAGTCCGGCAGAGCAGCGTGCAGAGCCGTGCGGAGCCCCGGGGAGATGGGCTCTGCGCGCTGCTCTGCCGGTCTGCCGATCATCCGCTGACCCCTAAAGAAGAAGGATCGGCTGCGGGAATCCAGCAGAGCAGCGTGTGGAGCCCCGGGGAGACGGGCTCTGCGCGCTGCTCTGCCTGTCTGCCGATCATCCGCTGACCCCTAAAGAAGAAGGATCGGCTGCGGGAATCCGGCAGAGCAGCGTGTGGAGCCCCGGGGAGACAGGCTCTGCGCGCTGCTCTGCCGGTCTGCCGATCATCCGCTGACCCCTAAAGAAGAAGGATCGGCTGCTGCTCTGCTGGATTCCCGCAGCCGATCCTTCTTCTTTAGGGGTCAGCGGATGATCGGCAGACCGGCAGAGCAGCGCGCAGAGCCCGTCTCCGCGCGGCTCCACACGCTGCTCTGCCGGACTCCCGCAGCCGATCCTTCTTCTTGCTGCAACCCGGACAGTGCTACTCCCCCCTCCCCCTTGTCCGAGTTGCAGCAAGTGAAGTGCCACGGGCGGCTGGGAAAACGAGGCTTCTTTGCCAGCCTCCCAGCTGGCAAAACAGAAATTTTTGCCAACTGGAAGGTACGTATGTGTGTGTGAGGGGGGGGGGAGAGTGAGAAAGAAAGAGTAAGAGAGAAAGAAAGGAAGGGGGAGAGAGAGACAAAGATAGAAAGAGAAAGAAAGAACGTTAGAGAGAGAGAGACACAAGAAAGGAAGGAAGGAAAGAAAGGAAGGAAGGAAGGAAGGAAGGAAGGAAGGAAGGAAGGAAGGAAGGAAGGAAAGAGGGAGAGAAAGACACAAGAAAGAAAGGAAGAAGGAAGGAAGGAAGGAAGGAAGGAAGGAAGGAAGGAAGGAAGGAAGGAAGGGAGGGAGGAAAAGAAAGAAAAAAAGAAAGAAAAAGGAAGAGAACTTATGATCACAATTGAGCCCAAAGTTTTGGTTGCTAAGCAAGAGCATTGTTAAATGAGTTTCATTCATGAGTTTTTACAATCTCCTTTCCAGCAGCATTCACTCAAACCAGATGCATATGAGGGGGTTAGAGACCACCAGATGAAATATGGGGGTTAGAGAGCACCAGATGAGATATTAGGGGTTATGAGACCACTAGATGAAATATGGCTGGATAAGAGAGCACCAGATGAAATATAAGTGGGGAGGGGAAATGAAGAACATATTGGTAATATTGACAGTTCTTTCATTTCTGGATTTCTTGCTGTTTCTTGCTCTGACTGTTAATGAGAGTAAAGATAGTTCTTAATGTGTTACATGGTTGACATAAAATTGTTCTTAAACTGCTGTTAACTTTATACAGTTGATATAAAATATTTTACTATAGTATTTGGTTCATAATCTTTTTTGTCTAGATTTTCCTCCTTTAAAATTGGGTGCGGCTTGTATTCCGGAGCGACTTATAGGGCGAAAAATACGGGTATGTTAAAATTAAAGATGTTTATTGAAATGAAATTATAAATACCATCAACATAAAATGGAGCCCGTTCAGAGGCTGAAATACACCAAGTAAATGAGATGAAGAGTGTGGAAGAGGGGAGAGAGGTAAAGGGAAGAAGAGAGGGATAGGAGAGAGGGCGGGGGAGACGAGGAAGAGAGAAAGAAAGAGTAGAAAGGGGAGAGAGGAGAAGGAGAGAGGAAGAGGAAGTAGAGAAGGGAAGGAGGACAGAGGGAAGAAAGGAGGTAGGGAGGGGGAGGAGAGAGGGAGAAGAAAGTGATGGATAAGGTACAAATATGGTGTATGGAGAGCAGAAGAGCCAATAATTGTTATTGGGGGTTGAGGGTAAATGAATTGACGTAAATATTTAATAATACAAAATTATGTTGGTTATGTAACAGTATACATGTGGTTATTTGTATGGAAATGAAAAAGTAAAAAGCTTTATTTTTTTTAAAAAAGAGAACAATAACCCTGTGGAGGTATACCTGTAACTATACATAAGAGAATAAAAATATTTTTTTAAAAGAAGAAATTTTGGCTCCATCGTGGTCGGGATGCCTCTAATTGGTGCGTGGCCATGCAGGTGGCAACAAAACACCATGCAGCAGGTTCCAACTGCCACGCAGTGCTTTTTGTGAGACACCTTCCACGATAATAGGAGAGGAGAGCCAGCCTGGAGTCAGCAGTCAGTTCTGCTGAGGGAAAGAGGGAAGAGAGACAGAAAGGGACAGAGAAGGAGAGAGAAAGTGACAGAAGAGTGGGAAAGAAGGAGAGAGAAAGAGAGACAAAGAGAAAGAGGGTGTGAGAGATAGAAAAAGACAAAGAGGAGAGAGAAGGGAGAAGGAGCGAGAAAGTGATAGAAGAATGGAAAAGAAGGAGAGAGAAAGAGAAGAGAGACAAAGAGAAAGAGGATGAGAGTGACAGAGAGAGAGAAAAGAGGAACAAGTAAGAGAACATCTCATTTCAACTCTGAAGTGCAAATATTCTCTTTGATTGGTAATTTTATTTGTCCATTTCCTATCCAATGCTTTCATTTCTCCTTAAGTCCCCCCTCATCAATGATCTGATTCTGGAGGGGGAGCTGGACCTCGCAGGAATAACTGAGACCTGGTTGGGCCACGAGGGAGGTCTACCCCTCGTGGAAATGTGCCCACCAGGTCATTGAGCATTTCACCAGCCCCGGCCCCAGGGAAGGGGCGGTGAGGTCACAGTGATTATCCGGGAAGACCTAGAGCCGAGAGAGTTCACTGTGCCGCAGACATCCGGGTGTGAGTCCCTTGTCGTGAGATGGGGCCCAGGGAGGCAGTTGGGCCTGCTGATAGTATACCTGGCTCCTTGCTATACATCAGCGGCCCTGCCTGAACTCCTCGAGCTGATCGCATCGGTGGCGGTTGAAACCCCCAAACTCTTAGTGATGGGGGATTTCAACCTGCCGTCGATGGGAGAAGCTTCCGAGGGGATTCGGGAGTTCATGGCTTCCATGACAGCCATGGACCTGACACAATTAATTCAGGGCCCTACAGACGAAGGAGGCCACATGCTGGACCTTGTTTTTGTCTCTGGCCAGTGTACGAGTGATCTGGGAATCGGGGATTTAACTATCACTCCCTTGTCATGGTCAGATCACTCACTTCTCCGACTTGACTTCCCTGGTGCTATCCCCCGCTGCGGGGAGGCGGAACCGGAAGGCATTAGATGGTTCCGCCCCAAGCGCCTGATGGAACCAGATAGGTTCCAGACGGAGCTTGGGCCACCTCCTGTAGACCTGACCCGCCCCCGGGTAGAGGACCTAGTAGCCGCATGGAATAGTGCGACTGCCGGGGCCCTAGACCGAGTGGCGCCTTTGCGGCCTCTCCTGCGGCAACAAACCACCCTGGCCCCTTGGTTTACCGAGGAGCTAAGGGTGATGAAACGCCACAAGAGACGCCTAGAGAGTCGTTGGAGATCCTCCCGCTCCGAATTTGACCGAGCACAGGTACGAACCTACTTAAGGACGTACCTTGTGGCATTAAGAGCGGCCAAACGTCGACATTGTGCCGCTCTTATTGCGTCCGCAGATAACCGCCCTGCTGCCCTGTTCTGGGTGACCTGCTCCCTTCTGTCTCAGAGGCCGTGGGAAGCCCCTCTACAGGGCAGGGCAGAGGAATTTGGGAAATATCTGCAGGATAAAGTCGCTCAAATCCGGAGTGAATGGGTCCCTTTCAGTAGGCTAGTGGAGACGCCCGAGGCGAGTTTTGAGAGACCATACTGGGAGGAGTTTGACTCGGTTGCCATCAAGGATTTGGACAGGTTACGTGGATGTCTGCGACCTACCACATGTTTATTGGACCCGTGTCCCTCCTGGCTTGTACTGGCATCCTGGGAGGTTACACGTGAGTGGCTCCTGGGCCTAGTGAATGCTTTGTTGGGCGAGGGGTCACTGCCGGCCGCCTTGAAAGAGGCGGTTGTGAGATCCTTACTCAAGAAGCCTTCCCTGGACCCAACGGAGCTAGCTAATTATCGTCCAGTCTCCAACCTTCCCTTTTTAGCGAAGGTTGTAGTGAGTGTGGTGGCCCAACAGTTTCCACGTCACCTGGAGGAGAATGATTATCTAGACCCGCGCCAGTCCAGCTTCCGACCCGGGCACAGCACAGAGACGGCCTTGGTCGCGTTGGTTGATGACCTCTGGAGGGCCAGAGATAGGGGTTGTTCCTCTATCCTGGTCCTATTAGATCTCTCGGCGGCTTTTGATACCATCGACCATGGTATCCTGTTGCACCGGCTGGAGGGGTTGGGAGTTAGGGGCACTGTTTTACGGTGGTTCGGCTCCTACCTCTCCGTCCGGGCACAACATGTGTTGGCAGGGGAGCAGAGATCGACCCTGAGCCCCCTTACTTGTGGGGTGCCACAGGGATCGGTCCTCTCGCCGCTCCTGTTCAACACATACATGAAACCGCTGGGCGAGATCATCCGTGGCTTTGGGGTGGGATATCATCTGTACGCTGATGATACTCAGCTGTACATCTCCACCCTGAACCACCCCAACGAGGCCATCGAAGTGATGTCCCGGTGCCTGGAAGCCGTACGGGTCTGGATGGGTGACAACCGACTCAAACTCAACCCCTCCAAGACGGAGTGGCTGTGGCTTCCGGCCACCTGGTTCAACCAGTTGCTTCCATCTCTGGCCATCGGGGGCGAGCAACTGGCCCCCATGGAGCGGGCACGCAATTTGGGCGTCCTCCTGGATGCCCGGCTGTCCATGGATGACCATGTAACAGCCGTGGCTAGGGGGGCGTTCCACCAGGTCCGCCTGGTGCGCCAATTGCGCACCTTATTGGACCGGGATGCCTTACGCACAGTCACCCATGCGCTGGTGACGTCTCGCCTAGACTACTGCAATGCTCTCTACATGGGCTTCCCTTGAGATGCACTCGGAGACTGCAGTTGGTCCAGAATGCGGCCGCGCGGGTGATTATGGGGAGTACTAGGTACTCCCATGTAACACCTCTCCTGTGTGAGCTGCACTGTCTTCCTGTGGTCTATCGGGTGCGTTTCAAGGTTTTGATTACGATCTTCAAAGCGCTCCATGGCACAGGACCTAGTTATCTGCGGGATCGCATCCTGCCCCATACATCCCTACGACCAATCCGCTCACACAGAGAGGGACTTCTCCGGGTGCCGTCCGCTAAACAGTGTCGGGGGGCGATACCCAGGAGCAGGGCCTTCTCTGTGATGGGCCCAGCCCTGTGGAATGACCTCCCCCTTGACATCAGGACTACTTCCGATCTCCGCTCCTTCCGTGTAAAGCTCAAGACCCACCTTTTTCAATTATCTGGCCTGGCTCAACCGTAGTTTCATCCTATGCCTCCTGACAGTCCTTTTTTAAATTTGTAATTTTTAATATGGGATATTTTAATGGCTAATTTTTTATTATTATTGTGATGTATTTAATGATTGTCACCTCCTCCATGTGTGTGTATGTATGTGTATGTGTGTATGTGTATGTTTATATGTATATTTGTATGTGTTTTTATTGTACGCCGCCCCGAGTCCCTTGTGGAGAGGGAGCGGCTAACAAATTAAATTATTATTATTATTATTATTATTATTATTATTATTATTATTATTATTATTATTATTATTATTATTATTATTATTGCATCAACAGAAGTGTATCACAGCGGCCAGTTGTTTTGCCGGATTTGGCATTAATTACTAGTCGGGCCCCACCCAGGGGCCTAGGACGTCGTAACATATTTTCGTAATATGTGTGCAGATCCAAGCAGTGCAGCCTTTTGCATTTGACTGATGGTGATTTTGTCAATTTTTAACTGTTTTAAATGTAATTCCAGTGCTTTTGGAATAGCACCCAGTGTGCCAATTACCTGAGTCTGCATTTGGCATCATCAGAGGATTTTTCGATTTTGGCCTTAATGGCATTTGTTCGGATAGCTTGTTCTTGCGCAGCCAGGATTAGTGACTCTGTTTCTTTCTTTAATGTACCTGTTGTTAACCATAACCAAGTTTTTTTACTGTCCACTTTATCTTTTATTTTTTCCAGAAATTGACCATGTAATGCTTTGTTCTGCCAACTCTCCATTCTTGATTTTATCACATCTTTTCTGTATTCTTGTTTCGTCTGTTGGGCCTTCAATAAATTTTTGTTCTTTACTTCGATTAATAGATGTTCTTGTCTTTCTTTTAAATAATCAGCCAGTGCATGTTTTTCTTCTTCAACTATTTGCTTCACTTGTAATAATCCTCTGCCACCTGATTTTCGGGGCAGGTATAGTCTATCAGTGTCACCACGTGGATGTAAACTGTAGTGCATTGTCATTAGTTTCCTGGTTTTTCGGTCCAAAATGTCCAAATCAGTTTGTGTCCAGTTAACTATACCAGCTGTGTATCTTATAACTGGTATTGCCCAGGTATTTATGGCCTTGATTGTATTTCCACCATTTAATTTAGATTTCAAAATTTTCCTAACTCTGTTGGTGTACTCTCTCCTGACAATAGTTTTTACTTCTCCATGTTTGATGTTATCCAACTGCAAAATGCCTAAGTATTTGTAGGCTTCATTTTCATTGCATTTAATTAGTTGGCCATTGGGCATTTCAATTCCTTCACATGTAGTGATTTTGCCCCTTTTTATGGATACAGTGGCGCATTTTTCCATGCCAAACTGCATTGAAATATCGTTGCTGAATACTCGGACTGTGTTTGTCAGTGATTGGATTTCTACTTCTGACTTTCCATAGAGTTTCAAATCATCCATATATAATAAATGTGAAATTTTTTCAGCTTCTTTGGCTGTTTGGTAGCCTAATTTCATTTTTTTTAAGATTACTGATAGTGGGATCATTGCGATGATGAAGAGAAGAGGTGAAAGTGAATCACCCTGGGAAATTCCTCGCTTGATATTGACCATTCCGTAGTTCTCATTCCCTACTGCCAACTCAGTTCTCCATTGTTTCATCGCCTTTTCAGTGAAGGATGTAATATTTTTACTAATGCCAGTTGTTTCTAAGCATTTTATGATCCAACTATGTGGCAGTGAGTCGAATGCTTTTGTATAATCAATCCAGACCATATTCAAGTTCGTTTTTCTTTTCTTACAATTTTCTAATATCATTTTATCAATTAGGAGCTGATCTTTTGTGCCCCTACTCCTTCTTTTGTTGCCTTTTTGCTCTACTGGCAAGATGTTGTTTGTTTCCAAATAATCCATAATGTTATCTGCAATAATGCCTGTGAGTAATTTAAAGGTTGTTGGCAAGCATGTTATTGGTCTGTAGTTTTCAGGTATTGTTCCTTTAGTTGCATCTTTCTGAATCAAGTATGTTTTTCCAGTTGTCAACCATTCATCAATTTGACCATTTTGTAAAATTTCATTCAGTTGCCTGGCCAACATTGCATGTAAACTGGTCAGATATTTGAGCCAGAAACCATGTAATTGGTCATTTCCAGGTGATGTCCAATTCTTTACTTTTTTTACTCGATTCTTGACCATCTCAGTTGTTATTTCTAATACTTGCATTTGTTTATTACCAATGCTTTCTTCAAAGTCATGTATCCACTTTGCTTCCTTATTGTAGTCCTTTGCATTTTCCCACAATTCTTTCCAGAATTCAACTGTGGCCTGCTTTTCTGGTTTTTGACTTTTGGTGCCACCATTCACATTAAGACTTTGATAAAAATGCCGTTGGTCTGATCGAAATTGCTGATTTTGTTTATACTGGATGATTCGTCCCTCATATCTTTCAATTTTCCTAGCTGTTGCTGTTATCTGCTGTTTTACAATCTCTACAGCTTCATTGATGTTTCTTGTATCCAATCTATACCTTCTGATTAGCTGATCTATAATTTTGTTGTTTTTATTATTATTATTATTAAGTCTGCCCACCAACTAACTAACTCTCTCTCTCTTTTAATGAGAGAAAGAGAGAGAGGGTGGGAGAGGGAGGGATATATATATATATCCCTCTCGTCTGGCCAGGATGCAGTCCCTCTCGTCTGGCCAGGATGCCAGCGAGAGTGTTGGGCTAAAAGAAGGAGGGATACAAACGCTCGCACTCTCCCTCTCCCTCTCCCTCCCTCTCCCTCCCTCCCTCCCTCCCTCTCTCTCTCTCTCTCTCTCTCTCTCTCTCTCTCTCTCAAATGGCAAATCCGAGCAGCTGCTACTGGGAGCCCGTCCCATGCCTTCTCCCAACTCCCACACCCTTTCTCTCAGCTACTTTCTGGCTTGTGGACCTAGAACTGACTGCTTTACTCCAGGCTGGCTCTCCTCTCCTATTATCGTGGAAGGTGTCTCACAAAGAGCACTGTGTGGCAGTTGGAACCTGCTGCATGGTGTTTTGTTGCCACCTGCATGGCCACGCACCCACGCAGCAGGTTCATTCCACCTACACCCGTTCCAACTGCTGTCCCTATTCCCAAGATTGCTAATAGTGGAAGTCGGAGCAGCGGTCTTTTCTGGACATGTCCCATGAGGGGTATAGGGAGGGCCTGTTCCCCACTTACCACCCCCATTTTGGGGAGGAGGTGTATTAGGGTGCATGTGCCAGTCCAATTGGTGGGCAAGCACAGATAGACATTTTTCCCACATAGAAAGAAATGTCAATTTTCTCCTACACATACACCAATGTTCATGGAGAAGGCATGGGCTCGGAGGTTCCGTTCATTAATCCAGACTTGTCAGGTTCCTGCTAGGAACATACCATTCAGAGGCTGTAATGGAACTTCTTGATTAGGGTCCATTAGCTTATTCCTGAGGACTGGCCCTTCAAAGAGATATTGGGAACTGGCGTTTCCAGGGGAAAAGTAAACACAAACTCCTGTAGTGGATTGCATTGAAAGCCAAACGGGAAGTCGGGGTGGTTGGAATGGGCAGCTTCCAGTGGTCATATTCCTCTCCCATTGGTTAAAAACCAGTGGGTGTGGGAGCGAGAAAGTGACTTTCTGTTGGAAGAGCTTGTGAGCAGAGGAAGATATGCTGCGAGTCAATTTTACGTCTACAAGGGGTTTTCCTGGGGGCAAGGTACATTTCAGATGGGCATTGTTCCTCTGATAGTGACCCCACAGGAATGCCAGGTTCCTGATATCATTCGATGCACAAGGAGGGTGACCCTATAATTTCTACACCAACTGCTATGGGGCCAAGGATGGGGAGACAGCTCATCCCCAGTCTTTTTAGTGTGTCATACAGATCGCCATGTAGCTGGGCTTCTGCCATTTTAGTTCCCCATCTACCTCCCTTGTCAAAGACTATTGTAGCTGTTGTTGTTGTTGTTGTTGTTGTTTCAAATATCTGTCTCAACTGAAACAGCATGATAAGGTAAAGGTCCAGCAGACAGACACAACCTGTATTTTTGACCCAGGGCAGGGTCAGACTGATTAATTAAGCTTTGACCTAACTCCAGCACTCTTAACACATAGTCCCCTTTTCTCAATTGTTGCAAGGGTCTGTTTTCCCTATGCTTTGCCCTTTTTCTTACAGGGTTTGTCAGATAATTAACTTTAGGTGTTGGGATTGGCTTACAGTTCTGTCCCCAAGAATAAATGATGCGCCATTGGTGGGAGCAGACCCATTCCACATCCTGTAACTTGATTCCACCCTGTCCTCCGGGATTTTTAACATCCTCGGATCTTTTTTCAAGAGCAAGGGGGTGTGGCTTAGGTATTTTCGCAACATTGGAACTACTTGTCAGGCCTGTAGTTATGTTCTTTTTAGGATCTTTGGCCTGCCACACTTTCTTATAATTTTCTATGCTGTTTCAATAGTGTAGATGCCAGCGTGAAAGATGATGATTGGAACATGTGATGGATTTGTGGGTGTGGGGATAGATCATGAACTTTCAACTGGGTGGAATTCCAGGATGTAAATCAGAGTTGGAATTTTTCCATAGAGGTGCTAACTTGCCTGTAGAATAAATTGGACTTTTAAAGATGTTTTGCCTTGGACAATGATTTAATTCTGCATGGTATTTAGAACCCTAACATTATTCCAACTCTCCCCTTTAAAATAATTCACTAGCACCCTCCCCCTCTCAAGGGGGAAGGGCTGATGATGGACGAGCTGGTGATGGGGGTCGCGGCATTCCCAACGCTGACTGGGACAGCGTAAATATCATCGAAGAATGAATGAGAAGCTTTTGGTGATAAGAAGCTGAGTGCTGGAACTTCAAAGGCAATGGAATGCTGCTTCCAGTTTAATTGCATCTGGAGGAATGCAGGAGGAGAAATGACAAGAGGAAGGAAAGTCTCAGACCAAACTTCTTCAGCAAAACGTGAGTGCATGCTCCCCCTCCTTCCCCCCAGCTTGGAAGCAAGGCTTGGAGAAAAAAAAACCTAGAACGGAGGTTTGGGCTCCTTCCAGACGGCAATAAATGAAATGGCTTATTACCCTGCAACTAACTGGGAGAAAGATTCCCTTTCAAAATGGGAATTTCAACCGCGGCAGGAAGAAGGGATTTTGCCAGCATCTTTCACTTGCAAGCCACCACAAATGGGGCTGCAACCAGTAAATGAAGCAAAACCAGATTGGGTTTTCTTCCCAGATTTTGGATGGAATAGATGCTACTGGCCACCTCCTTTGCCATCAGCATGGGGAAATGCTCCAAGCCAGCAGAGGGCACCTACTTGGCCCATAACTCCTCCAAGCCAGCAGGAGGGTCCTTGGCACAATCACCCCCCCTAGCCAGCCATCATTGGTTGAGCTGCAACCTGTGAAGCAGGCAACCCCGGGATGGGTCTTAGCCCCAAGTCATGGATGGGAGGGATGCCAGTGGGCACCTGCCCTCCCTCAGAAGATGGCACCATGGCAGAAAGCTGGGCAGTGGCCAACCGAGAGATTCACCTCCCCACCGGTTCCAGTCTCCCCTGCAAGGCCCCAAAAGGTTCTTACCAGACCTTCCTACAGAGAAGAAATCTCCATGGAAGAAGGGATTACCAAACAGAGGCCTGCAGTGTGGATGGCGGGAAAATGTGCACCTGCAAGGCCCCAAGTGGTTCTTACCCCACCTTCCTACAGAGTAGCAATCACCAACATGGAAGAAGGGATTACCACAGCCAGGCCTGCAAGATGGGAAGCAGGACAAGGTGCATCTGCAAGACCCCAAGTGGTTCTTTCCCCACCTTCCTACAGATAAGCAATCTCCACCATGGAAGAAGGGTTTACCAAGGGGGCAGCTGCAAGGTGGAGAGCAAGGCAGTGTGATGAAACGGTTCCTAAGTTTAGAGATGTACAGGTTCCATTCCTCGTGGGGGCCAATTAAATGCCACCATTGTTGTCAACTTGGCCACAGAGCGTCAGAGTGCTTGGCTCCAGCCCCAATGCCACAAACGTGCGCACCAACCACCACGGCGGTAAAGAGAGGGTCCCAGATGCCACCACAGAAGAGTCATCTGGGCCAACAACCTCTGGAAGAGGATCCCCAACTTAAGGTGAGGAAGTGTCCTACCAAGGGGGAGGCCTCGGAGGAGGAAAAAGGCCAGCCGTGGATGATTGAATCCAAGAGCCCAGAACCTACAACACCTGCAGCAGAGAGCCCTAAATGGCCATGGGAAGAGGTCACAATGGACTTCATCGTGGAACTCCCAGACAGCAGTGGGCAGAAAGTAATTTGGACAGTTATTGATTTGGTTTCTAAGCAGGCACACTTCATTGCTTGCTCAGGATTGCCATCCGCAAACGAATTAGCGAAAATGTTTGTGAAACACATTTATCGCCTCCACGGAGTACCCAAGAGGATCATTTCAGACCGCGGAGTCCAATTCACAGCCAAGTTCTGGAGAGAAGTCCTGAGATCCATTGGGTCCACACAAGAACTGAGCTTAGAGGTTCATCCCAGCATGAACGGCGCAGCAGAGGGAGCCAATGCAGTGGTGGAACAATACATCCGGTGTTTTGTGGACTATCAGCACGGCAACTGGTTGGACTTGCTACCCTTCGCCGAAGTGGCGTACAACGATGCGGTCCACAGCAGCAGAGGATTAGCGGGTTTCCAGATTACCAGTGGCATGGAAGTTGTTGCCATGCCTGAGTTGCCTAGAGAACCTCCTTCTTTCATGTCTCTGAGTGAATGGATGGACATGCTAAAGAAAGGATGGGAGAATACGAAGAAGGCTCTAGCAGTTGCGGCAGAAGCCTACCAGAAGCAAGATGATCAACATCGCTCACTCCAAAATCCCTAATGTGTGGGGGACAATGTTTTTGTATCTACCAAATGCATAAGATTAGAAATGCCTAGCAAGGAATTGGGTCCAAAATTTCTAGGTCCATTCCCAATAGTGAAGATAGTTAACCCAGTTACAGTTCAACTCCGTCTACCCAGAAGTCTAGGCGAAATTGACCCAGAATTTCATTGTAGCTTGTTGAAACCAGTAATTGGGTCTAACAGAAGAGCATCCACCCAAGCTCAATCTCCTCCTGTAGTGATAGAAGGGGAAACACAATCTGAGGTGGAAAAAATTGTAGATTTCAGGCTGAATAGGGGTCGCTTACAGTACTTAGTGCATTGGAACGGTTACCCTTGGTCTGAAGCTACTTGGGTGAAATGTGGGAACCTAAAAGTGGAGAAGTTAGTAAAGCAATTCAATGGGAAGTTTCCCAAGAAGTCAAAGGGTTCCCCTGGGTGGAGAAGAGGTGGTTAATTTTGTTATGTTAACTTTTATATTATTCTCTTTGCAGGAAACGTTTTCTTTTGAGGAGAGGCCGCCTGTCAGGCCTGTAGTTATTTTTTTTTTTTTAGGATCTTTGGCCTGCCTCACTTTCTTATAATTTTCTATGCTGTTTCAATAGTGTAGTAGTTGGGAGGGGGGAATAGAAAGGAGTAGGATTGTGGAATGTATGTTGCCATTCTTTTATAGAAGCTCAAGGTCATCTTTTGTGTCCGCACCTTGACACCTGACCGGAACCAGAGGGGTGTAGATGCCAGCGTGGAAGATGATGATTGGAACATGTGATGGATTTGTGGGTGTGGGGATAGATCATGAACTTTCAACTGGGTGGAATTCCAGGATGCAAATCAGAGTTGGAATTCCATAGAGGTGCTAACTTGCCTGTAGAATAAATTGGACCTTTAAGGATGTTTTTGCCTTGGACAATGATTTAATTCTGCATGGTATTTAGAACCCTAAGACCTTCATTAAAAAACATTTCTCTCTCCTAGAGGATGAACACAGCAAAGGTAGTGAAAAGGGTACCAAGATGAAAGATATGAAGGAGGGGTGGTGGCTCCATCTGGGGACAGGGAGGAGGGAGCAATATCGAAAAGGCTCAGGTCAAAAAAATAATATTTGAAATATTTGTAATTGTTAATATACTAGAAAGTGACAAAAGAAAATTGATTGAACACATGGTTGATACAATGTAGAATAAGATTCTGTTTTTTGCTTATCTTTTATACATTGTTTTTAATATTGTAAAAATTGTGAGATTTGGAGGGATTTCTACCACTAGTGTGGGAGCCGCCAAAATTTTCTATGTACCCCTTTACCTTTTCCCATAAATGTTTAAAAACCAATAAAATTCTTTTTTAAAAAAAAGATCAGTAAGAACCTACATGCGATCGTAGTCAGGGATGACTTGCAAAGCCTTTTTGGACTGGACTGGTTTCAGGTTTTGGGAATGGTCAATGCCATGGACGAGCAGCAGACTGGAGAAAGGCCAGCCGTCACTGCCATCAGGAGCGCTGCCAAAACCATATTTAAGGAGTTTGAGGACGTTTTCGCCTCCGGTCTGGGTGAGTACAAGGGGGACCCAATTTTCTTTAGCTTATACCCAAGCATAGCTCCAATTCAACTTAAGCCCAGGAGAGTACCTTTCGTTCTCCGTCCAAAAATTGACACAGGAATCGATAAATTGGTAAGCCAGGGCATCCTCGAACCAATCGATCATGCCCGGAGGGAAATGCTGATCGTGACCCCATTAAGCTCGATGGGTCTATCAGAATATGCGCTGACTATAAATGCACAATCAACAAAGGATTTCAACAAAGCGCATACCCGGTACCGGTAGTACAGCATCTGTTACACTCCCTTGGTCCGGGAATGTTTTTTGCAAAATTAGATTTGGTGCAGGCATACCAGCAGCTGCCAGTAGATGATGCTACTGCAGAGGCTCAGACCATCGTGACGCACAGGGGGGCGTTCAAATGTAACCACCTGCAATTCGGAGTTAGTATCGCCCCTGGACTGTTCCAAAGTATCATGGAACGCCTTTTGCAGGGATTATCTGGAGTCGTCCCCTATTTTGATGACATACTGGTATCAGCTGCAAATGAAGCGCAACTTTTAAAATGAGTACACGCCATCCCAAGCAGAATCAGAGACAAGGGCCTCCGTCTCAAAAGAGGAAAATGTAAAATAAATGTACCAAAAGTGGAATTCCTGGGTTATATGATCGATGGTTCGGGAATTCACCCAACTAACCAAAAAATAAAAGCTATTAAGGAAGCCCCCACACCGAGGAATCAGACCAAGCTGCAGGCGTTCCTCGGGCTCCTTAACTTCTATAGCATGTTTTTAAAGCAGAAGGCGACAGCTGCTGAACTGCTACAGCAGCTGCTGGCAAGGAACGTGGAGTGGACATGGGGCAAAGCCGAGGCCAAAGCATTCGCCGCCATGAAAGGATTGTTATCCGCAGACTCTTTCCTCATGCAAGGCCAGACCTTGCCCTTGGTGCTGACCTGCGACACCTCCCCATTCGGCATCGGCACCCTCCTGAGCCATTGGATGCCGAATGGTATGGAAGCCCCCATCACATTCTGCTCAAGAACACTGTCCGTGGCGGAATGGAACTTCAGCCAGTTGGACCGCAAAGCCCTGGTTGCAGGGGTGGGAGTCAAGCGATTCCACGAATATCTGTAGCAGGGACTTTGAGCTAATTACAGATCACAAGCTTCTACTGGGACTGTTGGTGGGAGAACACCCCACTCCGGTGTCACTCTCCCCCCGAATGACCCGATGGAATATTTTCCTGGTGGCCTATTCCTATCGGCTCTTCCACCGCCCAGGCACCACACTAGGACACGCTGACGCATTGAGCCACTGCCCCCTTCCAGAACTGCTGGATGACCCCACCCCCGAGGCCGTGGTGCTACTGCTTGACTGCCTGGACTCTAGACCCATCTCCTCCCATGACGTCGCATGCCACTCCACAAAGGACCCCATCATCAAACAGATTCTGAACTGGGTGTGGAGAGGGTGGCCCAAGGGGCCGGTTGGGCCAGAATACAAAATGTATGTTTTGAAGACTGACGAATTGTCGGCAATCAAGGGTTGTCTGCTATGGGGGGACCAGGTGGTCATTCCTAAACATCTACAAATAGCCGTTTTGTAGGCGCTTCACATGGGACACCCGGGGATAGTCAAGATGAAGGCACTGGCAAAGAGTTATGTGTGGTGGTCTAACATGGACAGAGACATACAGGAGTGGGTAGCCACATGCACACCCTGCCAGGAATCCAAACCAGTTCCCACAGAGGTGCCCGCAAAAGAGTGGGAGCGGCCACAAGCACCGTGGTCTAGAATACATATAGACTTTGCAGGACCAGTCCACAGCCAAATTTTCCTCATAATTGTGGACGCATTCTCCAAGTGGCTAGAGGTAGTCCTGATGACATCCACTACCACAGATGCAGTCATCAAGGTGCTACAGAAGCTGTTCACAACTCACAGTTTCCCCGACGTGCTAGTGTCAGACAATGGCCCACAATTCACGGCCAGGGGTTTTGAGGAGTTCTTTGTGGCACAAGTAATCCGACATGCCCTAGTCACATAGTTTCATCCGGCTTCCAATGGCCAGGTGGAGCGTATGGTGAGATCCGCAAAGGAAGCCCTCAACAAGATGGGCCCGAGCAACTGGCAAACGCGAATAGACCACTACCTGCTAATACAACACATCTCACCCAGCCCCACTACTGGAAGAAGCCCAACCGAACTTCTCATGGGCTTCCATCTCAGGTCCCACCTGGACCAGCTACACCCCAACTATTCCACAGAAACACCCCCTGATTCCACGAGCAAGGTCAGATCATTCAGCATAGGCGACCTGGTATACGCGCAGAATTACACAGAGGGGGGGGGGCTCTGTGGATACCTGCAACCATCGTCGGCATCACCGGCCCGAGATCCTACTCGGTAAGACTCGAGGACGGATGACATTGGAGGAGGCACATCGACCAACTCCGGGGCCAACTAACCAACTCCTCACTCCGACAACCAACAGTGATTCCTCCACAACTCGAGCAGCACCACCTCCCGACTGTTCCGGATGCATCACGGGACTTATCTGACGTCGATGAGGACTGGGCAGAACCACCACCAGAAGTTCAAGCCGGGGCCTGCGAAAGTTTCCAGGAGGTTCAATCAGGCGGGTCCGAAGAAGCGACATGTCCGTCCAACCTGCGTGAGGGCAACCAGCAAACTGAACTGTGCAGGTCCAGCCGGGCAACGCAAAGGCCCGCCTACTTACGGGACTATGTTACCAGTTAGAATGTTCCATCCTAAAGGGGAGGGGTGTTAGATACTCGCCCCCCCCCCGCTATTGCGGCTAAACAATAGAAGTCTCCACTCAGGTCCTCTGTTGCTGGCGGGAGGGACTCCTCCAGGTACCGTCCACGAGGCAGTGCCAGCGGGCGGTGCCCAGGAGTAGGGCCTTCTCTGTGATGGGCCCGACCCTCTGGAATGACCTCCCCCTAGACATCAGAACAACTACCGATCTCCGCTCCTTCCGTAAGAAGCTTAAAACCCACCTGTTTGGTTTAGCTGGCCTGGCCTAATCCCAGTTTAGTCCCTCAATTCTGCACTTTTAAATTTTTAGGGGTTGGTTTTAAGTTGATTTTTTAATTTTTATTATTCTGTACAGCTTTAGGTTTAATTTGATTTTAAGTGTATTTATTCTTTATGTATGGCTTTTAATGTGCCTGTACACCGCCCCGAGTCCCTTCGGGGAGAGGGGGCGGTCCATAAATCAAATAAAACTGAAACTGATTGGCTGAGAGGCTGGACAGCTCTCATTTAAAAAGGGGAGCTGGCCGACCATCTCCTCAGTGGATGTTTGCACGTACTTCAATAAAGAGCTGTTATCGCTAGCCTTTTGTGTCTTCCTTTACCCGATCGAACAATAGGGTCTCCTACTTTAGCAGGGGCTGGACTAGTTGACCTCCAGGGTCCCTTCCAGCTCTGTTCTAGATTTCTTTTTGTATTCTATCTCACCTATGAGAGTCACATGAATATATCATAATTTACAATGTGTATTTTTGAATGACTCCCTTAATTCATTCAAAGGTCATAAAATCGATCATGGACCCAGGGTGACTTGGTTTATGACCGACGCAACTTACAACCGATAATGCTGGGCTCATTCACAGCTGAACCTTGAGAGGCCTCCCTGTAACAGATATGAGGAGGGGACCAGGGCTTAGCCCCCTTCCTGGCTTAACAAACTAAGTTGACAAATGTTGCATGGTTTCCAAAGGTGATCACGGCCCATGGGAAGAGGCCATGTGGGATCCAGAGGTTTTCCTGAAGGCTTTGATTCAATGGTCCATCTATGTGGATAATAAGGAGAATCTTTTTGGAGGACGTTAGATCTGCCCCCAGGGGAGTGTTCAGCTCTTGGCATCTGCCCTACTCTACGTGCTTCAATTTCTGCTGGAAGACAACCAAGCGTGGAGATGTCCTAGACATCATCGATGACCGATGGGGGCCACCACCCTTCTCCATTGGCACCTGTGGCTCTGGGACCTTCTCGTGGCTTCCTCTCTCTCTAATTAAATTGTCCTGGCTTTCTCTGTTTCCAAAATCTCCCTGCTAGGTCCTGTTTCAACAACATCCCTTCGTGGTCCTTCACAATGTAAGAATTATCTTCATGCTTCCTCCCTTTCCCCAAAGACCAGTTGGAAGGGAGGTGCCCAGAGGGCCCTTGATTGCCCCCTTCCCCTCTTTGGAAGAGCTTTATAGCTCCCGCTGCCTTAAGAAAGTTTCAAACACCCTTAAAGATCCATCTCCTCCTGGGCACCCTTTTTTTTAACTATTGCCATCTGGCAGAGGGTACAGGACAATAAAAACAAGGACAAGTAGACTGAAAAAGAGCTCCCATCCCAGAGCAGTAATTATCTTGAATTCTACTGTAGAGGGCAACAGAAATGCAATATCAGGCATTTTCAATTTCATCGTATAGAATGTATAGTTCTATACAATTATATAATTTATTTTAATGTATAATATACTGTACACTAAAGAAGGCACAACTTTGTTGTATGAGGTGCCAAGACAATAAAATAAAGGATTAAACTATTTAACTATGATAATTTGGTCTTGGAGATGCTCCGGGTGACTTTGGAGAGGAACTGGCTTCTAATGAGAGCAGGGTTGATCCGATGGCTATACAGCTGGAAGATTACATCCATGGACTCAGCTGCAGCCTGAGCCACGGAGGCTTCACGATCCTCTAGCAGATCCTGGAGACCTGGAAGGAATCCAGAAAAGAAATGATTACTGGGATCCAACCCTGATCAGGGCCAGAGCTTCTGGAGAGAAAGTCTCCGCTTCAAGCGAGGGGATTTTGAAACTCACCCAGGAAAACTTCTTCGATTTGTTTGGAAATCACCAGATCCCGTGTCATGTATTGTGCGCAGCAGCCTAGACACATGCAAAGAAAAGGTTGGTGGAGTTGGCAGAGACGGCTAAATTGACTGATTCAAGAAAGAAAACGCAGAATTCTTTTATTTCTACTTGGAAGAGGCCCTTTGGGGCTTTACGGGATGGTCCCAGGAATTGGATCTGTCTAGAGATGGAATGGAAAGAATTTCACACGACACGTACTTATGACGGTTGCAGAGTCTTGGGGGTCACCTGATCACTTTTTGCAACCTTTAGGTGAGCAAACTCCGGAAGAAGCCAGATTCACTTAACAACCACGTGACTCACTTAACAACCATAGCGATACCCTTAAGAAAGGGGGCCGTGTGTGTGTGTGTGTGAGAGAGAGAGATAATGGTCAGCATGCCAGGCCTTAGGCGGGAGGCCTGCCCTGGTTTTTCCTCCCCTCCTTCCAGAGTTTGCATTTTATTATATTCAGTATGTTAGCCAACTGTACTATACTAAACTATATTATTATTATACTACATTTTATTATACTAAACAAAATTATTATGCTATACTGGACGTGACTGGACTAGACTGGACTATCAAACAATGCAATACAATATAATATTATTACATTATATAATATAGTGAAAAAAGAATAGAAAAAGAAATGGGAAAGAAAGATGATAAGGAAATGGTTTCTGGTCTTATAAATGCATTAATGTTTTGCCCCATTTACATCGTAATTTCCCTTTTCCACAAACTGCCATTTCGAATCCTCAAACCCACAAATCAGCAAGGTTTCTAGTCGTCATGGTGGCATAGAACCTCTGCTGTTCCCAAGGGAACAACAACCCAAGAAGAATCCCTCTAGTCAGTTTAGTGTAGTGGTTGAGGCCTCAGGCAACAAACCAGGAGCCGGTGAGTTCTAGTCCCTCCTTTGGGATGAAAGCCTGATGGGTGACTAGGGGAGTTCTAGTCCTGCCTTAGGCTTGAAAGCTGGCTGGGTGACTTTGGTCCAGTCCCTCTCTCTCAGGGCAGCCTACCTCACAGGCTTGTTGGGAAGGAAATCGGAGGAGGAGGAGGAGGGGGAGGAGAAGCATTAGGGATGTCCACCATCTTGAATGATTTATCAAAAGAAGAAAGGCAGGAGAAAAAGAAAATATATTATACTCTAATCCGGAAGAAAAGGAACCAGCTGGGCGCCTACTTACCACCTCCGAGCAGATGCTGGAATACATGCTCTGGAGACTGGTGTAAATCTCGTAGTCAAACAAAGTCTCTGGAAACTCCTTCCACTTCATAAAGGAGATGCAGGAGGTCAGGGTGTTCCTGGAGACCTGGGCCGAGGGAGGAAAGGAGGCATCAGAGGAGCCGATTCTGAGGTTATCCATCTTCGGCAGAGAAAAGCCAGACTTCTCCTTGTTCAGAGGTGGGAAAGGGGATGAGCCACCCCAAGAGGAAGCTAACGCAGGGCAAGGCCCCCCCTGAAGGCCAGAGTTCTCCACAATTCAACCCTGATTCTCTTCTATTGGTACCAGGCAAACAATCAAGCAGAAAACAACCCCCTAATCGCAGACAACCCAACAGAAAACCTGCACCCACATCAAAATGATCGGGCATTAAGCAGAGGTCAAACCCTCCCCTCCAACCTACTGATACTGTCACCAAATTGGGTCAGGAAAGGCCTGCAAGAAAACAATCAGGTTCAGAGAGCACCAAGGACCTCACAACTTCAGGATTGTCCAGAATGCCTTCTCCAGAAGGTCGACATGATGCAACCATGTTGCCCTGAGTGAAGATGGGGGTACAGCGTGGTCTCATGGAGAAGGGAGCATGAAAGAGCAGGAGCTTAGATGACCCCGCCCTTCAACTCACCTCTTGGCTCCAACTGTTAGCCAACTGGATGACGAGAGGAATCAGGCTGCGCAGGATGGATTTGGTCAGATTCCGCTCTGTCTCCTTGACCCCTTTTAAGACCAGGCCAAAAAGGGTGATGGAGGTGTTGCGCAACTCGATGTCCTCCTACAAAGGAAGAGAAATGGGTCAGTCCCTAAAATAGCATCCAGGAAGTGGGAGGCGTTGTGAGAACCTAGAAGAATAAACTGCAACACACACAACAGTCAGCTGAGCAAAATCTGAGAGTCAAAATTTCAGGTGAGAAAACATCTCAAATTTGATTCTTCTTTGTTTCCTTATTATTTATTTATTTATGTATGTATTTATTTATTTATTTATTTATTTATTTATTTATTTATTTATTTATTCTTAGCGCTTATAGACCGCCCCCTCTCCCGAAAGGGACTCGGGGCGGTGTACAGTCCATATCAGAAATACATCATGAATAACTATAAAATTTAGACAATTAAAATTATTAAGTAGATAGATGAATAAATAGGAGGAGGATAAAAAATATACAGAACTGTACTGCTAGGTAAATAATTTAAAATTTAAAAATTTTAAACCCCAAACAAATATCCTAAAAAATTAAATTTAAAAGAACAATCCCCCTAAAAAACCAGTAAGAAATATGTATGCCAGGAGGTAGACGTTATAATTATGCCAGGCCAGCCAGTCGGAACAGGTGTGTCTTCAATTTCTGTCGGAAGGAGCGGAAGTCAGTGGTGGTTCTAATGTCGGGGAGTAGAAAGGCAGGGAGGGATCCACTAAACCTACAATGAAAGCCTTCATCACTTCCATCCTCTTCATCTGATCTGCCTCAGTTTCCCACTCACGAGACAAGGAGGAAGAGGAGTCTGGCAACTGTTTCTCTAGACAAGGCCATGGGGATGGTTAGCCATGGGTGTAAAAGGCTTGCAGACCAACCTCTATGGTGTGACCGAGGGAGCTGTTTTCAAATATCAGCAGCCTTCAGATGTGGGGACTTCAACCTCTGGAGTTCTCAGGCCAGCAGAGTTGAGACCCACACACGTTAAAGAGTCTGAGATCAAGCAACACCAATCTGGATTTTTAATAAATATGGAGAGGGATTGATGGTGGTTTGGTGAAGCTGAAGAGAGTGGCAACCTTCTCCAGCTCTCTGGAAGGGCTCAAGGATCATCTTCAAGCTCACACACTCTTTTAGATGGGAACAGCACAGTTATTGCTGAACTATTTCTAAGCCTTTTTGATAAAATTAGAATTCTGCAGATGGTACCCAGGCCATCTTTATGGGAGAAAAAGAAGGGAGGGAGGGAGGGAGGGAGGGAGAGGAAGAGAAAGGGAGGGTGGATTAGTTTGTCGTGATTTGGTTGACGTACATCAGCAAAATACTTCCCCACGACCGGAATAAGATTGACAGCTTTCCATCCATAGGTTTGAGCATTCAGATACCGGAATGGGAACGGAAGAGTCCGTAGGGATTCCTTTGCCACAATTTTTTCTGGGTGACAAGCACAGTTGACCACAGGGACTAGCACCGTCTTTAACATCGTATTCTGGAGGAAGGAGGGAAAAAAGGGAGCAATTAAACATGGTCACTGGAGTTCTCTGAGTCTACGAATGACAAACACAGAGAAGCCCCCAGAACATAGAATCACAGGGTTGAAAATAAACTTGGAGGTCATCTAGTCCAACCCCCTGCTCAAGCAGAGACCTTATACCATTTCAGATCAATGGTTGTTCAGTCTCTTCTTGAAAGCTTTCAGTGTTGGAGCACCCATAACCTCTGGAGGCAAGTCGTTCCACTGGTTAATTGTCCTCATTGTCAGGGAATTTCTCCTTAGTTCCAGGTTGCTTCTCTCCTTCATTAGTTCCCATCCATTGCTTCTTGTTCTCCTTTCAGGGGCTTCGGGGAATCAGTTGCCCCCCCTTTTTGTGGAAGCACTTCAAATATTAAAAGTCTCATCTCATCCCAGCCCCACTTTTTCTTGTTAGACTAAAACTATCTAGTTCCCCAATTCTTCCTCCTATGCTTTGCCTTCGCTCCACACTTCAGCTTTCACAGTTAAACCTACCATCATGTGCCCCATTTCAAGCACATAAACATGTGCACTTAGAACATACAACACGGCATAGCAGAGTCAGAAGGGACCTTGGAGGTCTTCTAGTCCAACCCCTGCTCGAGCAGGAGATTCTATACCATGAATGGTTTTCCAGTCTCTTTTGGAAAACCCACACGTTCTGGAGATAAGTCCTTCCATTGCTTGATTGCTCTCACCGTTAGGAAAATTTCTCCTTAATTCCAGGCTGATTCTCTCCTTGGTTAGTTTCCAACCATTCTTTCTCCTCTTTCTTTCTTTTGACCACCTGGTCTTTGTAGGAGCCCCTCAAATATTGGAACAGGTGCCATCCTGTCTCCCCTAGTCCTTCTTTTCATTAACTTAACTTAACTTAACTTTATTGGATTTCTAGACCGCCCCTCTCTCAAAAGAGACTCGGGGCGGTGTACAGTCATATTAAAATGGTTAGACAGTAAATATACATGTTTTAAGTATACAATAAATAAATTAAACATAGGACTGGAGGAGGTAGTAGAAATTCCCTGTACAATTTAGTTAAGTTAAATTAAATTTTTTAGAAAATTTAAAAAGTTAAAAACATTAACCTTAAAAGCTATCCCAAATAAAATATCCGCCAGGAGGAAGAGTAGAACTATAAGTGGGCCAGGCCAGCTAGTCGGAACAGGTGAGTCTTAAGTTTTTGTCGGAAGGAGCGGAAGTCGGTAGTAGTTCTAATATCGGGGGGGAGGTCATTCCAGAGGGTTGGGCCCATCACAGAGAAGGCGCCGCCTAGGTGCCGCCCGTTGGCATTGATTGGTGGACGGCACCCGGAGGAGTCCCTCCCTGTGTGAGCGAATTGGTCGCAGGGATGTATGTGGCAGAATGCGATCCCGCAGGTAACTAGGCCCTGTGCCATGGAGCGCTTTGAAGATGGTAATCAGCACCTTGAAACGCACCCGAAAAACCACAGGCAGCCAGTGCAGCTCGCGCAGGAAAGGTGTTATGTGGGAGTACCTAGTACTCCCCATGATGGCCCGCGCGGCCGCATTCTGAACTAGCTGTAGTCTTCGGGTACATCTCAAGGGGAGCCCCATGTAGAGAGCATTGCAGTAGTCCAGACGAGACGTCACCAGCGTATGAGTGACTGTGCGTAAGGCATCCCGGTCCAATAGGGGGCGCAATTGGCGCACCAGGCGAACCTGGTGGAACGGCCCCCTTGCCACAGCTGCCACATGGTCATCCATCGACAGCCGGGCATCTAGGAGGACGCCCAAATTGCGCGCCCGTTCCACAGGGGGCAGTTGTTCACCCCCTATGGCCAGTGATGGAATCAACTCGTTGAACCGAGGCGCCGGTAGCCACAGCAACTCAGTCTTGGAGGGGTTAAGCTTGAGTCTGTTGTCCCCCATCCAGACCCGGACGGCTTCGAAACACCGGGACATCATTTCGACAGCCTCGTTGGGGTGGTTTGGGGTGGAAATGTACAGCTGAGTGTCATCAGCGTACAGATGGTATCCAACCCCAAAACCACGGATGATCTCACCCAGCGGCTTCACATATGCGTTGAACAGAAGGGGCGAGAGGACCGACCCCTGCGGCACCCCACAAGTGAGTGACCTCAGGGTCGACCTCTGCTCCCCTGCCAACACACATTGCGTCCGGTCGGAGAGGTAGGAGCTGAACCACCGCAAAACGGTGCCCCCAACTCCCATCCCCTCCAGCCGGCGCAGTAGGATACCATGGTCGATGGTATCAAAAGCCGCTGATAGATCTAATAGGACCAGGATAGAGGAACAACCCCTATCCTTGGCCCTCCAGAGATCATCAACCAACGCGACCAAGGCCGTCTCCGTGCTGTGACCGGGTCGGAAACCGGACTGGCGTGGGTCTAGATAATCGGTTTCTTCCAGGTGTCGTGGAAACTGCTGTGCCACCACATTCTCTACAACCTTCGCTAAAAAGGGAAGGTTGGAGACAGGACGATAATTAGCTAGTTCCGTCGGGTCCAGGGAAGGCCTCTTGAGTAAGGGCCTCACCACTGCCTCTTTCAAGGCGGCCGGTAGAGACCCCTCACCCAATGAGGCGTTCACTAGGCCCAGGAGCCAGCCTCGTGTCACTTCCCAGGAAGCCAGTACCAGCCAGGAGGTGCACGGGTCCAATAAACATGTAGTGGGTCGCAGCCGTCCATGCAACCTGTCCAAATCCTCGGGGGCAACAGAATCAAACTCCTCCCAGAATGGTCTCTCAAGACTCGCTGTTGACAACTCCTCTGGTCCACTGAAGGGGGCCCATCTACTCTGGATCTGAGCAATTTTATCCTGCAGATATTCTCCAAACTCCTCTGCTCTGCCCTGTAAAGGCGCTTCCCGCGGCCTCTGTGATAAGAGGGAGAGGGTTACCCGAAACAGGGCAGCAGGGCGGTTATCGGCGGACGCAATAAGAGCGGCGCAATGTCTATGTTTGGCCACTCTTAATGCCACAAGGTAAGTCTGTAAATAGGCTCTTACCTGTGTTCGATCAGATTCGGAGCGCGAGGACCTCCACCTGCTCTCTAGGCGTCTCCTATGGCATTTCATCACCCTCAGGTCCTCGGTGAACCAAGGAGCCAGGGTGGTTCGTTGCCGTAGGAGAGGCCGCAAAGGCGCAACCCGGTCCAAGGCCCCGGCAGCCGCCCTATTCCAGGCGGTCACTAGGTCCTCCGACCGAGAGCGGGTCAGGTCTACAGGAAGTTGCCCAAGCTCTGTCTGGAATCTATCCAGTTCCATCAGGTGCCTGGGGCGGTACCAGCTTGGACAGTCTGGTTCCGCCTCCCCGCGGCGGGGGGTAGCACCAGGGAAGTCGAGCCGGAGAGATGAGTGATCTGACCATGACAGGGGGGTAATAGCTACATCCCCTATTCCCAGATCACTCGTCCACTGTTTAGATACAAAAACAAGGTCCAGCGTGTGACCACCCTCGTGTGTGGGGCCCTGAATTAATTGGGTCAGGTCCATGGCTGTCATGGAAGCCATGAACTCCCAAGCTACCTCGGACGCTTCCCCCGTCGACGGCAGGTTGAAATCCCCCATGACCATAAGTTTGGGGGTCTCAACTGCCGTTTCTGAGATCAGCTCGAGGAGCTCGGGCAGGGCTGCTGATACATAGCGAGGAGCCAAGTATACAATCAGCAGACCCCACTGCCTCCCTGGGCCCCATTTCACACCAAGGGACTCACACCCGGATATCTGAGGTACAGTGAACTCTCTTGGCTCCAGATCCTCCCGTATAACTACCGCCACCCCACCACCCTTACCCAGGGCCCGTGGCTGATGGAATGCACGGAAACCCAGTGGGCACATCTCCACAAGGGGTAAACCACCCTCATGGCCCAACCAGGTCTCCGTTATCCCTGCAAGGTCCAGCCCCCCCTCTGAGATCAACTCATTAATGAGGGGGGCCTTGTTGATCACGGACCTTGCATTGCAAAGTATCAGCATCAGGCCCTGGCTCTGTAGTTCCTGGCCACCTAGGCTGCAGGGGTTGGTACAGCTGACCGGGCGTGTCCAACAGCCACGGTCTCCCAACCGACTACGAGATCTTCTTCTGTCCTCGCACCCACCCCTCCCTACGACCGTTGTAATAGGGCAACCCTCTGTTGAAGTGTCATTCTCCCTCCCCCCCTACTACACTCACTTCCCTCCTGGACTCACCTGTTCGCCTGGCACTGGTCCCTCTCCTGGCCTGATTAACCCGCCCCCCCACCCTGGAGCCCCCTAAAAAGGATAAAAAACATTTCATTAAAAACCCCCTAAGTTTGCGCTTCCTCCACCTCTCTGGGTTCACAAACCCGTCATCAAGGTGGGCCCCGGAGGGGGCAAAGGGCCATGCCTGCGAGAGGGGGGACTCCTGCAGCTGGAGCAAGTCCGACCTCGAGTACGTAATGGTAAAAAGCTATGACAAAGTCAGGGTGCTGTTGATGTTAAAATCAGTAAGCCAGGATCTAATGGGAGGAAAGAAATGTCCACGATCACAACTAGGTGGGAAGATCTTATGTTGGCCAAGTGATCGGTTGGAAGATGGATGGTAAATAAATAGATGGAGGCCTGGGTGCGGTCCATTGTGGGCGGAAGAGGGCAGATAGTTTGTAGTAGCTAGTTGTTATAAAATAGCAGATGGCGAGGGTGAGAGGGTGAGAGGTAGTAGGAGTAGCCCGGCAGGTGAAACGCCATAAGTCATAAATAGCAGGAAGTCAGCAGGATACCAGATGTTAAACGGGCAGATTATAGTCATCAGGGGCACCTGGGCACAAGCCATGGCAGGTAGTTTGCAAAAGGACAATAGATCTTAGTCTGCCGGGGGGGGGGGCAATAGATCTTAGTCTGCCAGGTGGGGGGGGCTCCTGCCTGTCTCCAGGACAGGCACTGTTCTGCCCCTAATGCAGAAGCCCTGTTCTGCCCCTCTTCCCCTTTCTGCCTGGTTCCAGCACACAGTACAGCTTCCAGCAGCTAGTCCTGGCTTCAACCTGCCTCCACTCCTGGTCCGGGCGCCGTTCCAGCCACTTACGGCCCTCTCGAAGGCCTTCCATCGGCATCCTGCGGCACGGGCCTCTCTCCGTCCTCGCGCTGCCCTCCGGTGGCCGCCGCCATAATCGGTCTCCAATTCCAAATGCAATCCCCATGTCAGCCAGTGCTTTCTTAATCTCCCTCTGGCTATTCGCCACCCTGACGGACCAAATTTGGTCTCAAAGAAAACCAGGGTGGTCGTTGAGGCTCAATCCCGGCCCAAAAGGTGGAAAAAGGGCCGGCAGCAACCCCTCCTTTGTCAAAGAGCTCCGGAGCATTTTCGGAGCTCAGAAGTCAGCTGCCATTCCCCGGAAGCTCCTCCTCCTCCCTAGGCATTCTCAGTTCCTGTAAGCGTTCTTCGTATGCTCTTGGGTTGCAATGATAAGAAAACTGGATGAGATGTATAAATGGAGAAAACCATAACACCCAGCATCCCAGGTGGAGGTTCCCCGTGATCTCCAATCCTGCAAGGGAAGATCTTGGGGAAATAGCTGGGCGTGAGGAAGCTGGATGATTGTTAGGTCAGCTCAGGGGCTTCCTCATCCCAGGGGTTTGATGCAAAACACTCCATCACTGGAGGTTTTTAAGAAGAGAGTAGACAGTCACTTATCTGAATTAGCTTAGGTTCTCCTGCTTGAGCAGAAGGCTGAACTAGAAGACCGCCAAGGTCTCTACTACTAGGAAAACCAGTAGTAATGGTTGTCCAGTCTCTTCTTGAAAGCCTCCAGTGTTGGAGCACCCACAACCTCTGGAGGCAAGTCGTTCAACTGGTTAATTGTTCTCAGTGTCGGGAAATTTCTCCTTAGGTCTAGGTTGCTTCTCTCCTTGATTAGCTTCCATCCGTTGCTTCTTGTTCTGCTTTAGATGTCCTCCAAGAGGATCTGTCTCCAAATTGATCCTTCAGATCTTCCAGGGATGCCCCCATCTTTGTAGAAGAGACGCCACTGTAGCTGAGGGCATCCTCTTTCTGGTGGTTGTCGTCTTCTCCTCCTTCTACCCTTCCTAGCCTTGTAGACTTCCCAGAGAGGTCACACCTGCTGCTCCCTTGAAAGTCCCCCACTTCCTGCCCCCCATCTCTTACCTCCAAGGGGTGCTGGAGAAGATACCCCAGACCACGAATAGCAAATATTTGGATGAGGGGATATGGCTGAGCCATGCAGGCTTGGAGGACATCAAGGATGTCCTTTATGATGAAGTATTCTCCGAACTCCGGGTGATAGAGAAGCTGGGGAAGAAGAGTGGAGAGACGAAGCATTAGCAAAACAAAGGAAGGGAACTTTCCTCAGAGCCTCTACGAAGAGATGCCACATTCAACCATTACGGGGAGAGGAAAAGACAGTCCTCGTTTAGTGACTGCGGAAAGTCACCATGGCACTGACAAAAGGGACAATTCCATTTTTCAGACTTATGACCATTGATCACGGTCACCTGACCAAAAATTGGATATTTGAGGGTCCGTATTTATGACAGTTGCAGTGTTTAGAAGTTACGTGATCCATTTTGTGACCATCTGATAAGCCAAGTAATATGTCGAGGACTACAGTATCGCAAAAGGTAGTGCAAATGATAGTTGTAAGAATACAAAACTGCCTATACTGCAAAGAGGAAAAGGAATTTGGGGTCATTGAGTCTTCCTCCCTCCCTCCCTCCCTCCTTCTCTCCCTCCCTCTCTGCCTCTTTCTCTCTCTCCCATTCCACCGATTAACAGAATAAGAGGAGACCTTGGAGGTCTTCTAGTCCAACCCCTTGACCAAGCAGGAGACCATCTACTATGTCAGACAAATGGCTCTCCAGTCTCTTCTTCAAGGCCTCCAGTGATGGAGCCCCCACAACTTCAAGTTCCTAACCATAAACCCTGTTCCTGGAGATCCACAATGTTGTGGTGCATCACAATGTCTCCTCACCTCTGAGAAGAACACCATGCCTATTGTCTTCTCCCTTAAATCGGGATGGTGCAGGTAGTTGTTGGCCTGTCTGAACATCACCTTCAGCTCCACTTTAGAGAAGTTGAAGAGTTTCCTAAAGGAATAAAGGACACTACAATTTATTCACAGTTAGTTTAATAAAGGGGGAGTTAAAGCACAAGAATAGTAACATGTTAAAATTAGTTTGCTTATGTTAGCATATGGTTGTTAAATGTTTATACCCTGTACTTTGCTCTGGGAGGGCGGGAAGAGGGAAGGGGCGATACTTGTAGAATTTATTTAAAAATTTAATTTTAAAAAAAGAGTTTCCTAAAGATCAAATAGGGAGAAATCAGACAAGATCTGCTGGTGAGTGAGGAGAAAATCACCAAGCTAGAGAAAAGATTATCTGAATTATGAATAAATGAATTACTCAATGAATTAGTCCATTTAGATAATGTCTCACCCTCCCTCTCTTTCTCTGTCTTTCTCTCCCTCTCCTTCCCATCCTCCCTCTTCATCTCATTCTCTCTCTCCTTTTATGTCTCCCTCTTACACTCCCTCTCTTTCTCTCTCTTTATCTCCTCCTCCTCCATCTCTTCTCCCTCCCTCTTCCTCTCTTTCCCTCTCCCTCCCCTCTCCCCTCTCTTCCCCCTCTCCCTCACTTTCTCTCTCTCTGCCTCTATTTCCTCCTCTCCCTCTGCCCTCCCCTCCCCTCTATCACCCTCCCTCTTCCCATCTCTCTCTCTCTTCCTCCCCTCTTCCCTCCCTCTTCCCCCTCTCCCTCACTTTCTCTCACTCTGCCCCTTCTTCTTCCTCCTCTCTCTCTGCCTTCTCCCTCTCTCACCCACTGACACTTGTAGCCAAGCTCTTTGGACTTTGAAGTTCTTACCGGACCAGGTGGAAAATGGCCTCAAACAGACTATCTGCGCTCAAGAGCATCTCCCAGCATCCCACCATCCCCAAATCTTTGTACTCCTCTTCGTATCCGGCAGACAGGATGATGTTTTTGATCGCCTGCACTGCCGTGCTAAATCAAAGAAAGGGAGAAGAGTTGGTGCCAATCCTTCGGCCGATGCCCCCTGCAAAGGCCAGGCTTACCCTGATGCCAACCGGCCTCCCGCTGCCCTTCAGGAGAGCTCCAGGTTTCACTTGGCGGCTTATGCAACAACCACAAAACACAACAGCAAATCAGCCTCCCTTTATTTCTTCCCCCTCCAGTGATATCCTGTAGGATCCAGATTGGGCCCAGGAGATTCCTTACCCCAAATGGTCGATCTGTTCTGAAAGGTCTGTGACTCGGCTGGACTTCCTGGCCCCACTCTTGCTGGCTCCCAGGAGGAAGTACAGCTGCGTGACCAGGGCGAGGAGCAGGTTGGAGAATTTGTTGTGGAGAAGCTCAGCAGCGTTCGGGAGGGACAGGAGGAAACAGAGAGCGTTGGTGGCCTAGAAACGGGATGAAAGAACCGTCACCTTGGGCTCCACAGGTTACTTAGATTCATCACCTTCTTCTTCTTCTTTCTCTTCTTCTAATGTTCCCAGAAACACTTGCAGGGTGGAGTCTGGCCAACTGAATGGAGCTGGGGGTTTACTGGCCAGATGCCCTTCCTGTTGCCAATGAGGAGTTTTGTTCGGCAGATATATTCTCATTGTGCCCAGGGAGAGAAACATTTGCCCCCACCTAAAGGAGGGGGGCCTTACACCAAATGATGCTCCAATTTCAGCCCCCAGCCACTTGCCCACTGCCTCCCTCCCCCCTCCCCTCAGGCGTGGAGGGCTTACCGCAATGGGCATGAGGGACTTGCTGTTTCTCCTTGCGAGGGCGTCGGTGCTGGGGTCTTGGTCCTGCAGTCTTTTCAAGAGGGGCTTCATGATCTTGAGTTTGGCATAATGGTCCACAGCCAGTGCCCCCAAACCTCCCTGGCACTTCTGCGGAGGGGGAGAAACAGATGGGGTGGTAAACAGATCCTTTCCTCATTTCAGAAGAGATGGCCAGTCCAGATAGATGAACCCCCCAACGGAAGGAAGGATTGGAAAACTGATGGCCAAATGAATGGCTCTCATCCCCCCAAAAAATCTCTGTATGCACAGGTAGTTCTCGACTTACGACCGTTTGTCCAGCAGCCATTCAAAGGAACAACGGCATTGAAAAAAGCGACTTATTCACTTAATGACCATGTTTCTCGCTTGACAACTGCAGTGACTCACTTAACAAATGTGACAAGAAAAGTCATAAAATATCTTTCAAAGTTCATTCCTATCTCGACCCTCATCTGATGTGACCTCCCCACTAGAAGACTTCATCTGTGACACACCCATGGCCCATCAGGACCTCCATCAGAAGACCCTCACCTGACATGACCTTTACTGACCTCCACATCACAAGACCCATCACAAGATCCCCACCTCACATGACCCTCAATCTGAGATGACCTCCCCATCACAAGTCCCTCACTTGATATGACCCTCACCTGACATGACCTCCACATCAAAAGACCCATCACAAGATCCCCACCTCACATGACTCTCAATCTGAGGTGACCTCCCCATCACAAGACCCTCACTGGATTTGACCCTCACCTGAGACAACCCACACCTGAGGTGACCTCTCCATCACACGACCTTCTGACGACACCAAGCCCTTACAAGCAGAAGATCACCAGCACTGGCGTTCCTTCAACTCCACTGAAGATGTTACCTTGCCTGGTAACAAAACATTTGGAAACCAACGCAGAAGCTCAGAGAACCAACCTCCACCCTCTTCTTCCATCTGAGCTACAGGGATTCGCCCCATCGCAAAGGATGGAGAGTCTCTGAGGAATCCAAGGCAAGAGGAGGCCCATCTTCTTGAAGTTCTTCTTACCCATCACAGCCAATGGAGGATTCCAGCAATATGTCCACAACTGGGTTGACCCTCTTGGATGCCAGGTGACATACGGCCTTGAGGGTGAGGTCTTTCGTTGCTGCATTGGTCTCCATTGGAGATTCAGTAGAGACGATAACTCCCACCCATTAGGGGAAATTAATTGGCCCCCACAATGTCAATGTTTGACCTACATTTTTGAAAGGACTCCTGATTTGTCCAGCTGCCTGTGATATTTTATTGGTTCATTTTAGGAGATTTATATTGCCGACTATTCGCATATGACGACTCAAGGCGGATGACAAAGATATAAAAACATCTGGAGCCTTAACCACTGCCACACTGGCTCACCAAATGTTATTTTTCATGAAACCAATATGGCTCCTTTGTTTTGCCCTTACCTTCTTCTGTGAGGTTTGGATAGCTCAGTGGTCTCCCATCCAGCCCTAGCCTTCTTAAAACCAGCCAAAGTGTCATCGCTGAGCCAACAAGGTCTCAGCCATTCTCGTCTTTGCTTTTTAAAAAATCTCCATCTACATCCCTTTTGCTCCAAGCCCTGCAATTTTCTTACCTCCTCAATATCCATGCCACACTCCTCTAGGATGGAGTTGAGGAGCAGCCCCGCAGACTGAGAGATGTTTTTGTCCACTTGTTTCAAGGCCTCCAGGGCTTCCAGGATCAGCTGTGTTAGCTGCAACGGGCTGAGGTGCTCCCCAAAGGCCTATCAGAGAGAAGGAAAGGAGACCATGCAGAGATGCCTCAGGGCTTTGACTCCCTTCTCTTGAGACTTTGACCCAGATTGGGGGACAGCACACCATGTAGAGAGGCAGGCCTTATTCCATGTCCTCCATCAGGTGGGATTCGGATGGGGGTCAAGGAAGCCAACATGGCATCTGCCCTTTCTTCCTCCTAGGCATTGGAGGGGAGGGGTACCCAATGCCCGACCTTGGGAGGATGCTGTCCCCACTGTGAGATTGACTCCTTTGAGGGTCTCCAGGTCAGGAGGAGGAGCAAAAGGAAGACAGGCAAAAGCCTGATCCAAAACCTTCACCATTTTGGAGATGTTGTTGTAAAAGATCCCAGAACCCGAAACAAAGAAATCCTCCCGCAACCAATGTACAATGTTCCCCTTTTTGTTCTTCTGTTTCTTGTCCATTTCTTTTGCTTTGGAGGGAGGGGAAAAAACCACAAGGTCAGATGCAATAGTCGTTGCAATAGAAGAGAAGATCTGGAGCTCAGGGTCGACCTGAGGGATCCCTGGTGCTCTCTGAGCTGGGGGGAGATGTTCCTTGCAGGCGTTTCATTGCCCAACTAGGGATGCTGGCCATCAATACTTATAGAAGCACAGAGAAAAGATCCCTCCCTTCAAGTACTGATCACCTTACCTAGTTGGGTCATGAAATGTCAAGAAGAAAACCACCAAGCTCAGAGAGCACCAAGGACCCCAAAGTCCTTCTCCTTCTCCTCCTCTAACTCCTTCACCTCTCTCCCTCTCTGTTCTCTACTTTCTCACTACCTCCTCCTCCCTTCCCCCTCTCTCCTCCTCCTCCCCTTTCCTCATCTTCCTCTCCCTTCCCTCCCTTCTCATCTCCTCCTCCACTAGCTGCTCCTCTTCCTCCTCCTTCTCCCCCCTGTCTTCCTCTCCCTCTCTCCTCCTTGCTCCCTGCCCCTCTCTTCATCGCTCCTTCTCCCTCCATTTTCTCCCCTGGTCAAGGCTGCTCCTCTGAGCCTTTTCCCTCTCGGGCCCCCTTGGCAGGGGAGGGAGCTCCTTCTGGCCATTCTTGACCTTCATTTTAGAAGTCCTTGGAGGGGTCTTGACAGTTCCTCTCTGGACCAGATCGGGCAGCCCCAGCGCTGGAAGCTGAACTTTCCTCCTGGCCTCCATTGGAGCTGGAGAAGACTTTACCAGCAGAGGCAGGACTTGCATGGCTCGCTGACCGGTTGAGGAAGTGAACCGGTGGGAGCCCGAGAATTGGCCTTCCTGGTTGTCCCACCGCTGCTGGTCATTATTATTATTCATTTGTAGTTTTGCCTCTTGGCTGTCCCTCTTCAGGAAGGGGAACTTTTTCCGCATGTAAGACATTCTGAAGAGTGATCGCTAGACCTGGAAGCAGATCAACAAGGGAGAAGTTTTGTAACTCCAGGTTGAAAAGAGGGGTCCTTGGTGGTCCTCTCTGTCTGACTGACTGTCTGTCTATCACCTATCATCTATCTATCATCATCTATCATCTATCATCTATCATCTATCATCTATCATCTATCAATTCAATTCAATTCAATTTCAATTTATTTGTGCTTCTAGACCGCCCCCTCTCCCAGAAGGGACTCGGGGTGGTGTACAGTCCATAGAGAATATCACAAAAATACAATAAAAAATTAAATATGTACAGTTTGGAGGAGGTTAAAATGCAATTAAAAGAACTGTACAAAGCTAAATAAATATAATTTTTTTTAAAATCCCTAAAACAGACACAACAGATTAAAAAACCCTAAGATAACCAGATAATAATACATTTGCCAGGAGGGACAGTTGTAATTATGCCAGGCCTGCTAATCGGAACAGGTGAGTCTTCAATTTTTGCCGGAAGGAGCGGAGGTCAGAAGTGGTTCTAATGTCAGGGGGGAGGTCATTCCAGAGGGTTGGGCCCATCACAGAGAAGGCCCTACTCCTTGGTGTCGCCCG
>NC_138565.1:11776820-11779320 GCF_964273705.1 Natrix helvetica
GCTAAGGAAGAATACTTCCTCCTTCTCTCTCTTATCTTTTTTGGAATCTTCTTAAGAATGGTGATTTCTTCATCTTTATATTTCAATGGCCTTTGGGTCCCAAGTACCTCATCCCTTGTGGTCCTCCTCAGAAATTTAACATGTACTTCCCTTGGAACATTATGACTTCTAGCATATGCTGAGTTTATCCTATAGACTAGATCCATATCCCACCACAGCTGATTTTTGTCTCTCTTTAATATAGTCTGCTAATCATAATATCCTTAAGGTCTTCATTTTCTGTCTCTGGTAGGTTCCAGAATCTAAGAAAAAAGGACATTCTTTCAAATTCTAATTTTGCCAAAAAGTTTTCCAAGTCTACATTTCCCTTCCGGATTGTTTTATTTATTCCCCCAGTCCAGCCGCTCCTTCCTCTAACACCAAAATCTTTTGTTTATTTTCTGCAATATGAAGTTTAACATCTCTGAGTTCTTCTTTTAGCTCTGACATTTCTTTTTTCAAGTCATTCTGCCCCCTCATCAGTTCTTGAAACATTTGAGTAACAGATAGTTCTTTTGATCCCTCTCCCGCCCCCTCCTGCTGTAGCAATGATGTGATCTTTGTCTGTTGCATACTGGGATTGGAGGAGGCAGATGTGGGGGCTGAGAGTGACTTGCCCGTTGGAGGCTTCTTTGGCCCCATTTGTTTAAAGTTCAGAGATGTCAGTCTTTTTCCAAGGAAATGGCGTCCGAGGATTGCGCAGCTGTGCTGGTCTCCAAAGTACAAAACAAAGTCAAAAGCGGCCGTTCACAGTTCCAGGGCACCGAGGCAAACCAAATGTAGAGTATCTAATAAGCAAAGTTCAGTAGAACCACATTTCAGGAAGGGGTCTCGGTTTCCCTCAGAGAGAGTAGTAAGGCTGAAGGTGGTTTCGAAGGGCAGGCTTCATTTATGATTAAACAAACAAAGAAGGGCGGGCGCCATCTTAGCTCCTCTTTCCACCGGGAGAAAGAAAACAGAACTCTCCATCCAGGTTTTTAAAGGAAACAGGCTCCACAGTCATTCCTGGCAATCGTGATAAAGATCTTTCACTGTTGGCTAGCTCAAGTGACAACTCAGCCTTTGTTGTCTCTCTTTTAAGGGAGATCGTTCAAATGCCGCTTATTCCGAGGGAGGGTTAGAAGAAAGAAGCACCCCCCTCTAATCTCCATTCAAATAGGATGAACACAAAACTTACAAAAGTCTGCTGCTTTTCCCTTGATCAATCAGAGGGTTCAGGATGGATCCCCCAACACCAGGATCCTGCCGCACTTCTCCAAGTACATTCTCTCCTCCGGGTCCATTCGGGAAAGAGGCGGGCAGCATATGAACCCGGGATCTTATGACATTTCCAACACTTTTCCGATTTATTCTTGGACATTCTTGCAATTCTCGTTGGGGATAGATGCCACCTGTGAAACATCTTATACAAATTTTCTCTATATGCAGTTGACATTGTCATTTTATAATTTTGAGACCACAACTTCTGCCATTTTTCTAAGTCTATCCCATACCTAAAGTTTTTCCCCCAAGCTATCATAGTTTCTTTAACTTGTTCCTCTTGTAATTTAGTCTCTAATAAATATCCATATAATTTTTAATTACTTTTTCATCAGTACCAATTAAAACTTTATCTCTCAGTCATTTCATTGTAAAGACCTATTGATTTTCTATCTTCATTATATTTAGATTGTATCTGTAAGTATGAATACCAATTCATTTCTATTCCTTCTTGTTTCAACTCTTGAATAGGTTTGAATTCACCCTCTGTATTCAATATTTCAACATATCTTACCGTTTGTTCCTTTTTATATATTATTGGATATGAAAATGCTTCAATGGTTGATATCCAGGCTGGAGTTTTTAAGTAGTGTGATCTTTTAATCTTTTCCCAGTTTAACAACAAGGCCTCCCTTATATAATGTCTTCTAAAATAACCATGTGCTTTCGTTCCCTTATACCATAAAAAAGCATGCCATCCCTACAATAAATCATGAGCCTCTACATTCAATAATCTGGAATGTTTTAAATGTTACTCACTCCTTAATCCACATCAGGTTTGCTGCTTGATAATATAACTCCCAGTCAGGTAGGCCCAGTCCTCCTCTTCTTCTAGCATCTTGTAGCAATTTAAGTTTTATTCTTGCTTTATTCCCTTGCCAAATAAGACTATTTTATTTAGGTCTTTAAAAAAGTTCTTGCCTAATCGAATTGGAATTGTCTGGAACAGATACAAAATTCTAGGTAAAATGTTCATTTTAATTGTAGAGATTCTTCCTAACATTGATAGTTGGAGATTTTGCCATTTCATCAAATCAGTCGCAATTTGTTGTTTTATTCTAATATAATTATCCTCCTTAAGAATGCTACATCTAGTTTATTTATTTTCAAGCCTGCTACTTTTCCATACTCTATTCTTTCCAACAATTTGGGTGCTGTCTCAAATGGTTCTTCAAGAATAAATTCCAAATCATCTGCAAAT
>NC_138565.1:11786820-11815103 GCF_964273705.1 Natrix helvetica
GGGTGGGTGGGTGGGTGGGTGGGTGGGTGGGCGGGTGGACGGGTGGGTGGACGGGCGGGTGGACGGACGGACGGACGGACGGACGGACAGACAGACAGACAGACAGACAGACAGACAGATAGATAGATAGATAGATAGATTGAATGATGGATGGATGGATCGATGGATAGCATGGATAGATAGATGGATGGATATGTAGATAGATAGATAGATGATAGATAGATAGATAGATAGATAGATAGATAGATAGATAGATGATAGATAGATAGATAGATAGATAGATAGATAGATAGATAGATAGATAGATAGATAGATAGATAGATAGATAGATAGATGATAGAGTAGACAGACAGACAGACAAATATATGGATGGATATATGGGTAGATGGATGGATGGATGGAGTGCATAAATAGATATAGTAGATAGATAGATAGATAGATAGATAGATAGATAGATAGATAGATAGATAGATAGATAGATAGATAGATAGATGATAGAGTAGACAGACAGACAGACAAATATATGGATGGATATATGGGTAGATGGATGGATGGATGGAGTGCATAAATAGATATAGTAGATAGATAGATAGATAGATAGATAGATAGATAGATAGATAGATAGGTGGGTGGGTGGGTGGGTGGGTGGGTGGGTGGGTGGGTGGACGGGAGGACGGACGGACGGACGGACGGACGGACAGACAGACAGACAGACAGACAGACAGACAGACAGACAGATAGATAGATAGATAGATTGAATGATGGATGGATGGATCGATGGATAGCATGGATAGATAGATGGATGGATATGTAGATAGATAGATAGATGATAGATAGATAGATAGATAGATAGATAGATAGATAGATAGATAGATAGATGATGATAGATAGATAGATAGATAGATAGATAGATAGATAGATAGATAGATAGATAGATAGATAGATGATAGAGTAGACAGACAGACAGACAAATATATGGATGGATATATGGGTAGATGGATGGATGGATGGAGTGCATAAATAGATATAGTAGATAGATAGATAGATAGATAGATAGATAGATAGATAGATAGATAGATAGATAGATAGATAGATAGATAGATAGATAGATAGATAGATAGATGATAGAGTAGACAGACAGACAGACAAATATATGGATGGATATATGGGTAGATGGATGGATGGATGGAGTGCATAAATAGATATAGTAGATAGATAGATAGATAGATAGATAGATAGATAGATAGATAGATAGATAGATGGGTGGGTGGGTGGGTGGGTGGGTGGGTGGGTGGGTGGGTGGGTGGGTGGGTGGGTGGGTGGGTGGGTGGGTGGACGGGAGGACGGACGGACGGACGGACGGACAGACAGACAGACAGATAGATTGATTGATAGATTGAATGATGGATCGATGGATCGATGGATAGCATAGATAGATAGATGGATGGATATGTAGATAGATAGATAGATAGATAGATAGATAGATAGATAGATAGATAGATAGATAGATAGATAGATGATAGATAGATAGATGATAGATAGATAGATAGATAGATAGATAGATAGATAGATAGATAGATAGAATAGACAGACAGACAAATATATGGATGGATTAAGCCCGATGGGTCTATCAGAATATGCGCTGACTATAAATGCACAATCAACAAAGGATTTCAACAAAGCGCATACCCGGTACCGGTAGTACAGCATCTGTTACACTCCCTTGGTCCGGGAATGTTTTTTGCAAAATTAGATTTGGTGCAGGCATACCAGCAGCTGCCAGTAGATGATGCTACTGCAGAGGCTCAGACCATCGTGACGCACAGGGGTGCCTTCAAATGTAACCACCTGCAATTCAGAGTTAGTATCGCCCCTGGACTGTTCCAAAGTATCATGGAACGCCTTTTGCAGGGATTACCTGGAGTCGTCCCCTATTTTGATGACATACTGGTATCAGCTGCAAATGAAGCGCAACTTTTAAAATGAGGACACGCCATCCCAAGCAGAATCAGAGACAAGGGCCTCCGTCTCAAAAGAGGAAAATGTAAAATAAATGTACCAAAAGTGGAATTCCTGGGTTATATGATCGATGGTTCGGGAATTCACCCAACTAACCAAAAAATAAGGAAGCCCCCACACCGAGGAATCAGACCAAGCTGCAGGCGTTCCTCAGGCTCCTTAACTTCTATAGCATGTTTTTAAAGCAGAAGGCGACAGCTGCTGAACTGCTACACCAGCTGCTGGCAAGAAACGTGGAGTGGACATGGGGCAAAGCCGAGGCCAAAGCATTTGCCGCCATGAAAGGATTGTTATCCGCAGACTCTTTCCTCGTGCAAGGCCAGACCCTGCCCTTGGTGCTGACCTGCGACACCTCCCCATTCGGCATCGGCGCCCTCCTGAGCCATTGGATGCCGAATGGTATGGAAGCCCCCATCACATTCTACTCAAGAACACTGTCCGTGGCGGAATGGAACTTCAGCCAGTTGGACCGCAAAGCCCTGGTTGCAGGGGTGGGAGTCAAGCGATTCCACGAATAACTGTAGCAGGGACTTTGAGCTAATTACAGATCACAAGCTTCTACTGGGACTGTTGGTGGGAGAACACCCCACTCCGGTGTCACTCTCCCCCCGAATGACCCGATGGAATATTTTCCTGGTGGCCTATTCCTATCGGCTCTTCCACCGCCCAGGCACCACACTAGGACACGCTGACGCATTGAGCCACTGCCCCCTTCCAGAACTGCTGGATGACCCCACCCCCGAGGCCGTGGTGCTACTGCTTGACTGCCTGGACTCTAGACCCATCTCCTCCCATGACGTCGCATGCCACTCCACAAAGGACCCCATCATCAAACAGATTCTGAACTGGGTGTGGAGAGGGTGGCCCAAGGGGCCGGTTGGGCCGGAATACAAAATGTATGTTTTGAAGACTGACGAATTGTCGGCAATCAAGGGTTGTCTGCTATGGGGGGACCAGGTGGTCATTCCTAAACATCTACAAATAGCCGTTTTGGAGGCGTTTTACATGGGACACCCAGGGATAGTCAAGATGAAGGCACTGGCAAAGAGTTATGTGTGGTGGTCTAACATGGACAGAGACATACAGGAGTGGGTAGCCACATGCAAACCCTGCCAGGAATCCAAACCAGTTCCCCCAGAGGTGCCCGCAAAAGAGTGGGAGCGGCCACAAGCACTGTGGTCTAGAATACATATAGACTTTGTCCACAGCCAAATTTTCCTCATAATTGTGGACACATTCTCCAAGTGGCTAGAGGTAGTCCTGATGACATCCACTACCACAGATGCAGTCATCAAGGTGCTACAGAAGCTGTTCACAACTCACAGTTTCCCCGACGTGCTAGTGTCAGACAATGGCCCACAATTCACGGCCAGGGGTTTTGAGGAGTTCTTTGTGGCACAAGTAATCCGACATGCCCTAGTCACATAGTTTCATCCGGCTTCCAATGGCCAGGTGGAGCGTATGGTGAGATCCGCAAAGGAAGCCCTCAACAAGATGGGCCCGAGCAACTGGCAAACGCGAATAGACCACTACCTGCTAATACAACACATCTCACCCAGCCCCACTACTGGAAAAAGCCCAACCGAACGCCTCATGGGCTTCCATCTCAGGTCCCACCTGGACCAGCTACACCCCAACTATTCCACAGAAACACCCCCTGATTCCACGAGCAAGGTCAGATCATTCAGCATAGGCGACCCGGTATACGCGCAGAATTACACAGAGGGGGGGGGCTCTGTGGATACCTGCGACCATCGTCGGCATCACCGGCCCGAGATCCTACTTGGTAAGACTCGAGGACGGATGACATTGGAGGAGGCACATCGACCAACTCCGGAGCCAACTAACCAACTCCTCACTCCGACAACCAACAGTGATTCCTCCACAACTCGAGCAGCACCACCTCCCGATTGTTCCGGATGCATCACGGGACTTATCTGACGTCGATGAGGACTGGGCAGAACCACCACCAGAAGTTTCCAGGAGGTTCAATCAGGCGGGTCCGAAGAAGCGACATGTCCGTCCAACCTGCGTGAGGGCAACCAGCAAACTGAACTGTGCAGGTCCAGCCGGGCAACGCAAAGGCCCGCCTACTTACAGGACTACATTACCAGTTAGAATGTTCCATCCTAAAGGGGAGGGGTGTTAGATACTCGCCCCCCCGCTATTGCGGCTAAACAATAGAAGTCTCCACTCAGGTCCTCTGTTGCCGGCGGGAGGGACTCCTCCGGGTACCGTCCACGAGGCAGTGCCAGCGGGCGGCACCCAGGAGTAGGGCCTTCTCTGTGATGGGCCCGACCCTCTGGAATGACCTCCCCCCGGACATCAGAACAACTACCGATCTCCGCTCCTTCCGTAAGAAGCTTAAAACCCACCTGTTTGGTTTAGCTGGCCTGGCCTAATCCCAGTTTAGTCCCTCAATTCTGCACTTTTAAATTTTTAGGGGTTGGTTTTAAGTTGATTTTTTAATTTTTATTATTCTGTACAGCTTTAGGTTTAATTTGATTTTAAGTGTATTTATTCTTTGTGTATGGTTTTTTAAGTGCCTGTACACCGCCCCGAGTCCCTTCGGGGAGAGGGGGCGGTCCATAAATCAAATAAAACTGAAACTGATTGGCTGAGAGGCTGGACAGCTCTCATTTAAAAAGGGGAGCTGGCCGACCATCTCCTCAGTGGATGTTTGCACGTACTTCAATAAAGAGCTGTTATCGCTAGCCTTTTGTGTCTTCCTTTACCCGATCGAACAATAGGGTCTCCTACTTTAGCAGGGGCTGGACTAGAAGACCTCCAGGGTCCCTTCCAGCTCTATTCTAGATTTCTTTTTGTATTCTATCTCACCTATGCGAGTCACATGAATATATCATAATTTACAATGTGTATTTTTGAACGACTCCCTTAATTCATTCAAAGGTCATAAAATCGATCATGGATCCAGGGTGACTTGGTTTATGACCGACGCAACTTACAACCGATAATGCTGGGCTCATTCCCGGCTGAACATTGAGAGGCCTCCCTGTAACAGATATGAGGAGGGGACCAGGGCTTAGCCCCCTTCCTGGCTTAACAAACTAAGTTGACAAATGTTGCATGGTTTCCAAAGGCGATCACGGCCCATGGGAAGAGGACATGTGGGATCCAGAGGTTTTCGTGAAGGCTTTGATTCAATGGTCCATCTATGTGGATAATAAGGAGAATCTTTTTGGAGGACCCCAGGGGAGTGTTCAGCTCTTGGCATCTGCCCTACTCTACGTGCTTCAATTTCTGCCGGAAGACAACCAAGCGTGGAGATGTCCTAGACATCATCGATGACCGATGGGGGCCACCACCCTTCTCCATTGGCACCTGTGGCTCTGGGACCTTCTCGTGGCTTCCTCTCTCTCTAATTAAATTGTCCTGGCTTTCTCTGTTTCCAAAATCTCCCTGCTAGGTCCTGTTTCAACAACATCCCTTCGTGGTCCTTCACAATGTAAGAATTATCTTCATGCTTCCTCCCTTTCCCCAAAGACCAGTTGGAAGGGAGGTGCCCAGAGGGTCCTTGGTTGCCCCCTTCCCCTCTTTGGAAGAGCTTTATACCTCCCGCATCCTTAAGAAAGTTTCAAACACCCTTAAAGATCCATCTCCTCCTGGGCACCCTTTTTTTTAACTATTGCCATCTGGCAGAGGGTGCAGGACAATAAAAACAAGGACAAGTAGACTGAAAAAGAGCTCCCATCCCAGAGCAGTAATTATCTTGAATTCTACTGTAGAGGGCAACAGAAATGCAATATCAGGCATCTTCAATTTCATCGTATAGAATGTATAGTTCTATACAATTATATAATTTATTTTAATGTATAATATACTGTACACTAAAGAAGGCACAACTTTGTTGTATGAGGTGCCAAGACAATAAAATAAAGGATTAAACTATTTAACTATGATAATTTGGTCTTGGAGACGCTCCGGGTGACTTTGGAGAGGAACTGGCTTCTAATGAGAGCAGGGTTGATCCGATGGCTATACAGCTGGAAGATTACATCCATGGACTCAGCTGCAGCCTGAGCCACGGAGGCTTCACGATCCTCTAGCAGATCCTGGAGACCTGGAAGGAATCCAGAAAAGAAATGATTACTAGGATCCAACCCTGATCAGGGACAGAGCTTCTGGAGAGAAAGTCTCCGCTTCAAGCGAGGGGATTTTGAAACTCACCCAGGAAAACTTCTTCGATTTGTTTGGAAATCACCAGATCCCGTGTCATGTATTGTGCGCAGCAGCCTAGACACATGCAAAGAAAAGGTTGGTGCAGTTGGCAGAGACGGCTAAATTGACTGATTCAAGAAAGAAAACGCAGAATTCTTTTATTTCTACTTGGAAGAGGCCCTTTGGGGCTTTACGGGATGGTCCCAGGAATTGGATCTGTCTAGAGATGGAATGGAAAGAATTTCACACGACACGTACTTATGACGGTTGCAGAGTCTTGGGGGTCACCTGATCACTTTTTGCAACCTTTAGGTGAGCAAACTCCGGAAGAAGCCAGATTCACTTAACAACCACGTGACTCACTTAACAACCATAGGGATACCCTTAAGAAAGGGGGCCGTGTGTGTGTGTGTGAGAGAGAGAGAGATAATGGTCAGCATGCCAGGCCTTAGGCAGGAGGCCTGCCCTGGTTTTTCCTCCCCTCCTTCCAGAGTTTGCATTTTATTATATTCAGTATGTTAGCCAACTGTACTATACTAAACTATATTATTATTATACTACATTTTATTATACTAAACAAAATTATTATGCTATACTGGACGTGACTGGACTAGACTGGACTATCAAACAATGCAATACAATATAATATTATTACATTATATAATATAGTGAAAAAAGAATAGAAAAAGAAATGGGAAAGAAAGATGATAAGGAAATGGTTTCTGGTCTTATAAATGCATTAATGTTTTGCCCCATTTACATCGTAATTTCCCTTTTCCACAAACTGCCATTTCGAATCCTCAAACCCACAAATCAGCAAGGTTTCTAGTCGTCATGGTGGCATAGAACCTCTGCTGTTCCCAAGGGAACAACAACCCAAGAAGAATCCCTCTAGTCAGTTTAGTGTAGTGGTTGAGGCCTCAGGCAACAAACCAGGAGCCGGTGAGTTCCAGTCCCTCTTTGGGATGAAAGCCTGATGGGTGACTAGGGGAGTTCTAGTCCTGCCTTAGGCTTGAAAGCTGGCTGGGTGACTTTGGTCCAGTCCCTCTCTCTCAGGGCAGCCTACCTCACAGGCTTGTTGGGAAGGAAATCGGAGGAGGAGGAGGAGGGGGAGGAGAAGCATTAGGGACGTCCACCATCTTGAATGAATTATCAAAAGAAGAAAGGCAGGAGAAAAAGAAAAAGAAAATATATTATACTCTAATCCGGAAGAAAAGGAACCAAACGTCATCTCCCAATTGGCAAAGGAACTCAATTAAGCCAGAAATGGGAACTTTTGACCCAGAGCTCGTTTCAACCACATATATATCTTAGTGGTGTCCTGGGTCGGGGAAGCTAAAAAAACCATTCCATTCGCTGATCTGAACTTTCCCTGAGGAGTTAGACTAAATCGTATCCCAGAATTGGAAAAAAAACCTGAATTTAGCCAGAAAACGTAACTTTTGAGTCGGTTTCGAACATACACATATTAGTGGTGTCCAAAATCGGGGAAGCTAAAAAACCACTCCATTCGCTGATCTGACCAAAGCTCATCTCCCAATTGGCAAAGGAACTCAATACAGCCAGAAAAAGCAACTTTTGGCCCAGAGCTCGTTTCAACCACATCTTAGTGGAGTCCTGGGTCGAAGAAGGTAAAAAACCACTCCATTCGCTGATCTGAGGTTTCCCTGGGGAGTTAGAACAAGCTTATCTCCCAATTGCAAAGGAACTCAATTCAGCGAGAAATCGTGACTTTTGACCCAGACCTCGGTACCGAAACACATACAAATCTTAGTGGTGTCCTGGGTCAGGGAAGCTAAAGAACAATTCCATTCGCTCATTGAGCTTTCGAAATACATATTGCATGACAGGAAAGCTAAAAAACCACTCCATTCGCTGATCTGACCAAAGCTCATCTCCCAATTGGCAAAGGAACTCAAGCCAGAAATGGCAACTTTTTACCCAGAGCTCATTTCAACCACACACATATTGGTTTCCTGGGTCAGGGAAGCTAAAAAAACCATTCCATTCGCTGATCTGAACTTTCCCTGAGGGGTTAGACTAAATAGTATCCCAGAATTGGAAAAAAACCTGAATTCAGCCAGAAAACCTAACTTTTGACCCAGAGCTCGGTTCGGAACCACATACAAGAAAGCTAAAAAACCACTCCATTCGCTGATCTGACCAAAGCTCCTCCCAATTGGCAAAGGAACTCAATACAGCCAGAAAAAGGAACTTTTGGCCCAGAGCTCGTTTCAACCCCATACACATCTTAGTGGAGTCCTGGGTCGGGGAAGCTACAAAACCACTCCATTCGCTGACCTGAATTTTCCCTGAGGAGTTAGACTAAATCGTATCCAAGAATTGGCAAAAAAACCTGAATTCAGCCAGAAAACGTTACTTTTGTCCCAGAGCTCAGTTTCAAACACGAGAGGAAAGCTTAAAAACCACTCCATTCGCTGATCTGACCAAAGCTCATCTCCCAATTGGCAAAGGAACTCAATACAGCCAGAAAAAGGAACTTTTGACCCAGAGTTCGTTTCAACCACATATACATCTTAGTGGTGTCCTGGGTCGGGGAAGCTAAAAAACCACTCCATTCGCTGATCCGAGGTTTCCCTGTGGAGTTGGACCAAAGCTTACATCCCAAATGGCAAAGGAACTCAATACAGCCAGAAAAAAGGAACTTTAGGCCCAGAGCTCATTTCAACCACATACACATCTTAGTGGTTTCCTGGGTCGGGGAAGCTAAAGAACCATTCCATTCGCTGATCTGAAGGTTCCCTGTGGAGTTAGACTAAATCGTGGCCCAGAATTGGCAAAAAACCTTTATTCAGCCAGAAAACGTTTCACCCAGAGCTCGGTTTCGAACAACATACACATATTAGTGGTGTCCTGGGTCGGGGAAGCTAAAGAACAATTCCATTCGCTCATTGAGCTTTCGAAAAACATATTGCATGACAGGAAAGCTAAAAAACCACTCCATTCGCTGATCTGACCAAAGCTCATCTCCCAATTGGCAAAGGAACTCAAGCCAGAAATGGCAACTTTTTACCAAGAGCTCGTTTCAACCACACACATATTGGTGTCCTGGGTCAGGGAAGCTAAAAAAACCATTCCATTCGCTGATCTGAACTTTCCCTGAGGGGTTAGACTAAATAGTATCCCAGAATTGGAAAAAAACCTGAATTCAGCCAGAAAACCTAACTTTTGACCCAGAGCTCGGTTCGGAACCACATACAAGAAAGCTAAAAAACCACTCCATTCGCTGATCTGACCAAAGCTCCTCCCAATTGGCAAAGGAACTCAATACAGCCACAAAAAGGAACTTTTGGCCCAGAGCTCGTTTCAACCCCATACACATCTTAGTGGAGTCCTGGGTCGGGGAAGCTACAAAACCACTCCATTCGCTGACCTGAATTTTCCCTGAGGAGTTAGACTAAATCGTATCCAAGAATTGGCAAAAAAAACCTGAATTCAGCCAGAAAACGTTACTTTTGTCCCAGAGCTCAGTTTCAAACACGAGAGGAAAGCTTAAAAACCACTCCATTCGCTGATCTGACCAAAGCTCATCTCCCAATTGGCAAAGGAACTCAATACAGCCAGAAAAAGGAACTTTTGACCCAGAGTTCGTTTCAACCACATATACATCTTAGTGGTGTCCTGGGTCGGGGAAGCTAAAAAACCACTCCATTCGCTGATCCGAGGTTTCCCTGTGGAGTTGAACCAAAGCTTACATCCCAAATGGCAAAGGAACTCAATACAGCCAGAAAAAAGGAACCTTAGGCCCAAAGCTCATTTCAACCACATACACATCTTAGTGGTTTCCTGGGTCGGGGAAGCTAAAGAACCATTCCATTCGCTGATCTGAAGGTTCCCTGTGGAGTTAGACTAAATCGTGGCCCAGAATTGGCAAAAAACCTTTATTCAGCCAGAAAACCTAACTTTTGACCCAGAGCTCAGTTCGGAACCACATACAAGAAAGCTAAAAAACCACTCCATTCGCTGATCTGACCAAAGGTCCTCCCAATTGGCAAAGGAACTCAATACAGCCAGAAAAAGGAACTTTTGGCCCAGAGCTCGTTTCAACCCCATACACATCTTAGTGGAGTCCTGGGTCGGGGAAGCTAAAAAACCACTCCATTCGCTGATCCGAGGTTTCCCTGTGGAGTTGGACCAAAGCTTACATCCCAAATGGCAAAGGAACTCAATACAGCCAGAAAAAAGGAACTTTAGGCCCAGAGCTCATTTCAACCACATACACATCTTAGTGGTTTCCTGGGTCAGGGAAGCTAAAAAAACCATTCCATTCGCTGATCTGAACTTTCCCTGAGGGGTTAGACTAAATAGTATCCCAGAATTGGAAAAAAACCTGAATTCAGCCAGAAAACCTAACTTTTGACCCAGAGCTCGGTTCGGAACCACATACAAGAAAGCTAAAAAACCACTCCATTCGCTGATCTGACCAAAGCTCCTCCCAATTGGCAAAGGAACTCAATACAGCCAGAAAAAGGAACTTTTGGCCCAGAGCTCGTTTCAACCCCATACACATCTTAGTGGAGTCCTGGGTCGGGGAAGCTAAAAAACCACTCCATTCGCTGATCCGAGGTTTCCCTGTGGAGTTGGACCAAAGCTTACATCCCAAATGGCAAAGGAACTCAATACAGCCAGAAAAAAGGAACTTTAGGCCCAGAGCTCATTTCAACCACATACACATCTTAGTGGTTTCCTGGGTCAGGGAAGCTAAAAAAACCATTCCATTCGCTGATCTGAACTTTCCCTGAGGGGTTAGACTAAATAGTATCCCAGAATTGGAAAAAAACCTGAATTCAGCCAGAAAACCTAACTTTTGACCCAGAGCTCGGTTCGGAACCACATACAAGAAAGCTAAAAAACCACTCCATTCGCTGATCTGACCAAAGCTCCTCCCAATTGGCAAAGGAACTCAATACAGCCAGAAAAAGGAACTTTTGGCCCAGAGCTCGTTTCAACCCCATACACATCTTAGTGGAGTCCTGGGTCGGGGAAGCTACAAAACCACTCCATTCGCTGACCTGAATTTTCCCTGAGGAGTTAGACTAAATCGTATCCAAGAATTGGCAAAAAAACCTGAATTCAGCCAGAAAACGTTACTTTTGTCCCAGAGCTCAGTTTCAAACACGAGAGGAAAGCTTAAAAACCACTCCATTCGCTGATCTGACCAAAGCTCATCTCCCAATTGGCAAAGGAACTCAATACAGCCAGAAAAAGGAACTTTTGACCCAGAGTTCGTTTCAACCACATATACATCTTAGTGGTGTCCTGGGTCGGGGAAGCTAAAAAACCACTCCATTCGCTGATCCGAGGTTTCCCTGTGGAGTTGGACCAAAGCTTACATCCCAAATGGCAAAGGAACTCAATACAGCCAGAAAAAAGGAACTTTAGGCCCAGAGCTCATTTCAACCACATACACATCTTAGTGGTTTCCTGGGTCGGGGAAGCTAAAGAACCATTCCATTCGCTGATCTGAAGGTTCCCTGAGGAGTTAGACTAAATCGTATCCCAGAATTGGAAAAAAACCTGAATTCAGCCAGAAAACCTAACTTTTGACCCATATTAGTGGTTTCCTGGGTCGGGGAAGCTAAAGAACAATTCCGTTCGCTCATTGAGCTTTCCCTGAGGAGTTAGACCAAAGCTTATCTCCCAAAGGAACTCTATTCAGCCAGAAAACGTAACTTTTCACCCAGAGCTCCGTTCCGAACCACATTACATCTTAGTGGTGTCCTGGGTCGAGGAAGCTAAAGAACCATTCCATTCGCTGATCTGAACATTCCCTGTGGAGTTAGACTAAATCGTGGCCCAGAATTGGCAAAAAACCTTTATTCAGACAGAAAACGTTTCACCCAGAGCTCGGTTTCGAACAACATACACATATTAGTGGTGTCCTGGGTCGGGGAAGCTAAAGAACAATTCCATTCGCTCATTGAGCTTTCGAAAAACATATTGCTTATGTCCCATGACAGGAAAGCTAAAAAACCACTCCATTCGCTGATCTGACCAAAGCTCATCTCCCAATTGGCAAAGGAACTCAATACAGCCAGAAAAAGGAACTTTTGGCCCAGAGCTCCTTTCAACCACATACACATCTTAGTGGAGTCCTGGGTCGGAGAAGCTAAAAAACAATTCCATTCGCTCATCTGAGCTTTCCCTGAGGAGTTAGAACAAGCTTATCTCCCAATTGCAAAGGAACTCAATTCAGCGAGAAATCGTGACTTTTGACCCAGAGCTCGGTACCGAAACACATACAAATCTTAGTGGTGTCCTGGGTCGGAGAAGCTAAAAAACCACTCCATTCGCTGATCTGAGGTTTCCCTGAGGAGTTAGACCAAAGATTACGTCCCAAATGGCAAGAACTCAATTCAGCCAGAAAACGTAATTTTTGACCCAGAGCTCGGTTTCGAACAACATACACATATTAGGGGTGTCCTGGGTCGGGGAAGCTAAAGAACAATTCCATTCGCTCATTGAGCTTTCGAAATACATATTGCTTATGTCCCATGACAGGAAAGCTAAAAAACCACTCCATTCGCTGATCTGACCAAAGCTCATCTCCCAATTGGCAAAGGAACTCAAGCCAGAAAGGGCAACTTTTGACCCAGAGCTCGTTTCAACCATACACATATTGGTGTCCTGGGTCAGGGAAGCTAAAGAACAATTCCATTCGCTCATTGAGCTTTCGAAATACATATTGCATGACAGGAAAGCTAAAAAACCACTCCATTCGCTGATCTGACCAAAGCTCATCTCCCAATTGGCAAAGGAACTCAAGCCAGAAATGGCAACTTTTTACCCAGAGCTCGTTTCAACCACACACATATTGGTGTCCTGGGTCAGGGAAGCTAAAAAAACCATTCCATTCGCTGATCTGAACTTTCCCTGAGGGGTTAGACTAAATAGTATCCCAGAATTGGAAAAAAACCTGAATTCAGCCAGAAAACCTAACTTTTGACCCAGAGCTCGGTTCGGAACCACATACAAGAAAGCTAAAAAACCACTCCATTCGCTGATCTGACCAAAGCTCCTCCCAATTGGCAAAGGAACTCAATACAGCCACAAAAAGGAACTTTTGGCCCAGAGCTCGTTTCAACCCCATACACATCTTAGTGGAGTCCTGGGTCGGGGAAGCTACAAAACCACTCCATTCGCTGACCTGAATTTTCCCTGAGGAGTTAGACTAAATCGTATCCAAGAATTGGCAAAAAAACCTGAATTCAGCCAGAAAACGTTACTTTTGTCCCAGAGCTCAGTTTCAAACACGAGAGGAAAGCTTAAAAACCACTCCATTCGCTGATCTGACCAAAGCTCATCTCCCAATTGGCAAAGGAACTCAATACAGCCAGAAAAAGGAACTTTTGACCCAGAGTTCGTTTCAACCACATATACATCTTAGTGGTGTCCTGGGTCGGGGAAGCTAAAAAACCACTCCATTCGCTGATCCGAGGTTTCCCTGTGGAGTTGAACCAAAGCTTACATCCCAAATGGCAAAGGAACTCAATACAGCCAGAAAAAAGGAACTTTAGGCCCAAAGCTCATTTCAACCACATACACATCTTAGTGGTTTCCTGGGTCGGGGAAGCTAAAGAACCATTCCATTCGCTGATCTGAAGGTTCCCTGTGGAGTTAGACTAAATCGTGGCCCAGAATTGGCAAAAAACCTTTATTCAGCCAGAAAACCTAACTTTTGACCCAGAGCTCGGTTCGGAACCACATACAAGAAAGCTAAAAAACCACTCCATTCGCTGATCTGACCAAAGCTCCTCCCAATTGGCAAAGGAACTCAATACAGCCAGAAAAAGGAACTTTTGGCCCAGAGCTCGTTTCAACCCCATACACATCTTAGTGGAGTCCTGGGTCGGGGAAGCTACAAAACCACTCCATTCGCTGACCTGAATTTTCCCTGAGGAGTTAGACTAAATCGTATCCAAGAATTGGCAAAAAAACCTGAATTCAGCCAGAAAACGTTAGTTTTGTCCCAGAGCTCAGTTTCAAACACGAGAGGAAAGCTTAAAAACCACTCCTTTCGCTGATCTGACCAAAGCTCATCTCCCAATTGGCAAAGGAACTCAATACAGCCAGAAAAAGGAACTTTTGACCCAGAGTTCGTTTCAACCACATATACATCTTAGTGGTGTCCTGGGTCGGGGAAGCTAAAAAACCACTCCATTCGCTGATCCGAGGTTTCCCTGTGGAGTTGGACCAAAGCTTACATCCCAAATGGCAAAGGAACTCAATACAGCCAGAAAAAAGGAACTTTAGGCCCAGAGCTCATTTCAACCACATACACATCTTAGTGGTTTCCTGGGTCGGGGAAGCTAAAGAACCATTCCATTCGCTGATCTGAAGGTTCCCTGTGGAGTTAGACTAAATCGTGGCCCAGAATTGGCAAAAAACCTTTATTCAGCCAGAAAACGTTTCACCCAGAGCTCGGTTTCGAACAACATACAAATATTAGTGGTGTCCTGGGTCGGGGAAGCTAAAGAACAATTCCATTCGCTCATTGAGCTTTCGAAAAACATATTGCTTATGTCCCATGACAGGAAAGCTAAAAAGCTACTCCATTCGCTGATCTGACCAAAGCTCATCTCCCAATTGGCAAAGGAACTCAATACAGCCAGAAAAAGGAACTTTTGGCCCAGAGCTCCTTTCAACCACATACACATCTTAGTGGAGTCCTGGGTCGGAGAAGCTAAAAAACAATTCCATTCGCTCATCTGAGCTTTCCCTGAGGAGTTAGAACAAGCTTATCTCCCAATTGCAAAGGAACTCAATTCAGCGAGAAATCGTGACTTTTGACCCAGAGCTCGGTACCGAAACACATACAAATCTTAGTGGTGTCCTGGGTCGGAGAAGCTAAAAAACCACTCCATTCGCTGATCTGAGGTTTCCCTGAGGAGTTAGACCAAAGATTACGTCCCAAATGGCAAGAACTCAATTCAGCCAGAAAACGTAATTTTTGACCCAGAGCTCGGTTTCGAACAACATACACATATTAGGGGTGTCCTGGGTCGGGGAAGCTAAAGAACAATTCCATTCGCTCATTGAGCTTTCGAAATACATATTGCTTATGTCCCATGACAGGAAAGCTAAAAAACCACTCCATTCGCTGATCTGACCAAAGCTCATCTCCCAATTGGCAAAGGAACTCAAGCCAGAAAGGGCAACTTTTGACCCAGAGCTCGTTTCAACCATACACATATTGGTGTCCTGGGTCAGGGAAGCTAAAAAAACCATTCCATTCGCTGATCTGAACTTTCCCTGAGGAGTTAGACTAAATAGTATCCCAGAATTGGAAAGAAACCTGAATGCAGCCAGAAAACCTAACTTTTGACCCAGAGCTCGGTTCGGAACAACATAGACATATTTGTGGTTTCCTGGGTCGGGGAAACTAAAGAACAATTCCATTCGCTCATTGAACTTTCCCTGAGGAGTTAGACCAAAGCTTGTCTCCCAAATGGCAAAGGAACTCAATTCAGCCAGAAATCGTGACTTTTGACCCAGAGCTCGGTACCGAAACACAAACAAATCTTAGTGCTGTCCTGGGTCAGGGAAGCTAAAGAACAATTCCATTCGCTCATTGAGCTTTCGAAATACATATTGCATGACAGGAAAGCTAAAAAACCACTCCATTCGCTGATCTGACCAAAGCTCATCTCCCAATTGGCAAAGGAACTCAAGCCAGAAATGGCAACTTTTTACCCAGAGCTCGTTTCAACCACACACATATTGGTGTCCTGGGTCAGGGAAGCTAAAAAAACCATTCCATTCGCTGATCTGAACTTTCCCTGAGGGGTTAGACTAAATAGTATCCCAGAATTGGAAAAAAACCTGAATTCAGCCAGAAAACCTAACTTTTGACCCAGAGCTCGGTTCGGAACCACATACAAGAAAGCTAAAAAACCACTCCATTCGCTGATCTGACCAAAGCTCCTCCCAATTGGCAAAGGAACTCAATACAGCCACAAAAAGGAACTTTTGGCCCAGAGCTCGTTTCAACCCCATACACATCTTAGTGGAGTCCTGGGTCGGGGAAGCTACAAAACCACTCCATTCGCTGACCTGAATTTTCCCTGAGGAGTTAGACTAAATCGTATCCAAGAATTGGCAAAAAAACCTGAATTCAGCCAGAAAACGTTACTTTTGTCCCAGAGCTCAGTTTCAAACACGAGAGGAAAGCTTAAAAACCACTCCATTCGCTGATCTGACCAAAGCTCATCTCCCAATTGGCAAAGGAACTCAATACAGCCAGAAAAAGGAACTTTTGACCCAGAGTTCGTTTCAACCACATATACATCTTAGTGGTGTCCTGGGTCGGGGAAGCTAAAAAACCACTCCATTCGCTGATCCGAGGTTTCCCTGTGGAGTTGAACCAAAGCTTACATCCCAAATGGCAAAGGAACTCAATACAGCCAGAAAAAAGGAACTTTAGGCCCAAAGCTCATTTCAACCACATACACATCTTAGTGGTTTCCTGGGTCGGGGAAGCTAAAGAACCATTCCATTCGCTGATCTGAAGGTTCCCTGTGGAGTTAGACTAAATCGTGGCCCAGAATTGGCAAAAAACCTTTATTCAGCCAGAAAACCTAACTTTTGACCCAGAGCTCGGTTCGGAACCACATACAAGAAAGCTAAAAAACCACTCCATTCGCTGATCTGACCAAAGCTCCTCCCAATTGGCAAAGGAACTCAATACAGCCAGAAAAAGGAACTTTTGGCCCAGAGCTCGTTTCAACCCCATACACATCTTAGTGGAGTCCTGGGTCGGGGAAGCTACAAAACCACTCCATTCGCTGACCTGAATTTTCCCTGAGGAGTTAGACTAAATCGTATCCAAGAATTGGCAAAAAAACCTGAATTCAGCCAGAAAACGTTAGTTTTGTCCCAGAGCTCAGTTTCAAACACGAGAGGAAAGCTTAAAAACCACTCCTTTCGCTGATCTGACCAAAGCTCATCTCCCAATTGGCAAAGGAACTCAATACAGCCAGAAAAAGGAACTTTTGACCCAGAGTTCGTTTCAACCACATATACATCTTAGTGGTGTCCTGGGTCGGGGAAGCTAAAAAACCACTCCATTCGCTGATCCGAGGTTTCCCTGTGGAGTTGGACCAAAGCTTACATCCCAAATGGCAAAGGAACTCAATACAGCCAGAAAAAAGGAACTTTAGGCCCAGAGCTCATTTCAACCACATACACATCTTAGTGGTTTCCTGGGTCGGGGAAGCTAAAGAACCATTCCATTCGCTGATCTGAAGGTTCCCTGTGGAGTTAGACTAAATCGTGGCCCAGAATTGGCAAAAAACCTTTATTCAGCCAGAAAACGTTTCACCCAGAGCTCGGTTTCGAACAACATACAAATATTAGTGGTGTCCTGGGTCGGGGAAGCTAAAGAACAATTCCATTCGCTCATTGAGCTTTCGAAAAACATATTGCTTATGTCCCATGACAGGAAAGCTAAAAAGCTACTCCATTCGCTGATCTGACCAAAGCTCATCTCCCAATTGGCAAAGGAACTCAATACAGCCAGAAAAAGGAACTTTTGGCCCAGAGCTCCTTTCAACCACATACACATCTTAGTGGAGTCCTGGGTCGGAGAAGCTAAAAAACAATTCCATTCGCTCATCTGAGCTTTCCCTGAGGAGTTAGAACAAGCTTATCTCCCAATTGCAAAGGAACTCAATTCAGCGAGAAATCGTGACTTTTGACCCAGAGCTCGGTACCGAAACACATACAAATCTTAGTGGTGTCATGGGTCGGAGAAGCTAAAAAACCACTCCATTCGCTGATCTGAGGTTTCCCTGAGGAGTTAGACCAAAGATTACGTCCCAAATGGCAAGAACTCAATTCAGCCAGAAAACGTAATTTTTGACCCAGAGCTCGGTTTCGAACAACATACACATATTAGGGGTGTCCTGGGTCGGGGAAGCTAAAGAACAATTCCATTCGCTCATTGAGCTTTCGAAATACATATTGCTTATGTCCCATGACAGGAAAGCTAAAAAACCACTCCATTCGCTGATCTGACCAAAGCTCATCTCCCAATTGGCAAAGGAACTCAAGCCAGAAAGGGCAACTTTTGACCCAGAGCTCGTTTCAACCATACACATATTGGTGTCCTGGGTCAGGGAAGCTAAAAAAACCATTCCATTCGCTGATCTGAACTTTCCCTGAGGAGTTAGACTAAATAGTATCCCAGAATTGGAAAGAAACCTGAATGCAGCCAGAAAACCTAACTTTTGACCCAGAGCTCGGTTCGGAACAACATAGACATATTTGTGGTTTCCTGGGTCGGGGAAACTAAAGAACAATTCCATTCGCTCATTGAACTTTCCCTGAGGAGTTAGACCAAAGCTTGTCTCCCAAATGGCAAAGGAACTCAATTCAGCCAGAAATCGTGACTTTTGACCCAGAGCTCGGTACCGAAACACAAACAAATCTTAGTGCTGTCCTGGGTCAGGGAAGCTAAAGAACAATTCCATTCGCTCATTGAGCTTTCGAAATACATATTGCATGACAGGAAAGCTAAAAAACCACTCCATTCGCTGATCTGACCAAAGCTCATCTCCCAATTGGCAAAGGAACTCAAGCCAGAAATGGCAACTTTTTACCCAGAGCTCGTTTCAACCACACACATATTGGTGTCCTGGGTCAGGGAAGCTAAAAAAACCATTCCATTCGCTGATCTGAACTTTCCCTGAGGGGTTAGACTAAATAGTATCCCAGAATTGGAAAAAAACCTGAATTCAGCCAGAAAACCTAACTTTTGACCCAGAGCTCGGTTCGGAACCACATACAAGAAAGCTAAAAAACCACTCCATTCGCTGATCTGACCAAAGCTCCTCCCAATTGGCAAAGGAACTCAATACAGCCACAAAAAGGAACTTTTGGCCCAGAGCTCGTTTCAACCCCATACACATCTTAGTGGAGTCCTGGGTCGGGGAAGCTACAAAACCACTCCATTCGCTGACCTGAATTTTCCCTGAGGAGTTAGACTAAATCGTATCCAAGAATTGGCAAAAAAACCTGAATTCAGCCAGAAAACGTTACTTTTGTCCCAGAGCTCAGTTTCAAACACGAGAGGAAAGCTTAAAAACCACTCCATTCGCTGATCTGACCAAAGCTCATCTCCCAATTGGCAAAGGAACTCAATACAGCCAGAAAAAGGAACTTTTGACCCAGAGTTCGTTTCAACCACATATACATCTTAGTGGTGTCCTGGGTCGGGGAAGCTAAAAAACCACTCCATTCGCTGATCCGAGGTTTCCCTGTGGAGTTGAACCAAAGCTTACATCCCAAATGGCAAAGGAACTCAATACAGCCAGAAAAAAGGAACTTTAGGCCCAAAGCTCATTTCAACCACATACACATCTTAGTGGTTTCCTGGGTCGGGGAAGCTAAAGAACCATTCCATTCGCTGATCTGAAGGTTCCCTGTGGAGTTAGACTAAATCGTGGCCCAGAATTGGCAAAAAACCTTTATTCAGCCAGAAAACCTAACTTTTGACCCAGAGCTCGGTTCGGAACCACATACAAGAAAGCTAAAAAACCACTCCATTCGCTGATCTGACCAAAGCTCCTCCCAATTGGCAAAGGAACTCAATACAGCCAGAAAAAGGAACTTTTGGCCCAGAGCTCGTTTCAACCCCATACACATCTTAGTGGAGTCCTGGGTCGGGGAAGCTACAAAACCACTCCATTCGCTGACCTGAATTTTCCCTGAGGAGTTAGACTAAATCGTATCCAAGAATTGGCAAAAAAACCTGAATTCAGCCAGAAAACGTTACTTTTGTCCCAGAGCTCAGTTTCAAACACGAGAGGAAAGCTTAAAAACCACTCCTTTCGCTGATCTGACCAAAGCTCATCTCCCAATTGGCAAAGGAACTCAATACAGCCAGAAAAAGGAACTTTTGACCCAGAGTTCGTTTCAACCACATATACATCTTAGTGGTGTCCTGGGTCGGGGAAGCTAAAAAACCACTCCATTCGCTGATCCGAGGTTTCCCTGTGGAGTTGGACCAAAGCTTACATCCCAAATGGCAAAGGAACTCAATACAGCCAGAAAAAAGGAACTTTAGGCCCAGAGCTCATTTCAACCACATACACATCTTAGTGGTTTCCTGGGTCGGGGAAGCTAAAGAACCATTCCATTCGCTGATCTGAAGGTTCCCTGTGGAGTTAGACTAAATCGTGGCCCAGAATTGGCAAAAAACCTTTATTCAGCCAGAAAACGTTTCACCCAGAGCTCGGTTTCGAACAACATACAAATATTAGTGGTGTCCTGGGTCGGGGAAGCTAAAGAACAATTCCATTCGCTCATTGAGCTTTCGAAAAACATATTGCTTATGTCCCATGACAGGAAAGCTAAAAAGCTACTCCATTCGCTGATCTGACCAAAGCTCATCTCCCAATTGGCAAAGGAACTCAATACAGCCAGAAAAAGGAACTTTTGGCCCAGAGCTCCTTTCAACCCCATACACATCTTAGTGGAGTCCTGGGTCGGGGAAGCTAAAAAACCACTCCATTCGCTGATCCGAGGTTTCCCTGTGGAGTTGGACCAAAGCTTACACCCCAAATGGCAAAGGAACTCAATACAGCCAGAAAAAAGGAACTTTAGGCCCAGAGCTCATTTCAACCACATACACATCTTAGTGGTTTCCTGGGTCAGGGAAGCTAAAAAAACCATTCCATTCGCTGATCTGAACTTTCCCTGAGGGGTTAGACTAAATAGTATCCCAGAATTGGAAAAAAACCTGAATTCAGCCAGAAAACCTAACTTTTGACCCAGAGCTCGGTTCGGAACCACATACAAGAAAGCTAAAAAACCACTCCATTCGCTGATCTGACCAAAGCTCCTCCCAATTGGCAAAGGAACTCAATACAGCCAGAAAAAGGAACTTTTGGCCCAGAGCTCGTTTCAACCCCATACACATCTTAGTGGAGTCCTGGGTCGGGGAAGCTAAAAAACCACTCCATTCGCTGATCTGAAGGTTCCCTGTGGAGTTAGACTAAATCGTGGCCCAGAATTGGCAAAAAACCTTTATTCAGCCAGAAAACGTTTCACCCAGAGCTCGGTTTCGAACAACATACACATATTAGTGGTGTCCTGGGTCGGGGAAGCTAAAGAACAATTCCATTCGCTCATTGAGCTTTCGAAAAACATATTGCTTATGTCCCATGACAGGAAAGCTAAAAAGCTACTCCATTCGCTGATCTGACCAAAGCTCATCTCCCAATTGGCAAAGGAACTCAATACAGCCAGAAAAAGGAACTTTTGGCCCAGAGCTCCTTTCAACCACATACACATCTTAGTGGAGTCCTGGGTCGGAGAAGCTAAAAAACAATTCCATTCGCTCATCTGAGCTTTCCCTGAGGAGTTAGAACAAGCTTATCTCCCAATTGCAAAGGAACTCAATTCAGCGAGAAATCGTGACTTTTGACCCAGAGCTCGGTACCGAAACACATACAAATCTTAGTGGTGTCCTGGGTCGGAGAAGCTAAAAAACCACTCCATTCGCTGATCTGAGGTTTCCCTGAGGAGTTAGACCAAAGATTACGTCCCAAATGGCAAGAACTCAATTCAGCCAGAAAACGTAATTTTTGACCCAGAGCTCGGTTTCGAACAACATACACATATTAGGGGTGTCCTGGGTCGGGGAAGCTAAAGAACAATTCCATTCGCTCATTGAGCTTTCGAAATACATATTGCTTATGTCCCATGACAGGAAAGCTAAAAAACCACTCCATTCGCTGATCTGACCAAAGCTCATCTCCCAATTGGCAAAGGAACTCAAGCCAGAAAGGGCAACTTTTGACCCAGAGCTCGTTTCAACCATACACATATTGGTGTCCTGGGTCAGGGAAGCTAAAAAAACCATTCCATTCGCTGATCTGAACTTTCCCTGAGGAGTTAGACTAAATAGTATCCCAGAATTGGAAAGAAACCTGAATGCAGCCAGAAAACCTAACTTTTGACCCAGAGCTCGGTTCGGAAGAACATAGACATATTTGTAGTTTCCTGGGTCGGGGAAACTAAAGAACAATTCCATTCGCTCATTGAACTTTCCCTGAGGAGTTAGACCAAAGCTTGTCTCCCAAATGGCAAAGGAACTCAATTCAGCCAGAAATCGTGACTTTTGACCCAGAGCTCGGTACCGAAACACATACAAATCTTAGTGCTGTCCTGGGTCAGGGAAGCTAAAGAACAATTCCATTCGCTCATTGAGCTTTCGAAATACATATTGCATGACAGGAAAGCTAAAAAACCACTCCATTCGCTGATCTGACCAAAGCTCATCTCCCAATTGGCAAAGGAACTCAAGCCAGAAATGGCAACTTTTTACCCAGAGCTCGTTTCAACCACACACATATTGGTGTCCTGGGTCAGGGAAGCTAAAAAAACCATTCCATTCGCTGATCTGAACTTTCCCTGAGGGGTTAGACTAAATAGTATCCCAGAATTGGAAAACAACCTGAATTCAGCCAGAAAACCTAACTTTTGACCCAGAGCTCGGTTCGGAACCACATACAAGAAAGCTAAAAAACCACTCCATTCGCTGATCTGACCAAAGCTCCTCCCAATTGGCAAAGGAACTCAATACAGCCACAAAAAGGAACTTTTGGCCCAGAGCTCGTTTCAACCCCATACACATCTTAGTGGAGTCCTGGGTCGGGGAAGCTACAAAACCACTCCATTCGCTGACCTGAATTTTCCCTGAGGAGTTAGACTAAATCGTATCCAAGAATTGGCAAAAAAACCTGAATTCAGCCAGAAAACGTTACTTTTGTCCCAGAGCTCAGTTTCAAACACGAGAGGAAAGCTTAAAAACCACTCCATTCGCTGATCTGACCAAAGCTCATCTCCCAATTGGCAAAGGAACTCAATACAGCCAGAAAAAGGAACTTTTGACCCAGAGTTCGTTTCAACCACATATACATCTTAGTGGTGTCCTGGGTCGGGGAAGCTAAAAAACCACTCCATTCGCTGATCCAAGGTTTCCCTGTGGAGTTGAACCAAAGCTTACATCCCAAATGGCAAAGGAACTCAATACAGCCAGAAAAAAGGAACTTTAGGCCCAAAGCTCATTTCAACCACATACACATCTTAGTGGTTTCCTGGGTCGGGGAAGCTAAAGAACCATTCCATTCGCTGATCTGAAGGTTCCCTGTGGAGTTAGACTAAATCGTGGCCCAGAATTGGCAAAAAACCTTTATTCAGCCAGAAAACGTTTCACCCAGAGCTCGGTTTCGAACAACATACACATATTAGTGGTGTCCTGGGTCGGGGAAGCTAAAGAACAATTCCATTCGCTCATTGAGCTTTCGAAAAACATATTGCTTATGTCCCATGACAGGAAAGCTAAAAAACCACTCCATTCGCTGATCTGACCAAAGCTCATCTCCCAATTGGCAAAGGAACTCAATACAGCCAGAAAAAGGAACTTTTGGCCCAGAGCTCCTTTCAACCACATACACATCTTAGTGGAGTCCTGGGTCGGAGAAGCTAAAAAACAATTCCATTCGGTCATCTGAGCTTTCCCTGAGGAGTTAGAACAAGCTTATCTCCCAATTGCAAAGGAACTCAATTCAGCGAGAAATCGTGACTTTTGACCCAGAGCTCGGTACCGAAACACATACAAATCTTAGTGGTGTCCTGGGTCGGAGAAGCTAAAAAACCACTCCATTCGCTGATCTGAGGTTTCCCTGAGGAGTTAGACCAAAGATTACGTCCCAAATGGCAAGAACTCAATTCAGCCAGAAAACGTAATTTTTGACCCAGAGCTCGGTTTCGAACAACATACACATATTAGGGGTGTCCTGGGTCGGGGAAGCTAAAGAACAATTCCATTCGCTCATTGAGCTTTCGAAATACATATTGCATGACAGGAAAGATAAAAAACCACTCCATTCGCTGATCTGACCAAAGCTTACATCCCAATTGGCAAAGGAACTCAAGCCAGAAAGGGCAACTTTTGACCCAGAGCTCGTTTCAACCATACACATATTGGTGTCCTGGGTCAGGGAAGCTAAAAAAACCATTCCATTCGCTGATCTGAACTTTCCCTGAGGAGTTAGACTAAATAGTATCCCAGAATTGGAAAGAAACCTGAATGCAGCCAGAAAACCTAACTTTTGACCCAGAGCTCGGTTCGGAACAACATAGACATATTAGTGGTTTCCTGGGTCGGGGAATCTAAAGAACAATTCCATTCGCTCATTGAACTTTCCCTGAGGAGTTAGACCAAAGCTTATCTCCCAAATGGCAAAGGAACTCAATTCAGCCAGAAATCGTGACTTTTGACCCAGAGCTCGGTACCGAAACACATACAAATCTTAGTGCTGTCCTGGGTCAGGGAAGCTAAAGAACAATTCCATTCGCTCATTGAGCTTTCGAAATACATATTGCATGACAGGAAAGCTAAAAAACCACTCCATTCGCTGATCTGACCAAAGCTCATCTCCCAATTGGCAAAGGAACTCAAGCCAGAAATGGCAACTTTTTACCCAGAGGTCGTTTCAACCACACACATATTGGTGTCCTGGGTCAGGGAAGCTAAAAAAACCATTCCATTCGCTGATCTGAACTTTCCCTGAGGGGTTAGACTAAATAGTATCCCAGAATTGGAAAAAAACCTGAATTCAGCCAGAAAACCTAACTTTTGACCCAGAGCTCGGTTCGGAACCACATACAAGAAAGCTAAAAAACCACTCCATTCGCTGATCTGACCAAAGCTCCTCCCAATTGGCAAAGGAACTCAATACAGCCACAAAAAGGAACTTTTGGCCCAGAGCTCGTTTCAACCCCATACACATCTTAGTGGAGTCCTGGGTCGGGGAAGCTACAAAACCACTCCATTCGCTGACCTGAATTTTCCCTGAGGAGTTAGACTAAATCGTATCCAAGAATTGGCAAAAAAAACCTGAATTCAGCCAGAAAACGTTACCTTTGTCCCAGAGCTCAGTTTCAAACACGAGAGGAAAGCTTAAAAACCACTCCATTCGCTGATCTGACCAAAGCTCATCTCCCAATTGGCAAAGGAACTCAATACAGCCAGAAAAAGGAACTTTTGACCCAGAGTTCGTTTCAACCACATATACATCTTAGTGGTGTCCTGGGTCGCGGAAGCTAAAAAACCACTCCATTCACTGATCCGAGGTTTCCCTGTGGAGTTGGACCAAAGCTTACATCCCAAATGGCAAAGGAACTCAATACAGCCAGAAAAAAGGAACTTTAGGCCCAGAGCTCATTTCAACCACATACACATCTTAGTGGTTTCCTGGGTCGGGGAAGCTAAAGAACCATTCCATTCGCTGATCTGAAGGTTCCCTGAGGAGTTAGACTAAATCGTATCCCAGAATTGGAAAAAAACCTGAATTCAGCCAGAAAACCTAACTTTTGACCCATATTAGTGGTTTCCTGGGTCGGGGAAGCTAAAGAACAATTCCGTTCGCTCATTGAGCTTTCCCTGAGGAGTTAGACCAAAGCTTATCTCCCAAAGGAACTCTATTCAGCCAGAAAACGTAACTTTTCACCCAGAGCTCCGTTCCGAACCACATTACATCTTAGTGGTGTCCTGGGTCGAGGAAGCTAAAGAACCATTCCATTCGCTGATCTGAACATTCCCTGTGGAGTTAGACTAAATCGTGGCCCAGAATTGGCAAAAAACCTTTATTCAGCCAGAAAACGTTTCACCCAGAGCTCGGTTTCAAACAACATACACATATTAGTGGTGTCCTGGGTCGGGGAAGCTAAAGAACAATTCCATTCGCTCATTGAGCTTTCGAAAAACATATTGCTTATGTCCCATGACAGGAAAGCTAAAAAACCACTCCATTCGCTGATCTGACCAAAGCTCATCTCCCAATTGGCAAAGGAACTCAATACAGCCAGAAAAAGGAACTTTTGGCCCAGAGCTCCTTTCAACCACATACACATCTTAGTGGAGTCCTGGGTCGGAGAAGCTAAAAAACAATTCCATTCCCTCATCTGAGCTTTCCCTGAGGAGTTAGAACAAGCTTATCTCCCAATTGCAAAGGAACTCAATTCAGCGAGAAATCGTGACTTTTGACCCAGAGCTCGGTACCGAAACACATACAAATCTTAGTGGTGTCCTGGGTCGGAGAAGCTAAAAAACCACTCCATTCGCGGATCTGAGGTTTCCCTGAGGAGTTAGACCAAAGATTACGTCCCAAATGGCAAGAACTCAATTCAGCCAGAAAACGTAATTTTTGACCCAGAGCTCGGTTTCGAACAACATACACATATTAGGGGTTTCCTGGGTCGGGGAAGCTAAAGAACAATTCCATTCGCTCATTGAGCTTTCGAAATACATATTGCATGACAGGAAAGCTAAAAAACCACTCCATTCGCTGATCTGACCAAAGCTCATCTCCCAATTGGCAAAGGAACTCAAGCCAGAAAGGGCAACTTTTGACCCAGAGCTCGTTTCAACCATACACATATTGGTGTCCTGGGTCAGGGAAGCTAAAAAAACCATTCCATTCGCTGATCTGAACTTTCCCTGCGGAGTTAGACTAAATAGTATCCCAGAATTGGAAAGAAACCTGAATGCAGCCAGAAAACCTAACTTTTGACCCAGAGCTCGGTTCGGAACAACATAGACATATTACTGGTTTCCTGGGTCGGGGAAGCTAAAGAACAATTCCATTCGCTCATTGAACTTTCCCTGAGGAGTTAGACCAAAGCTTATCTCCCAAATGGCAAAGGAACTCAATTCAGCCAGAAATCGTGACTTTTGACCCAGAGCTCGGTACCGAAACACATACAAATCTTAGTGCTGTCCTGGGTCAGGGAAGCTAAAGAACAATTCCATTCGCTCATTGAGCTTTCGAAATACATATTGCATGACAGGAAAGCTAAAAAACCACTCCATTCGCTGATCTGACCAAAGCTCATCCCCCAATTGGCAAAGGAACTCAAGCCAGAAATGGCAACTTTTTACCCAGAGCTCGTTTCAACCACACACATATTGGTGTCCTGGGTCAGGGAAGCTAAAAAAACCATTCCATTCGCTGATCTGAACTTTCCCTGAGGAGTTAGACTAAATAGTATCCCAGAATTGGAAAAAAACCTGAATTCAGCCAGAAAACCTAACTTTTGACCCAGAGCTCGGTTCGGAACCACATACAAGAAAGCTATAAAACCACTCCATTCGCTGATCTGACCAAAGCTCCTCCCAATTGGCAAAGGAACTCAAGCCAGAAATGGCAACTTTTTACCCAGAGCTCGTTTCAACCACAGACATATTGGTGTCCTGGGTCAGGGAAGCTAAAAAAACCATTCCATTCGCTGATCTGAACTTTCCCTGAGGAGTTAGACTAAATAGTATCCCAGAATTGGAAAAAAACCTGAATTCAGCCAGAAAACCTAACTTTTGACCCAGAGCTCCGTTCGGAACCACATATAAGAAAGCTAAAAAACCACTCCATTCGCTGATCTGACCAAAGCTCATCTCCCAATTGGCAAAGGAACTCAAGCTAGAAATGGCAACTTTTTACCCAGAGCTCGTTTCAACCAGACACATATTGGTGTCCTGGGTCAGGGAAGCTAAAAAAACCATTCCATTCGCTGATCTGAACTTTCCCTGAGGAGTTAGACTAAATAGTATCCCAGAATTGGAAAAAAACCTGAATTCAGCCAGAAAACCTAACTTTTGACCCAGAGCTCGTTTCGGAACCACATACAAGAAAGCTTAAAAACCACTCCATTCGCTGATCTGACCAAAGCTCCTCCCAATTGGCAAAGGAACTCAATACAGCCAAAAAAAGGAACTTTTGGCCCAGAGCTCGTTTCAACCCCATACACATTCTTAGTGGAGTCCTGGGTCAGAGAAGCTAAAAAACCACTCCATTCGCTGATCTGAACTTTCCCTGAGGAGTTAGACTAAATCGTATCCCAGAATTAGAAAAAAAAACCTGAGTTTAGCCAGAAAACGTAATTTTTGACTCGGTTTCGAACATACACATATTAGCGGTGTCCAAAATCGGGGAAGCTAAAGAACAATTCCATTTCCTCATCTGAGCTTTCCCTGAGGAGTTAGAACAAAGCTTATCTCC
>NC_138565.1:11815303-11837803 GCF_964273705.1 Natrix helvetica
GCAGCAGGTTCCAACTGCCACGCAGTGCTTTTTGTGAGACACCTTCCACGATAATAGGAGAGGAGAGCCAGCCTGGAGTCAGCAGTCAGTTCTGCTGAGGGAAAGAGGGAAGAGAGACAGAAAGGGACAGAGAAGGAGAGAGAAAGTGACAGAAGAGTGGGAAAGAAGGAGAGAGAAAGAGAGACAAAGAGAAAGAGGGTGAGAGAAGGGAGAAGTGATAGAAGAATGGAAAAGAAGGAGAGAGAAAGAGAAGAGAGACAAAGAGAAAGAGGATGAGAGTAACAGAGAGAGAGAAAAGAGGAACGAGTAAGAGAACATCTCATTTCAACTCTGAAGTGCAAATATTCTCTTTGATTGGTAATTTTATTTGTCCATTTCCTATCCAATGCTCTCATTTCTCCTTAAGTCCATCAAGAATTCCCTTTTTATTGAATTTATCACAATACCTTGAGAGCAACTTTTTCAGCATAGCTTTACAGCTATTTAAAATATATAGTAATTTAGGTCAGGTTTTCAGAGCATTAGTCTATTTATAAGTCACTAAGAGCAAAGAAACAGAACAGAATTCAGAAAGTTGGCTTCCCTTTTTGTAATGCCTATTGCCTGCTTAATTTTCTACCTACATTTTTGATAACTGATATTCACTGTTGACCCAAGAAGCCCATCGTAGAAAGAACCCCTCCCTATGAACTTTGTTGGGTTTTCATGGAATGAAGTTTGATCTTTTTCTCAACCATACAGAAGCATATTCTTTCTAAGTAAGATATAATCAAGATAGTCCATAATTGCCTACCAATCTAACAGTATGGCGATTGACAATCTCTTTATATTTCAACTCTAACTCTTTCAGTCTTAAAGGTTTGGTGAGGAGAAATCCAAAAATTCTTTTAAAGAGGAAAACATGCTTGCACAATTGTATCCATGGAGACATGTATATATACACAACACAGAGAGAAACAAACTTAACAAAGTGCTAAGAGGAAGCGTAAACTAAGGGGCTTTTTAATTAACCGTTTTTTAAAAATTTTAAGGGGTTCTAGATTTGGAGTGTGGTCGAGAGTGGAGGGAGCGGAGTGGGGGAGGAGAGGGAAGATAGCATTCCAATACAGGGCTCTTTGATACCAACGGTCGTAGGGAGGGGCAGGTGCGAGGACAGATTAAGAACGTGTAGTCGGTTGGGAGACCGTGGTTATTGGTCATACCCGGTCGCTTGTACCAACCCCCGCATACTAGGTGGTCAGGATCTACAGACCCAGGGCCTGAGGCTGTTGTTATGCAATGCGAGGTTCGTTGTCAACAAGGCCCCCCTCATCAATGATCTGATTCTGGAGGGGGAGCTGGACCTCGCAGGAATAACTGAGACCTGGTTGGGCCACGAGGGAGGTCTACCCCTCGTGGAAATGTGCCCACCAGGTTATCGAGCATTCACCAGCCCCGGGCCCAGGGAAGGGGCGGTGGGGTCGCAGTGATTATCTGGGAAGACCTAGAGCCGAGAGAGTTCACTGTGCCGCAGACATCCGAGTGTGAGTCCCTTGTCGTGAGATGGGGCCCAGGGAGGCAGTTGGGCCTGCTGATAGTATACCTGGCTCCTTGCTATACATCAGCGGCCCTGCCTGAACTCCTCGAGCTGATCGCATCGGTGGCGGTTGAAACCCCCAAACTCTTAGTGATGGGGGATTTCAACCTGCCGTCGATGGGAGAAGCTTCCGAGGGGGTTCGGGAGTTCATGGCTTCCATGACAGCCATGGACCTGACACAATTAATTCAGGGCCCTACACACGAAGGAGGCCACATGCTGGACCTTGTTTTTGTCTCTGGCCAGTGGACGAGTGATCTGGGAATCGGGGATTTAACTATCACTCCCCTGTCATGGTCAGATCACTCACTTCTCCGACTTGACTTCCCTGGTGCTATCCCCCGCTGCGGGGAGTCGGAACCGGAAGGCATTAGATGGTTCCGCCCCAAGCGCCTGATGGAACCAGATAGGTTCCAGACGGAGCTTTTTATTATTATTATTATTTTATTATTATTATTCGTATTTATAGACCGCCCCCTCTCCCGAAAGGGACTCGGGGCGGTGTACAGTCACTAAAATGCGTTATAAAATACATACATAAAACAGTTAAATAATTAAATACGTAGGTGGAGGAGGTTGCAAGACTGTATATAGAATAATAAATATAGTACATTAAAAACTCTAATAACCCAGGAGTTAAAATATTACCCAAAATTACCCATTAAAATATATCCACCGGGAGGTAAAAACTAAGAATGTGCCAGGCCAGCTAATCGAAACAGGTGAGTCTTTAATTTTTGACGGAAGGAACGGAAGTCAGTGGTAGTTCTAATGTCGGGGGGGAGGTCATTCCAGAGGGTTGGGCCCATCACAGAGAAGGTCCTACCCCTAGGCGTCGCCCGCTGGCACTGCCTAGTGGACGGCACCAGTAGTAGTCCCTCCCTGTGAGAGCGGATTGGTCGTAGGGATGTGTGCGGGAGGATACGATCCCGCAGGTAACTGGGTCCTGTGCCATGGAGCGCTTTAAAGATGGTAATCAATACCTTGAAACGCACCCGAAAAACCACAGGTAGCCAGTGCAGCTCGCGCAGGAGAGGTGTCACGTGGGAGTATCTTGAGCTCCCCATAATCACCCGCGCGGCTGCGTTCTGGACTAGCTGTAGTCTTCGGATGCGTCCCAAGGGAAGCCCCATGTAGAGGGCATTGCAGTAGTCCAGGCGAGACGTCACCAGCGCATGAGTATCCCGGTCCAGTAGGGGGCGCAATTGACGCACCAGGCAAACCTGGTGGAACGCCCCCCTTGCCACGGCTGCCACATGGTCATCCATAGACAGCCGGGCATCTAGGAGGAGACCTGACCCGCCCCCGGGTAGAGGACCTGGTAGCCGCATGGAATAGTGCGACTGCCGGGGCCCTAGACCGAGTGGCGCCTTTGCGGCCTCTCCTGCGGCAACGAACCACCCTGGCCCCTTGGTTTACCGAGGAGCTAAGGGTGATGAAACGCCACAAGAGACGCCTAGAGAGTCGTTGGAGATCCTCCCGCTCCGAATTTGACCAAGCACAGGTACGAACCTACTTAAGGACGTACCTTGTGGCATTAAGAGCGGCCAAACGTCGACATTGTGCCGCTCTTATTGCGTCCGCAGATAACCGCCCTGCCGCCCTGTTCCGGGTGACCCGCTCCCTTCTGTCTCAGAGGCCGCGGGAAGCCCCTCTACAGGGCAGGGCAGAGGAATTTGGGAAATATCTGCAGGATAAAGTCGCTCAAATCCGGAGTGAATGGGTCCCTTTCAGTAGGCTAGTGGAGACGCCCGAGGCGAGTCTTGAGAGACCATACTGGGAGGAGTTTGACTCGGTTGCCATCGAGGATTTGGACAGGTTACGTGGACGTCTGCGACCTACCACATGTTTATTGGACCCGTGTCCCTCCTGGCTTGTACTGGCATCCTGGGAGGTTACACGTGAGTGGCTCCTGGGCCTAGTGAATGCTTTGTTGGGCGAGGGGTCTCTGCCGGCCGCCTTGAAAGAGGCAGTTGTGAGATCCTTACTCAAGAAGCCTTCCCTGGACCCAACGGAGCTAGCTAATTATCGTCCAGTCTCCAACCTTCCCTTTTTAGCGAAGGTTGTAGAGAGTGTGGTGGCCCAACAGTTTCCACATCACCTGGAGGAGAATGATTATCTAGACCCGCGCCAATCCGGCTTCCGACCCGGGCACAGCACAGAGACGGCCTTGGTCGCGTTGGTTGATGACCTCTGGAGGGCCAGAGATAGGGGTTGTTCCTCTATCCTGGTCCTATTAGATCTCTCGGCGGCTTTCGATACCATCGACCATGGTATCCTGTTGCACCGGCTGGAGGGGTTGGGAGTTAGGGGCACCGTTTTACGGTGGTTCGGCTCCTACCTCTCCGTCCGGGCGCAACGTGTGTTGGCAGGGGAGCAGAGTTCGACCCTGAGCTCCCTTACTTGTGGGGTGCCACAGGGATCGGTCCTCTCGCCGCTCCTGTTCAACACATACATAAAATCGCTGGGCGAGATCATCCGTGGCTTTGGGGTGGGATATCATCTGTACGCTGATTATACTCAGCTGTACATCTCCACCCCGAACCACCCCAACGAGGCCGTCGAAGTGATGTCCCAGTGCCTGGAAGCCGTACGGGTCTGTATGGGTGACAACCGACTCAAACTCAACCCCTCCAAGACGGAGTGGCTGTGGCTTCCGGCCCCCCGGTTCAACCAGTTGCTTCCATCTCTGGCCATCGGGGGCGAGCAACTGGCCCCCATGGAGCGGGCGCGCAATTTGGGCGTCCTCCTGGATGCCCAGCTGTCCATGGATGACCATATAACAGCCGTGGCTAGGGGGGCGTTCCACCAGGTCCGCCTGGTGCGCCAATTGCGCCCCTTATTGGACCGGGATGCCTTACGCACAGTCACCCATGCGTTGGTGACATCTCGCCTAGACTACTGCAATGCTCTCTACATGGGCTTCCCTTGAGATGCACTCGGAGACTGCAGTTGGTCCAGAATGCGGCCGCGCGGGTGATTATGGGGAGTACTAGGTACTCCCATGTAACACCTCTCCTGCGCGAGCTGCACTGGCTTCCTGTGGTCTATCGGGTGCGTTTCAAGGTTTTGATTACGATCTTCAAAGCGCTCCATGGCACAGGACCTAGTTATCTGCGGGATCGCATCCTGCCCCATACATCCCTACGACCAATCCGCTCACACAGAGAGGGACTTCTCAGGGTGCCATCCGCTAAACAGTGTCGGGGGGCGACACCCAGGAGCAGGGCCTTCTCTGTGATGGGCCCAGCCCTGTGGAATGACCTCCCCCTTGACATCAGGACTACTTCCGATCTCCGCTCCTTCCGTGTAAAGCTCAAGACCCACCTTTTTCAATTATCTGGCCTGGCTCAACCGTAGTTTCATCCTATGCCTCCTGACAGTCCTTTTTTAAATTTGTAATTTTTAATATGGGATATTTTAATGGCAAATTTTTTATTATTATTGTGATGTATTTAATGATTGTCACCTCCTCCATGTATGTGTATGTATGTGTATGTGTGTATGTGTATGTTTATATGTATATTTGTATGTGTTTTTATTGTACGCTGCCCCGAGTCCCTTGTGGAGAGGGAGCGGCTAACAAATTAAATTATTATTATTATTATTATTATTATTATTATTATTATTATTATTGTTGTTGTTGTTGTTGTTGTTGTTGTTGTTGTTATTATTATTATTATTATTATTATTATTATTATTATTAAGTCTGCCCACCAACTAACTAACTCTCTCTCTCTCTCTTTTAATGAGAGAAAGAGAGAGAGGGAGGGAGAGGGAGGGATATATATATATAGTGTGTGTGTGTGTGTGAGAGAGAGGGGGGGAATCCCTCCAGCCCAACACTCTCGCTGGCATCCTGGCCAGACGAGAGGGACTGCAGATGGTCTCCCCGAGTCTAGGGCAGCGAGTCATTCAATGGGAAACTTGCCTCTTGGAAGGAATAACCTGGATTGGCTCCCGGTTTCGATCTGCCACCCAACGGCCGAACGGAGAAGCGAAGAGGCAGGAGAGATGAAGCAGGAGCCAAGCTGGGTCATTTCTTCCAAGAGGCAACTTTCCCATTGAATGACTCACTGCCCTAGACTCGAGGAGACCCTCTGCAGTCCCTCTCGTCTGGCCAGGATGCCAGCGAGAGTGTTGGGCTAAAAGAAGGAGGGATACACACGCTCGCACTCTCCCTCTCCCTCCCTCCCCCTCCCTCCCTCCCTCCCTCCCTCTCTCTCTCTCTCTCTCTCTCTCTCTCTCTCTCTCTCTCTCTCTCTCTAATGGCAAATCCGAGCAGCTGCTACTGGGAGCCCGTCCCATGCCTTCTCCCAACTCCCACACCCTTTCTCTCAGCTACTTTCTGGCTTGTGGACCTAGAACTGACTGCTTTATTCCAGGCTGGCTCTCCTCTCCTATTATCGTGGAAGGTGTCTCACAAAGAGCACTGTGTGGCAGTTGGAACCTGCTGCATGGTGTTTTGTTGCCACCTGCATGGCCACGCACCCACGCAGCAGGTTCATTCCACCTACACCCGTTCCAACTGCTGTCCCTATTCCCAAGATTGCTAATAGTGGAAGTCGGAGCAGCGGTCTTTTCTGGACATGTCCCATGAGGGGTATAGGGAGGGCCTGTTCCCCACTTACCACCCCCATTTTGGGGAGGAGGTGTATTAGGGTGCATGTGCCAGTCCAATTGGTGGGCAAGCACAGATAGACATTTTTCCCACATAGAAAGAAAAGTCAATTTTCTCCTACACATACACCAATGTTCATGGAGAAGGCATGGGCTCGGAGGTTCCTTTCATTAATCCAGACTTGTCAGGTTCCTGCTAGGAACATACCATTCAGAGGCTGTAATGGAACTTCTTGATTAGGGTCCATTAGCTTATTCCTGAGGACTGGCCCTTCAAAGAGATATTGGGAACTGGCGTTTCCAGGGGAAAAGTAAACACAAACTCCTGTAGTGGATTGCATTGAAAGCCAAACGGGAAGTCGGGGTGGTTGGAATGGGCAGCTTCCAGTGGTCATATTCCTCTCCCATTGGTTAAAAACCAGTGGGTGTGGGAGCGAGAAAGTGACTTTCTGTTGGAAGAGCTTGTGAGCAGAGGAAGATATGCTGCGAGTCAATTTTACGTCTACAAGGGGTTTTCCTGGGGGCAAGGTACATTTCAGATGGGCATTGTTCCTCTGATAGTGACCCCACAGGAATGCCAGGTTCCTGATATCATTCGATGCACAAGGAGGGTGACCCTATAATTTCTACACCAACTGCTATGGGGCCAAGGATGGGGAGACAGCTCATCCCCAGTCTTTTTAGTGTGTCATACAGATCGCCATGTAGCTGGGCTTCTGCCATTTTAGTTCCCCATCTACCTCCCTTGTCAAAGACTATTGTAGCTGTTGTTGTTGTTGTTGTTGTTTCAAATATCTGTCTCAACTGAAACAGCATGATAAGGTAAAGGTCCAGCAGACAGACACAACCTGTATTTTTGACCCAGGGCAGGGTCAGACTGATTAATTAAGCTTTGACCTAACTCCAGCACTCTTAACACATAGTCCCCTTTTCTCAATAATAATAATAATAATAATAAGTTTGAATTTATTAGCCGCTCCCTTTCCAAGTAGGACTCGGGGCGGCGTACAATGGGGCATATAAAACATAGAGAATATACAAAAACACATAGGCATACATACAAAACATACATACGCATACACGGACACGGACTCGGAGGAGGTAACAATTTACACCATATAGATAGTTAAAAAGCCAGCATTAAAATACCCCAATTGTAAGAACCCAATATACAATTAAAATTTAACGTTTAAAGTACAATTTAAAAACAGTTAGGAGGAATAAGAAAAATTACGATTGAGCCAGGCCAGATAATTGAAAGAGGTGGGTCTTCAGCTGAACACGGAAGGAGCGGAGATCGGAAGTAATCCTGATGTCACGGGGGAGGTCATTCCACAGGGCTGGGCCCCTCACAGAGAAGGCTCTGCTCCTGGGTGTCGCCCCCCGGCACTGTTTGGCGGACGGCACCCGGAGAAGTCCCTCTCTGTGTGAGCGAATTGGTCGTAGGGATGTGTGGGGCAGGATGCGATCCTGCATGTAACTAGGCCCTGTGCCATGAAGCGCTTTAAAGATCATAATCAAAACCTTGAAACGCACTCGGTAGACCACAGGAAGCCAGTGCAGCTCGCGCAGGAGAGGTGTTACAGGGGAGTATCTAGTCCTCCCCATAATCACCCGCGCGGCCGCATTCTGGACCAACTGTAGTCTCCGAGTGCATCTCAAGGGAAGCCCCATGTAGAGAGCATTGCAGTAATCCAGGCGAGACGTCACTAGCGCATGGGTGACTGTGCGTAGGGCATCCCGGTCCAATAAGGGGCGCAATTGGCGCATCAGGCGAACCTGATGGAACGCCCCCCTCGCCACAGCTGTCACATGGTCATCCATGGACAGCCGGGCATCTAGGAGGACGCCCAAATTGCGCACCTGTTCCATGGGGGCTAGTTGGACGCCCCCAATGGCCAGAGATGGAAGCACCTCATTGAACCGGGAGGCCGGAAGCCACAGCCACTCCGTCTTGGAAGGGTTGAGTTTTAGTCGGTTGCCATCCATCCAGACCCGTACGGCCTCCAGACACCGGGACATCATTTCGACGGCCTCATTGGGGTGGTTCGGGGTGGAAATGTATAGCTGAGTATCATCAGCATACAGATGATATCCCACCCCAAAACCACGGATGATCTCGCCCAGCGGTTTCATATATGTGTTGAACAGGAGAGGCGAGAGCACCGATCCCTGTGGCACTCCACATGTGAGTGACCTCCGGGTCGAACTCTGCTCCCCTGCCAACACACGTTGCGTCCGATCAGAGAGGTAGGAGCCAAACCACCGTAAAACGGTGCCCCTGACTCCCAACCCCTCTAGCCGGTGCAACAGGATACCATGGTCGATGGTATCGAACGCCGCCGAGAGATCTAATAGGACCAGGATAGAGGAACAACCCCTATCTCTGGCCCTCCAGAGATCATCCACCAATGCGACCAAGGCCGTCTCCGTGCTGTGCCCGGGTCGGAAGCCGGACTGGCACGGGTCTAGATAATCATTTTCCTCCAGGTGACGAGGGAACTGCTGTACCACCACACTCTCTACAACCTTCGCTAAAAAAGGAAGGTTGGAGACTGGACGATAATTGACTAGGTCCATTGGGTCCAGGGAAGGCTTCTTGAGCAAGGGCCTCACCACCGCCTCTTTCAAGGCGGCCGGTAGAGACCCCTCACCCAACGAGGCGTTCACCAGGCCCAGGAGCCAGTCGCGCGTAACCTCCCAGGATGCCAGTACAAGCCAGGAGGGACACGGGTCCAATAAACATGTGGTGGGTCGCAGACGTCCACGCAACCTGTCCAAATCCTCGATGGCAACCGAGTCAAACTCCTCCCAGAACGGTCCCTCAAGACTCGCCACGGGCGTCTCTACTGGACCACTGAAAGGGGCCCATCCCGTCCGGATTTGAGCGGACAGACACAACCTGTATTTTTGACCCAGGGCAGGGTCAGACTGATTAATTAAGCTTTGACCTAACTCTAGCACTCTTAACACATAGTCCCCTTTTCTCAATTGTTGCAAGGGTCTGTTTTCCCTATGCTTTGCCCTTTTTCTTACAGGGTTTGTCAGATAATTGACTTTAGGTGTTGGGATTGGCTTACAGTTCTGTCCCCAAGAATAAATGATGCGCCATTGGTGGGAGCAGACCCATTCCACATCCTGTAACTTGATTCCACCCTGTCCTCCGGGATTTTTAACATCCTCGGATCTTTTTTCAAGAGCAAGGGGGTGTGGCTTAGGTATTTTCGCAACATTGGAACTACTTGTCAGGCCTGTAGTTATGTTCTTTTTAGGATCTTTGGCCTGCCACACTTTCTTATAAGTTTCTATGCTGTTTCAATAGTGTAGATGCCAGCGTGAAAGATGATGATTGGAACATGTGATGGATTTGTGGGTGTGGGGATAGATCATGAACTTTCAACTGGGTGGAATTCCAGGATGTAAATCAGAGTTGGAATTTTTCCATAGAGGTGCTAACTTGCCTGTAGAATAAATTGGACTTTTAAAGATGTTTTGCCTTGGACAATGATTTAATTCTGCATGGTATTTAGAACCCTAACATTATTCCAACTCTCCCCTTTAAAATAATTCACTAGCACCCTCCCCCTCTCAAGGGGGGAGGGGCTGGTGATGGAAGAGCTGGTGATGGGGGTCGCGGCATTCCCAATGCTGACTGGGACAGCGTAAATATCAGCGAAGAATTAATGAGAAGCTTTTGGTGATAAGAAGCTGAGTGCGGAACGTCAAAGGCAATGGAATGCTGCTTCCAGTTTAATTGCATCTGGAGGAATGCAGGAGGAGAAATGACAAGAGGAAGGAAAGTCTCAGACCAAACTTCTTCAGCAAAACGTGAGTGCATGCTCCCCCTCCTTCCCCCCAGCTTGGAAGCAAGGCTTGGAGAAAAAAAAACCCTAGAACGGAGGTTTGGGCTCCTTCCAGGCGGCAATAAATGAAATGGCTTATTACCCTTCAACTAACTGGGAGAAAGATTCCCTTTCAAAATGGGAATTTCAACCGAGGCAGGAAGAAGGGATTTTGTCAGCATCTTTCACTTGCAAGCCACCACAAATGGGGCTGCAACCAGTAAATGAAGCAAAACCAGATTGGGTTTTCTTCCCAGATTTTGGATGGAATAGATGCTACTGGCCACCTCCTTTGCCATCAGCATGGGGAAATGCTCCAAGCCAGCAGAGGGCACCTACTTGGCCCATAACTCCTCCAAGCTAGCAGGAGGGTCCTTGGCACAATCACCCCCCTAGCCAGCCATCATTGGTTGAGCTGCAACCTGTGAAGGAGGCAACCCCGGGATGGGTCTTAACCCCAGGTCATGAATGGGAGGGACGCCAGTGGGCACCTGCCCTCCCTCAGCAGATGGCACCATGGCAGAAAGCTGGGCAGTGGCCAACCGAGGGATTGACCTCCCCACCGGTTCCAGTCTCTCCTGCAAGGCCCAAAAAGGTTCTTACCAGACCTTCCTACAGAGAAGAATTCTCCATGGAAGAAGGGATTACCAAACAGAGGCCTGCAGTGTGGATGGCGGGAGAATGTGCACCTGCAAGGCCCCAAGTGGTTCTTACCCCACCTTCCTACAGAGTAGCAATCACCAACATGGAAGAAGGGATTACCAAAGCCAGGCCTGCAAGATGGGAAGCGGGACAAGGTGCATCTGCAAGGCCCCAAGTGGTTCTTACCCCACCTTCCTACAGAGAAGCAATCTCCACCATGGAAGAAGGGTTTACCAAGGGGGCAGCTGCAAGTTGGAGAGCAAGGCAGTGTGATGAAACGGTTTCTAAGTTTAGAGATGTAACTAGGTTCCATTCCTTGTGGGGGCCAATTAAATGCCACCATGGTTGTCAACTTGGCCACAGATCGTCAGAGTGCTTGGCTCCAGCCCCAATGCCACAAACGTGCGCACCAACCACCACGGCGGTAAAGAGAGGGTCCCAGATGCCACCACAGAAGAGTCATCTGGGCCAATAACCTCTGGAAGAGGATCCCCAACTTAAGGTGAGGAAGTGTCCTACCAAGGGGGAGGCCTCAGAAGAGGAAAAGGGCAAACAATCTCCGGAGGAGGATCCCCAACTTAAGGTGACAAAGAGTCCAACTAAGGGGGAGGCCTCGGAGGGGGAAAAGCCCAAACGACCTCTGGAAGAGGATCCCCAATTTCAGGTGACGAAGAATCCTACCAAGGGGGAGGCCTCGGAGGAGGAAATAGGCCAGCCATGGATGATTGAATCCAAGAGCCCAGAACCTACAACACCTGCAGCAGAGAGCCCTAAATGGCCATGGGAAGAGGTCACAATGGACTTCATCGTGGAACTCCCAGACAGCAGTGGGCAGAAAGTAATTTGGACAGTTATTGATTTGGTTTCTAAGCAGGCACACTTCATTGCTTGCTCAGGATTGCCATCCGCAAACGAATTAGCGAAAATGTTTGTGAAACACATTTATCGCCTGCACGGAGTACCCAAGAGGATCATTTCAGACCGTGGAGTCCAATTCACAGCCAAGTTCTGGAGAGAAGTCCTGAGATCCATTGGGTCCACACAAGAACTGAGCTTAGAGGTTCATCCCTGTCACGATGTTAAAAAGTTTGCTAGGCCTGAACTGACTGAACTGACATTCAAGAGTTAAACTAAGAAAGCTTTATTGCGCAGGTCATAAAACAAAATGTTATCTGAAAGTGATTTATTGCGCATGCGTCACACATTCCAGAAATTATTATTCCTTTGTTCTTTGTCCGATTGCCAGGGAGCTGGCAACCGGAGCCTTTATTATCAAAATGTAACCATTAGTTAATTTTCTGTTTTATTTTATTATTAAAGTTTGTTTATTAATTAGAATATACTTCTTAAAGACTTTTATTTCTTTTCTTAATATCTCAAATGATATGCTGAAGGGAATCAGCCCAGTCCATTGATCTCACATTTTTCCAGGGTGTTTTTTTCCCCCCCTGACAATCCCAGCATGAACGGCACAGCAGAGGGAGCCAATGCGGTGGTGGAACAATACATCCGGTGTTTTGTGGACTATCAGCACGACAACTGGTTGGACTTGCTACCCTTCGCCGAAGTGGCGTACAACGATGCAGTCCACAGCAGCAGAGGATTAGCGGGTTTCCAGATTACCAGTGGCATGGAAGTTGTTGCCATGCCTGAGTTGCCTAGAGAACCTCCTTCCTTCATGTCTTTGAGTGAATGGATGGACATGCTAAAGAAAGGATGGGAGAATATGAAGAAGGCTCTAGCAGTTGCGGCAGAAGCCTACCAGAAGCAAGATGATCAACATCGCTCACTCCAAAATCCCTAATGTGTGGGGGACAATGTTTTTGTATCTACCAAATACATAAGATTAGAAATGCCTAGCAAGGAATTGGGTCCAAAATTTCTAGGTCCATTCCCAATAGTGAAGATAGTTAACCCAGTTACAGTTCAACTCCGTCTACCCAGAAGTCTAGGGGAAATTGACCCAGAATTTCATTGTAGCTTGTTGAAACCAGTAATTGGGTCTAACAAAAGAGCATCCACCCAAGCTCAATCTCCTCCTGTAGTGATAGAAGGGGAAACACAATCTGAGGTGGAAAAAATTGTAGATTTCAGGCTGAATAGGGGTCGCTTACAGTACTTAGTGCATTGGAACGGTTACCCCTGGTCTGAAGCTACTTGGGTGAACAGTGGGAACCTAAAAGTGGAGAAGTTAGGAAAGCAATTCAATGGGAAGTTTCCCGAGAAGTCAAAAGGTTCCCCTGGGTGGAGAAGAGGTGGTTAATTTTGTTATGTTAACTTTTATATTATTCTCTTTGCAGGAAACGTTTTCTTTTGAGGAGAGGCCGCCTGTCAGGCCTGTAGTTATTTTTTTTTTAGGATCTTTGGCCTGCCACACTTTCTTATAATTTTCTATGCTGTTTCAATAGTGTAGTAGTTGGGAGGGGGGAATAGAAAGGAGTAGGATTGTGGAATGTATGTTGTCATTCTTTTATAGAAGCTCAAGGTCATCTTTTGTCTCTGCACCTCGACACCTGACCGGAACCAGAGGGGTGTAGATGCCAGCGTGGAAGATGATGATTGGAACATGTGATGGATTTGTGGGTATGGGGATAGATCATGAACTTTCAACTGGGTGGAATTCCAGGATGCAAATCAGAGTTGGAATTCCATAGAGGTGCTAACTTGCCTGTAGAATAAATTGGACCTTTAAGGATGTTTTTGCCTTGGACAATGATTTAATTCTGCATGGTATTTAGAACCCTAACACCTTCATTAAAAAACATTTCTCTCTCCTAGAGGATGAACACAGCGAAGGTAGTGAAAAGGGTACCAAGGTGCAAGATATGAAGGAGGGGTGGTGGCTCCATCTGGGGACAGGGAGGAGGGAGCAATATCGAAAAGGCTCAGGTCACAAAAATAATATTTGAAATATTTGTAATTGTTGATATACTAGAAAGTGACAAAAGAAAAATGATTGAACACATGGTTGATACAATGTAGAATAAGATTCTGTTTTTTGCTCATCTTTTATACATTGTTTTTAATATTGTAAAAATTGTGAGATTTGGAGGGATTTCTACCACTAGTGTGGGAGCTGCCAAAACTTTCTATGTCCCCCTTTACCTTTTCCCATAAATGTTTAAAAACCAATAAAATTCTTTTTAAAAAAAAGATCAGTAAGAACCTACATGCGATCGTAGTCAGGGATGACTTGCAAAGCCTTTTGAACTGGACTGGTTTCAGGTTTTGGGAATGGTCGTGGCTGAAGTCAATGCCATGGATGAGGAGCAGACTGGAGAAAGGCCAGCCGTCGCCGCCATCGGGAGCGCTGCCAAAACCATATTTAAGGAGTTTGAGGACGTTTTCGCCTCCGATCTGCGTGAGTACAAGGGGGACCCAATTTTCTTTAGCTTATACCCAAGCATAGCTCCAATTCAACTTAAGCCCAGGAGAGTACCCTTCGTTCTCCGTCCAAAAATTGACACAGGAATCGATAAATTGGTAAGCCAGGGCATCCTCGAACCAATCGATAATCCCCGCTGGGAAACGCTGATCATGACCCCATTAAGCCCGATGGGTCTATCAGAATATGCGCTGACTATAAATGCACAATCAACAAAGGATTGCAACAAAGCACATACCCGGTACCGGTAGTACAGCATCTGTTACACTCCCTTGGTCCGGGAATGTTTTTTGCAAAATTAGATTTGGTGCAGGCATACCAGCAGCTGCCAGTAGATGATGCTATTGCAGAGGCTCAGACCATCGTGACGCACAGGGGGGCGTTCAAATGTAACCACCTGCAATTCGGAGTTAGTATCGCCCCTGGACTGTTCCAAAGTATCATGGAATGCCTTTTGCAGGGATTACCTGGAGTCGTCCCCTATTTTGACGACATACTGGTATCGGCCGCAAATGAAGCGCAACTTTTAAAATGAGTACACGCCATCACAAGCAGAATCAGAGACAAGGGCCTCGTCTCAAAAGAGGAAAATGTAAAATAAATGTACGAAAAGTGGAATTCCTGGGTTATATGATCGATGGTTCGGGAATTCACCCGACTAACCAAAAAATAAAAGCTATTAAGGAAGCCCCCACACCGAGGAATCAGACCAAGCTGCAGGCGTTCCTCGGGCTCCTTAACTTCTATAGCATGTTTTTAAAGCAGAAGGCGACAGCTGCTGAACTGCTACACCAGCTGCTGGCAAAGAACGTGGAGTGGACATGGGGCAAAGCCGAGGCCAAAGCATTCACCGCCATGAAAGGATTGTTATCCGCAGACTCTTTCCTCGTGCAAGGCCAGACCCTGCCCTTGGTGCTGACCTGCGACGCCTCCCCATTCGGCATCGGCGCCCTCCTGAGCCATTGGATGCCGAATGGTATGGAAGCCCCCATCACATTCTACTCAAGGACACTGTCCGTGGCGGAATGGAACTTCAGCCAGTTGGACCGCAAAGCCCTGGTTGCAGGGGTGGGAGTCAAGCGATTCCACGAATATCTGTAGCAGGGACTTTGAGCTAATTACAGATCACAAGCTTCTACTGGGACTGTTGGTGGGAGAACACCCCACTCCGGTGTCACTCTCCCCCCGAATGACCCGATGGAATATTTTCCTGGTGGCCTATTCCTATCGGCTCTTCCACCGCCCAGGCACCACACTAGGACACGCTGACGCATTGAGCCACTGCCCCCTTCCAGAACTGCTGGATGACCCCACCCCCGAGGCCGTGGTGCTCCTGCTTGACTGCCTGGATTCTGGACCCATCTCCTCCCATGACGTCGCATGTCACTCCACAAAGGACCCCATCATCAAACAGATTCTGAACTGGGTGTGGAGAGGGTGGCCCAAGGGGCCGGTTGGGCCGGAATACAAAATGCATGTTTTGAAGACTGACGAATTGTCGGCAATCAAGGGTTGTCTGCTATGGGGGGACCAGGTGGTCATTCCTAAACATCTACAAATAGCCGTTTTGGAGGCACTTCACATGGGACACCCAGGGATAGTCAAGATGAAGGCACTGGCAAAGAGTTATGTGTGGTGGTCTAACATGGACAGAGACATACAGGAGTGGGTAGCCACATGCACACCCTGAAAGGAATCCAAACCAGCTCCCCCAGAGGTGCCCGCAAAAGAATGGGAGCGGCCACAAGCACTGTGGTCTAGAATACATATAGACTTTGCAGGACCAGTCCACAGCCAAATTTTCCTCATAATTGTGGATGCATTCTCCAAGTGGCTAGAGGTAGTCCTGATGACATCCACTACCACAGATGCAGTCATCAAGGTGCTACAGAAGCTGTTCACAACTCACAGTTTCCCCGACGTGCTAGTGTCAGACAATGGCCCACAATTCACGGCCAGGGGTTTTGAGGAGTTCTTTGTGGCACATGTAATCCGACATGCCCTAGTCACATAGTTTCATCCGGCTTCCAATGGCCAGGTGGAGCGTATGGTGAGATCCGCAAAGGAAGCCCTCAACAAGATGGGCCTGGGCAACTGGCAAATGCGAATAGACCACTACCTACTAATACAACACATCTCACCCAGCCCCACTACTGGAAGAAGCCCAACCGAACTCCTCATGGGCTGCCATCTCAGGTCCCACCTGGACCAGCTACACCCCAACTATTCCACAGAAACACCCCGATTCCACGAGCAAGGTCAGATCATTCAGCATAGGCGACCTGGTATACGCGCACAATTACACAGAGGGGGGCTCTGTGGATACCTGCGACCATCGTCGGCATCACCGGCCCGAGATCCTACTCGGTAAGACTCGAGGACGGACGACATTGGAGGAGGCACATCGACCAACTCCGGGGCCAACTAACCAACTCCTCACTCCGACAACCAACAGTGATTCCTCCACAACTCAAGCAGCACCACCTCCCGACTGTTCCGGATGCATCACGGGACTTATCTGACGTCGATGAGGACTGGGCAGAACCACCACCAGAAGTTCAAGCCGGGCCTACGAAAGTTTCCAGGAGGTTCCATCAGGCGGGTCCGAAGAAGCGACATGTCCATCCAACCTGCGTGAGGGCAACCAGCAAACTGAACTGTGCAGCTCCAGCCGGGCAACGCAAAGGCCCGCCTACTTACAGGACTACGTTACCAGTTAGAATGTTCCATCCTAAAGGGGAGAGGTGTTAGATACTCGCCCCCCCTGCTATTGGAGCTAAACTATAGAAGTCTCCACTCAGGTCCTCTGTTGCCGGCGGGAGGGACTCCTCCGGTACCATCCACGAGGCAGTGCCAGCTGGTGGCGCCCAGGAGTAGGGCCTTCTCTGTGATGGGCCCGACCCTCTGGAATGACCTCCTCCCGGACATCAGAACAACTACCGATCTCCGCTCCTTCCGTAAGAAGCTTAAAACCCACCTGTTTGGTTTAGCTGGCCTGGCCTAATCCCAGTTTAGTCCCTCAATTCTGCACTTTTAAATTTTTAGGGGTTGGTTTGAAGTTGATTTTTTAATTTTTATTATTCTGTACAGCTTTAGGTTTAATTTGATTTTAAGTGTATTTATTCTTTGTATATGGTTTTTAATGTGCCTGTACACCGCCCCGAGTCCCTTCGGGGAGAGGGGGCGGTCTATAAATAAAAAAAAACTGAAACTGATTGGCTGAGAGGCTGGACAGCTCTCATTTAAAAAGGGGAGCTGGCCGACCATCTCCTCAGTGGATGTTTGCACGTACTTCAATAAAGAGCTGTTATCGCTAGCCTTTTGTGTCTTCCTTTACCCGATCGAACAATAGGGTCTCCTACTTTAGCAGGGGCTGGACTAGAAGACCTCCAGGGTCCCTTCCAGCTCTATTCTAGATTTCTTTTTGTATTCTATCTCACCTATGAGAGTCACATGAATATATCATAATTTACAATGTGTATTTTTGAACGACTCCCTTAATTCATTCAAAGGTCATAAAATCGATCATGGACCCAGGGTGACTTGGTTTATGACCGACGCAATTTACAACCGATAATGCTGGGCTCATTCACGGCTGAACCTTGAGAGGCCTCCCTGTAACAGATATGAGGAGGGGACCAGGGCTTAGCCCCCTTCCTGGCTTAACAAACTAAGTTGACAAATGTTGCATGGTTTCCAAAGGCGATCACGGCCCATGGGAAAAGGCCATGTGGGATCCAGAGGTTTTCCTGAAGGCTTTGATTCAATGGTCCATCTATGTGGATAATAAGGAGAATCTTTTTGGAGGACGTTAGATCTGCCCCCAGGGGAGTGTTCAGCTCTTGGCATCTGCCCTACTCTACGTGCTTCAATTTCTGCCGGAAGACAGCGTGGAGATGTCCTAGACATCATCGATGACCGATGGTGGCCACCACCCTTCTCCATTGGCACCTGTGGCTCTGGGACCTTCTCGTGGCTTCCTCTCTCTCTAATTAAATTGTCCTGGCTTTCTCTGTTTCCAAAATCTCCCTGCTAGGTCCTTATCTTCATGCTTCCTTCCTTTCCCCAAAGATCAGCTGGAAGAGAGGTGCCCAGAGGGTCCTTGGTTGCCCCCTTCCCCTCTTTGGAAGAGCTTTATAGCTCCCACTGCCTTAAGAAAGTTTCAAACACCCTTAAAGATCCATCTCCTCCTGGGCACCCTTTTTTTTAACTATTGCCATCTGGCAGAGGGTACAGGACAATAAAAACAAGGACAAGTAGACTGAAAAAGAGCTCCCATCCCAGAGCAGTAATTATCTTGAATTCTACTGTAGAGGGCAACAGAAATGCAATATCAGGCGTTTTCAATTTCATCGTATAGAATGTATAGTTCTATACAATTATATAATTTATTTTAATGTATAATATACTGTACACTAAAGAAGGCACAACTTTGTTGTATGAGGTGCCAAGACAATAAAATAAAGGATTAAACTATTTAACTATCATAATTTGGTCTTGGAGATGCTCCGGGTGACTTTGGAGAGGAACTGGCTTCTAATGAGAGCAGGGTTGATCCGATGGCTATACAGCTGGAAGATTACATCCATGGACTCAGCTGCAGCCTGAGCCACGGAGGCTTCACGATCCTCTAGCAGATCCTGGAGACCTGGAAGGAATCCAGAAAAGAAATGATTACTGGGATCCAACCCTGATCAGGGCCAGAGCTTCTGGAGAGAAAGTCTCCGCTTCAAGCGAGGGGATTTTGAAACTCACCCAGGAAAACTTCTTCGATTTGTTTGGAAATCACCAGATCCCGTGTCATGTATTGTGCGCAGCAGCCTAGACACATGCAAAGAAAAGGTTGGTGGAGTTGGCAGAGACGGCTAAATCGACTGATTCAAGAAAGAAAACGCAGAATTCTTTTATTTCTACTTGGAAGAGGCCCTTTGGGACTTACGGGATGGTCCCAGGAATTGGATCTGTCTAGAGATGGAATGGAAAGAATTTCACACGACACGTACTTATGACGATTGCAGAGTCTTGGGGGTCACCTGATCACTTTTTGCAACCTTTAGGTGAGCAAACTCCGGAAGGAAGCCAGATTCACTTAACAACCACGTGACTCACTTAACAACCATAGCGATACCCTTAAGAAAGGGGGCCGTGTGTGTGTGTGTGAGAGAGAGATAATGGTCAGCATGCCAGGCCTTAGGCCGCCCGCCTGCCCTGGTTTTTCCTCCCCTCCTTCCAGAGTTTGCATTTGGGGTTACCAATTAAGAGGGCAGCTGCCTCTCGGGATGAAGGATTCTGGCTCTTTAGGAATTCCACCATCTGCTCCAACATTTCAGGCAGGTTTTCCTTGCATCGATTGATCTGGGGAACACAAGGCCACAAACAAGGCAATGAACTCTGTAGCTTCCTCTTTTTTTCTTTCTAAGGTTTCTAGTCCTCATGTCCTCAACAACAATGTCTTCAATAACATATTGAATTTTATTATATTCAGTATGTTAGCCAACTGTACTATACTAAACTATATTATTATTATACTACATTTTATTATACTAAACAAAATTATTATGCTATACTGGACGTGACTGGACTAGACTGGACTATCATACAATGCAATGCAATATAACATTATTACAGTATATAGTATAGTGAAAAAAGAATAGAAAAAGAAAAGGGAAAGAAAGATGATAAGGAAATGGCTTCTGGTCTTATAAATGCATTTATGTTTTGCCCCCTTTACATCGTAATTTCCCTTTTCCACAAACTGCCATTTCTAATCCTCAAACCCACAAATCAGCAAGGTTTCTAGTCGTCATGGTGGCAACCATGCTGTTCCCAAGGGAACAACAACCCAAGAAGAATCCCTCTAGTCAGTTTAGTGTAGTGGTTGAGGCCTCAGGCAACAAACCAGGAGCCGGTGAGTTCTAGTCCCTCCTTTGGGATGAAAGCCCGATGGGTGACTTGGGGAGTTCTAGTCCTGCCTTAGGCATGAAAGCTGGCTGGGTGACTTTGGTCCAGTCCCTCTCTCTCAGGGCAGCCTACCTCACAGGCTTGTTGGGAAGGAAATCGGAGGAGGAGGAGGAGGAGGGGAGGAGGAGAAGCATTGGGGACGTCCACCATCTTGAATGATTTATCAAAAGAAGGCAGGAGAGAAAGAAAATATATTTCATCCAGAAGAAAAGGAGCCAGCTGGGCTCCTACTTACCACCTCCGAGCAGATGCTGGAATACATGCTCTGGAGACTGGTGTAAATCTTGTAGTCAAACAAAGTCTCTGGAAACTCCTTCCACTTCATAAAGGAGACGCAGGAGGTCAGGGTTTTCCTGGAGACCTGGGCCGAGGGAGGAAAGGAGGCATCAGAGGAGCCGATTCTGAGGTTATCCATCTTCGGCAGAGAAAAGCCAGACTTCTCCTTGTTCAGAGGTGGGAAAGGGAATGAGCCACCCCAAGAGGAAGCTAACACAGGGCAAGGGCCCCCCTGAAGGCCAGAGTTCCCCAGAATTCAACCCTGATTCTCTTCTATTGGTACCAGGCAAACAATCAAGCAGAAAACAACCCCCTAATCCAAGAACAACCCAACAGAAAACCTGCACCCACATCAAAATGATCGGGCATTAAGCAGAGGTCAAACCCTCCCTTCCAACCTACTGATGCTGTCACCTAATTGGGTCAGGAAAGGCCTGCAAGAAAACAACCAGGTTCAGAGAGCACCAAGGACCTCACAACTTCAGGATTGTCCAGAATGCCTTCTCCAGAGGGTCGACATGATGCAACCATGTTGCCCTGAGTGAAGATGGGGGTACAGCGTGGTCTCATGGAGAAGGGAGCATGAAGAGAGCAGGAGCTTAGTTGACCCCGCCCTTCAACTCACCTCTTGGGTCCAACGATTAGCCAACTGGATGACGAGAGGAATCAGGCTGCGCAGGATGGATTTGGTCAGATTCCGCTCTGTCTCCCTGACCCCTTTTAAGACCAGGCCAAAAAGGGTGATGGAGGTGTTGTGCAACTCGGTGTCCTCCTACGAAGGAAGAGAAACGGGTCAGTCCCTCCAATAGCATTCAGGAAGTGGGAGGCGGTGTGAGAACCTAGAAGAACAAACTGCAACACACACAACAGTCAGCTGAGCAAAAACTGAGAGTAGAAATTTCGGATGAGAAAACATCTCAAATTTGATTCTTCTTTGTTTCCTGAAATAGAAAGGCAGGGAGGGATCCACTAAACCTACAATAAAAGCCTTCATCACCCCCATCCTCTTCATCTGATCTGCCTCAGTTTCCCACTCACGAGACAAAGGAAGAGGAGTCTGGCAACTGTTTCTCTAGACAAGGCCATGGGGATGGTTAGCCATGGGTGTAAAAGGCTTGCAGACCAACCTCTATGGTGTGATCGAGGGAGCTGTTTTCCCATCTTAGCAGCCTTCAGATGTGGGGACTTCAACCTCTGGAGTTCTCAGGCCAGCAGAGTTGAGACCCACACACCTTAAAGAGTCTGAGATCAAGCAACACCAATCTGGATTTTTAATAAATACGGAGAGTGATTGATAGTGGCTTGGTGAAGCTGAAGAGAGTGGGAACCTTCTCCAGCTCAAAGGAGTCAATCTCACAGTGGGGACAGCATCCTCCCAAGGTTGGGCTTTGGGTACCCCTCCTCTCCAATGCCCTTGAGGAAGAAAGGGCAGCTGCCATGTTGGCTTTCTTGACCCCCATCTAAATCCCACCTGATGGAGGACATGGAATAAGGCCTGCCTCTCTACATGGTGTGCTGTCCCCCAATCTGGGTCAAAGTCTCAAGAGAAGGGAGTCAAAGCCCTGAGGCATTTCTGCATGGTCTCCTTTCCTTCTCTCCGATAGGCCTTTGTGGAGCACCTCAGCCCATTGCAGCTAATGCAGCTGATCCTGGACGCCCTGGAGGCCTTGACACACATGGACAAGAACATATCCCAGTCTGCGGGGCAGCTCCTCAACTCCATCCTGGAGGAGTGTGGCATGGATCTGGAGGAGGTAAGAAAGGCATCTCCCAGCATCCCACCATCCCCAAATCTTTGTACTCCTCTTCGTATCCAGCAGACACGATGAGGTTTTTGATCGCCTGCACTGCCGTGCTAAATCAAAGAAAGGGAGAAGAGTTGGTGCCAATCCTTCGGCCGATGCCCCCTGCAAAGGCCAGGCTTACCCTGATGCCAACCGGCCTCCCGCTGCCCTTCAAGAGAGCTCCAGGTTTCACTTGGCGGCTTATGCAACAACCACAAAACACAACAGCAAATCAGCCTCCCTTTATTTCTTCCCCCTCCAGTGATATCCTGTTGGATCCAGATTGGGCCCAGGAGATTCCTTACCCCAAATGGTCGATCTGTTCTGAAAGGTCTGTGACTCGGCTGGACTTCTTGGCCCCACTCTTGCTGGCTCCCAGGAGGAAGTACAGCTGCGTGACCAGGGTGAGGAGCA
>NC_138565.1:11840303-11967803 GCF_964273705.1 Natrix helvetica
TTCTCTTCTCTTCTATTCTATTCTATTCCATTCTCCTCTTCTTTTCTCTTCTTTCCAATTCTACTCTTCTCTTCTTCTCTCTTCTCTTCTTTCTAATTCTACTTCTCTTCTCTTCTCCTTATGCTCATTCTCAACAATTCAAGGCCTAAAATAATTAACCTATGCCAAACCTTAATGATGTTAGTAGCAGACACACAACAGCCAGAATTTGCTTAACGTTAATCTTGCTAATTGCTTTGGTGGCTTAGCATGTGTGTGACCTCACCCGGCTTGCTTTATTGAGATGTCAAGGTCTAACGCAAATCAGAAAATGGATTAATTCAGCAAACATGTTCAGGAGTTGTGCAAACACTTCTCTGGAGAACTTACTCTTTGAACACAACTGTCCTTCAGGTTCCCTTCTTGGGAGAATTCCAGGTGCTCAAAGGAAGACATGGAAGCCTAGATGAGTTTTGTTCTCCTTTCACAGGTGTGCTTGTGTTACCCTTTCCTGGAACAGCTCAACCCATTGATCTCCAGCAGAATAATAGAACAACAGAGTTGGAAGGACCTTGGAGGCCTCCGAATCCAACCCCCTGCTCAAGCAGGAAACCCTCTACCATTTCAGACAAATGGATGTCCAATCTCTTATTGAAAACCTTCAGTGATGGAGCACCCACAACTTCTGGAGGCAAGTTGTTCCACTGGTTAATTGCTACTATCAGGAAACTTCTATTTAGTTTTATGTGAGATCTCTCCTTGAATAGTTTCCAACGTGGCTCCATGCTATTCAACCCACAGAACCTTCAGCTGTGGTAGCTATGGGCTACCATAGAACATAGAATCAGAGGCTTAGAAGGGACCTTGGAGGTCTTCTAGTCCAAGTTATTCATTTAGAAAATTTATATGTCTGCTTATCTGCATTCAGTTTTGGTGGCCACAAGCCTAAAACATATGAAGAACAGCTGCAAGAACTGGGTATGTCTAGTTTGATGAAAAAAAGGACCAGGGGAGACATGATAGCAGTCTTCCGATATGTCCGGGGTTGCCACAAAGAAGAGGGAGTCAAGTTATTCTCCAAAGCACCTGAGGGCAGAACAAGAATCAATGGATGGAAACTAATCAAGGTGAGAAGCAACTTAGAAGCAACTGATAATTACAACCATTAACCAGTGGAACAACTTGCCTCCAAAAGTTGTGAATGCCCCAACACCGGATCTTTTTAAGAAGATGTTGGATCACCATTTGTCTGAAGTGGTGTAGGATTTCCTGCCTGAGCAGTGGGTTGGGCTAGAAGACCTCCAAGGTCCCTTCCAACTCTGTTATTCTATTCTATTCTATTCTATTCTATTCTATTCTATTCTATTCTATTCTATTCTATTCTATTCTATTCTATTCTATTCTATTCTATTCTATTCTATTGTCTTCCATTCCATTCCATTGTCTTCCATCCCATCCCATTCAATCTTATTATTCTATTCTATTCTATTCTATTCTATTCTATTCTATTCTATTCTATTCTATTCTATTCTATTCCATTCCATTCCATTCCATTCCATTCCATTCCATCTCACTCAAGGTGACTCCGGATGGCTTACTGCAATAAAAAGTCAATAAATTAAACAATAAGCTCCATTCCTCTGGTGACAACCATCAAGCCAACCCCTGGATGGGCTCCATCTGGGATCTCCAGGCCTCCTGTAACTTCAGGGCCTTTTAGTGGAATGAGGGGAGGGGGGGTCAGTCATAGATCTGTAGGGATGATATTCCACAGGGAGGGAGCCACTACAGAGCAATCCCTTCTTCTTGGTCCCACTTCCTTAAGAGAGGAGATCCATAACATCGCCTGCTCCTTCTCTCCCCTTGGTTGCCAAGTCATCTTCTTACTTTTGCAGAGAAGGTCTGTGACTGTAAATCCTCCCTCGAAAGACTTTGCTGGCTGTGAATGAGCAGAATTCACAGTCAATTAATAAAAGGGGGTTTTGTCGGGACAAGGAGTTTGCTTCAGGCTCTTGGGAAGCTTCGGTCAGCACAATAACCTCTTGTGGAAGGGAGTTCCACAGACAACATTCCTGCTTTATAGGTAGTCCTCAACTTAAAGTTGAGCCCCAAATTTCTGTCACTAAGTGGGTTAAGTGAATTTCAAAACCTGTCTTTCCACAGTGGTTCAGTGAGTCACAGCAGTTCTTAAGGTAGTCACACGGTCGTTAAGCGAATCCATCTTCCCCCTTGACTTTGCTTGTTGAAAGGTCGTAAAAGGGGATCACAGGACTCTGGCACACTGCAACCGTCATAAATATGAGTAGTTTGCCACGCCTCTGAATTTTAATCACGTAACCATGGAGATGATGCAACGGTCGTAAGTGTAAAAAACGGTCATAAGTCACTTTTTGCAGTGCGGTCGTGGCTTTGAATGATCACCAAGCAAACTGTTGCAGGCCGAGGACTCCCTCTATTTTCTCCTGGCATTGGAGATGGACGAATTTGGAAAGGACTCCGATTATTATTATCTTTGATGCTCTGGCTTCTCCAGTTCTGGGAATACACTCTCTCTCTCTCTCTCTCACGCTCTCCCTCCCCCCGCTCTCTGTCTCTCTCTCTGTTTCTCTCTCTGTGTTTCTCTCTCTGTGTTTCTCTCTCTCTCTCTCTCTGTTTCTCTCTCTCTCTGTTTCTCTCTCTCTCTGTTTCTCTCTCTCTGTGTTTCTCTCTCTGTGTGTTTCTCTCTCTCTGTTTTTCTCTCTCTGTGTTTCTCTCTCTCTCTGTTTCTCTCTCTCTGTTTCTCTCTCTCTCTGTTTCTCTCTCTGTGTTTCTCTCTCTGTGTGTTTCTCTCTCTCTCTGTTTCTCGCTCTCTCTGTTTCTCTCTCTCTCTGTGTTTCTCTCTCTGCGTTTCTCTCTCTGAGTTTCTCTCTCTCTCTGTTTTTCTCTCTCTCTGTTTTTCTCTCTCTCTGTTTCTCTCTCTCTGTTTCTCTCTCTCTCTGTTTCTCTCTCTCTCTGTTTTACTCTCTCTCTGTTTTTCTCTCTCTGTTTCTCTCTCTCTCTGTTTCTCTCTCTCTCTGTTTTTCTCTCTGTGTGTTTTTCTCTCTCTCTGTTTTTCTCTCTCTCTGTTTCTCTCTCTGTTTCTCTCTCTCTCTGTTTCTCTCTCTCTGTTTTTCTCTCTCTCTGTTTTTCTCTCTCTGTTTCTCTCTCTCTCTGTTTCTCTCTCTCTCTGTTTCTCTCTCTCTCTGTTTCTCTCTCTCTCTGTTTTTCTCTCTCTCTGTTTTTCTCTCTCTGTGTTTCTCTCTGTGTGTGTTTCTCTCTCTCTGTTTTTCTCTCTGTGTGTTTCTCTCTCTCTCTGTTTCTCTCTCTCTCTGTTTCTCTCTCTCTCTGTTTCTCTCTCTGTGTTTTTCTCTCTGTGTGTTTTTCTCTCTCTGGTTTTTCTCTCTCTCTGTTTTTCTCTCTCTCTGTTTTTCTCTCTCTCTGTTTCTCTCTCTCTGTTTCTCTCTCTCTGTTTCTCTCTCTGTTTCTCTCTCTCTGTTTTTCTCTCTCTCTGTTTTTCTCTCTCTGTTTCTCTCTCTGTCTGTTTCTCTCTCTCTGTTTCTCTCTCTCTGTTTCTCTCTCTGGGTGTTTCTCTCTCTGTGTGTTTCTCTCTCTCTGTGTTTCTCTCTCTCTCTGTTTCTCTCTCTCTGTGTTTCTCTCTCCGTGTTTCTCTCTCTCTGTGTTTCTCTCTCTGTGTGTTTCTCTCTCTGTTTCTCTCTCTCTGGTTTCTCTCTCTCTGTGTTTCTCTCTCTCTGTGTTTCTCTCTCTCTCTCTGTGATTCTCTCTCTGTGTTTCTCTCTCTCTGTTTCTCTCTCTCTCTGTTTCTCTCTCTCTCTGTTTCTCTCTCTGTGTGTTTCTCTCTCTCTGTGTTTCTCTCTCTCTGTGTTTCTCTCTCCGTGTTTCTCTCTCTGTGTGTTTCTCTCTCTGTGTGTTTCTCTCTCTCTCTGTTTCTCTCTCTCTCTGTTTTTTTCTCTCTCTGTTTTTCTCTCTCTCTGTGTTTCTCTCTCTCTGTGTTTCTCTCTCTGTGTTTCTCTCTCTCTGTTTCTCTCTCTCTCTGTTTTTCTCTCTCTGTGTTTTTCTCTCTCTCTGTTTCTCTCTCTCTGTTTCTCTCTCTCTGTGTTTCTCTCTCTCTCTGTTTCTCTCTCTGTGTCTCTCTCTCTCTCTGTTTCTCTCTCTCTCTGTTTCTCTCTCTGTGTTTCTCTCTCTCTGTTTCTCTCTGTGTGTGTTCCTCTCTCTCTCTGTTTCTCTCTCTCTGTGTTTCTCTCTCTGTGTTTCTCTCTCTCTCTCTGTTTCTCTCTCTCTGTGTTTCTCTCTCTGTGTTTCTCTCTCTCTGTGTTTCTCTCTCTCTCTGTTTCTCTCTCTCTCTGTTTCTCTCTCTCTCTGTTTCTCTCTCTCTGTTTTTTTCTCTCTCTGTTTTTCTCTCTCTGTGTTTCTCTCTCTCTGTGTTTCTCTCTCTGAGTTTCTCTCTCTCTCTGTTTTTCTCTCTCTCTGTTTTTCTCTCTCTCTGTTTCTCTCTCTCTCTGTTTCTCTCTCTCTCTGTTTCTCTCTCTCTGTGTTTCTCTCTCTCTGTTTCTCTCTCTGTGTTTCTCTCTCTCTCTGTTTCTCTCTCTCTCTCTGTTTCTCTCTCTGTGTGTTCCTCTCTCTCTCTGTTTCTCTATCTGTGTGTTTCTCTCTCTGTGTTTCTCTCTCTGTGTGTTTCTCTCTCTGTGTTTCTCTCTCTCTCTGTTTCTCTCTCTCTCTGTTTCTCTCTCTCTGTGTTTTTCTCTCTCTCTGTTTCTCTCTCTCTCTGTTTCTCTCTCTCTCTGTTTCTCTCTCTCTCTGTTTCTCTCTCTCTCTGTTTTTCTCTCTCTTTGTTTTTCTCTCTCTCTGTTTTTCTCTCTCTCTCTGTTTCTCTCTCTGTGTTTCTCTTTCTCTGTTTCTCTCTCTCTCTGTTTCTCTCTCTCTCTGTTTTTCTCTCTCTCTGTTTTTCTCTCTCTCTGTTTTTCTCTCTGTGTGTTTCTCTCTCTCTGTGTTTCTCTCTCTCTCTGTTTCTCTCTCTCTCTGTTTTTCTCTCTCTCTGTTTTTCTCTCTCTGGTTACTCTCTCTCTCTGTTTTTCTCTCTCTCTATTTTTCTCTCTGGGTGTTTCTCTCTCTGTGTGTTTCTCTCTCTCTGTTTTTCTCTCTGTGTGTTTCTCTCTCTCTCTCTCTGTTTCTCTCTCTCTCTGTTTCTCTCTCTCTCTGTTTCTCTCTCTGTGTTTCTCTCTCTCTGTGTTTCTCTCTCTGTCTGTTTCTCTCTCTCTCTGTTTTTCTCTCTGTGTGTTTTTCTCTCTCTCTGTTTTTCTCTCTCTCTGTTTCTCTCTCTCTGTTTCTCTCTCTCTGTTTCTCTCTCTGTGTGTTTCTCTCTCTGTGTGTTTCTCTCTCTGTGTGTTTTTCTCTCTGTGTGTTTCTCTCTCTCTCTGTTTCTCTCTCTGTGTTTCTCTCTCTCTGTTTCTCTCTCTCTCTGTTTCTCTCTCTCTCTGTTTCTCTCTCTGTGTGTTCCTCTCTCTCTCTGTTTCTCTCTCTCTGTGTTTCTCTCTCTGTGTTTTTCTCTCTCTCTGTTTCTCTCCCTCTGTGTTTCTCTCTCTGTGTGTTCCTCTCTCTCTCTGTTTCTCTCTCTCTTGTTTCTCTCTCTGTGTTTCTCTCTCTCTCTGTTTCTCTCCCTCTGTGTTTCTCTCTCTGTGTTTCTCTCTCTCTGTTTCTCTCTCTCTCTGTTTCTCTCTCTCTGTTTCTCTCTCTCTCTGTTTCTCTCTCTCTGTGTTTCTCTCTCCGTGTTTCTCTCTCTCTGTGTTTCTCTCTCTCTGTGTTTCTCTCTCTGTTTCTCTCTCTCTGTGTTTCTCTCTCTGTGTGTTTCTCTCTCTGTGTGTTTCTCTCTCTCTCTGTGATTCTCTCTCTGTGTTTCTCTCTTTCTGTTTCTCTCTCTCTCTGTTTCTCTCTCTCTGTGTTTCTCTCTCTGTGTGTTTCTCTCTCTCTCTGTTTCTCTCTGTGTGTGTTTCTCTCTCTGTGTGTTTCTCTCTCCGTGTTTCTCTCTCTCTGTGTTTCTCTCTCTGTGTGTTTCTCTCTGTGTGTGTTTCTCTCTCTGTGTTTCTCTCTCTCTCTGTTTCTCTCTCTCTCTGTGTTTCTCTCTCTCTGTTTCTCTCTCTCTCTGTTTTTCTCTCTCTGTGTTTTTCTCTCTCTCTGTTTCTCTCTCTCTGTTTCTCTCTCTCTGTGTTTCTCTCTCTCTCTGTTTCTCTCTCTGTGTCTCTCTCTCTCTCTGTTTCTCTCTCTCTCTGTTTCTCTCTCTGTGTTTCTCTCTCTCTGTTTCTCTCTGTGTGTGTTCCTCTCTCTCTCTGTTTCTCTCTCTCTGTGTTTCTCTCTCTGTGTTTCTCTCTCTCTCTCTGTTTCTCTCTCTCTGTGTTTCTCTCTCTGTGTTTCTCTCTCTCTGTGTTTCTCTCTCTCTCTGTTTCTCTCTCTCTCTGTTTCTCTCTCTCTCTGTTTCTCTCTCTCTGTTTTTTTCTCTCTCTGTTTTTCTCTCTCTGTGTTTCTCTCTCTCTGTGTTTCTCTCTCTGAGTTTCTCTCTCTCTCTGTTTTTCTCTCTCTCTGTTTTTCTCTCTCTCTGTTTCTCTCTCTCTCTGTTTCTCTCTCTCTCTGTTTCTCTCTCTCTGTGTTTCTCTCTCTCTGTTTCTCTCTCTCTGTTTCTCTCTCTCTCTGTTTCTCTCTCTCTCTCTGTTTCTCTCTCTGTGTGTTCCTCTCTCTCTCTGTTTCTCTATCTGTGTGTTTCTCTCTCTGTGTTTCTCTCTCTGTGTGTTTCTCTCTCTGTGTTTCTCTCTCTCTCTGTTTCTCTCTCTCTCTGTTTCTCTCTCTCTGTGTTTTTCTCTCTCTCTGTTTCTCTCTCTCTCTGTTTCTCTCTCTCTCTGTTTCTCTCTCTCTCTGTTTCTCTCTCTCTCTGTTTTTCTCTCTCTTTGTTTTTCTCTCTCTCTGTTTTTCTCTCTCTCTCTGTTTCTCTCTCTGTGTTTCTCTTTCTCTGTTTCTCTCTCTCTCTGTTTCTCTCTCTCTCTGTTTTTCTCTCTCTCTGTTTTTCTCTCTGTGTGTTTCTCTCTCTCTGTGTTTCTCTCTCTCTCTGTTTCTCTCTCTCTGTTTTTCTCTCTCTCTGTTTTTCTCTCTCTGGTTTCTCTCTCTCTCTGTTTTTCTCTCTCTCTATTTTTCTCTCTGTGTGTTTCTCTCTCTGTGTGTTTCTCTCTCTCTGTTTTTCTCTCTGTGTGTTTCTCTCTCTCTCTCTGTTTCTCTCTCTCTCTGTTTCTCTCTCTCTCTGTTTCTCTCTCTGTGTTTCTCTCTCTCTGTGTTTCTCTCTCTGTCTGTTTCTCTCTCTCTCTGTTTTTCTCTCTGTGTGTTTTTTTCTCTCTCTGTTTTTCTCTCTCTCTGTTTCTCTCTCTCTGTTTCTCTCTCTCTGTTTCTCTCTCTGTGTGTTTCTCTCTCTGTGTGTTTCTCTCTCTGTGTGTTTTTCTCTCTGTGTGTTTCTCTCTCTCTCTGTTTCTCTCTCTGTGTTTCTCTCTCTCTGTTTCTCTCTCTCTCTGTTTCTCTCTCTCTCTGTTTCTCTCTCTGTGTGTTCCTCTCTCTCTCTGTTTCTCTCTCTCTGTGTTTCTCTCTCTGTGTTTCTCTCTCTCTCTGTTTCTCTCCCTCTGTGTTTCTCTCTCTGTGTGTTCCTCTCTCTCTCTGTTTCTCTCTCTCTTGTTTCTCTCTCTGTGTTTCTCTCTCTCTCTGTTTCTCTCCCTCTGTGTTTCTCTCTCTGTGTTTCTCTCTCTCTGTTTCTCTCTCTCTCTGTTTCTCTCTCTCTGTTTCTCTCTCTCTCTGTTTCTCTCTCTCTGTGTTTCTCTCTCCGTGTTTCTCTCTCTCTGTGTTTCTCTCTCTCTGTGTTTCTCTCTCTGTTTCTCTCTCTCTGTGTTTCTCTCTCTCTGAGTTTCTCTCTCTGTGTGTTTCTCTCTCTCTCTGTGATTCTCTCTCTGTGTTTCTCTCTTTCTGTTTCTCTCTCTCTCTGTTTCTCTCTCTCTGTGTTTCTCTCTCTGTGTGTTTCTCTCTCTCTCTGTTTCTCTCTCTGTGTGTTTCTCTCTCTGTGTGTTTCTCTCTCCGTGTTTCTCTCTCTCTGTGTTTCTCTCTCTGTGTGTTTCTCTCTGTGTGTGTTTCTCTCTCTGTGTTTCTCTCTCTCTCTGTTTCTCTCTCTCTCTGTTTTTCTCTCTCTCTGTTTCTCTCTCTGTGTTTCTCTCTGTGTGTGTTTCTCTCTCTCTGTTTCTCTCTCTCTCTGTTTCTCTCTCTGTATTTTTCTCTCTCTCTGTTTCTCTCTCTCTCTGTTTTTCTCTCTCTCTGTTTCTCTCTCTGTGTTTCTCTCTCTCTGTGTTTCTCTCTCTCTGTTTCTCTCTCTCTCTGTTTCTCTCTCTCTGTTTTTCTCTCTCTCTGTTTCTCTCTCTCTGTTTCTCTCTCTCTCTGTTTCTCTCTCTGTGTTTCTCTCTCTCTCTGTTTCTCTCTCTCTCTGTTTCTCTCTATCTCTGTTTTTCTCTCTCTGTTTTTCTCTCTCTCTGTTTTTCTCTCTGTGTGTTTCTCTCTCTCTGTGTTTCTCTCTCTCTCTGTTTCTCTCTCTCTGTTTTTCTCTCTCTGTGTTTTTCTCTCTCTGGTTTCTCTCTCTCTCTGTTTTTCTCTCTCTCTGTTTTTCTCTCTCTGTGTTTCTCTCTCTCTGTTTCTCTCTCTCTCTGTTTCTCTCTCTCTCTGTTTTTCTCTCTCTCTGTTTTTCTCTCTCTCTGTTTCTCTCTGTTTCTCTCTCTCTGTTTCTCTCTCTCTGTTTCTCTCTGTTTCTCTCTCTCTGTTTCTCTCTCTCTGTTTCTCTCTCTCTGTTTCTCTCTCTAGGTGTTTCTCTCTCTGTGTGTTTCTCTCTCTGTGTGTTTCTCTCTCTCTGTGTTTCTCTCTCTCTCTGTTTCTCTCTCTGTGTTTCTCTCTCTCTGTTTCTCTCTCTCTCTGTTTCTCTCTCTCTCTGTTTCTCTCTCTGTGTTTCTCTCTCTCTGTTTCTCTCTCTGTGTGTTCCTCTCTCTCTCTGTTTCTCTCTCTGTGTTTCTCTCTCTGTGTTTCTCTCTCTCTCTCTGTTTCTCTCTCTCTGTGTTTCTCTCTCTCTGTTTCTCTCTCTCTCTCTGTTTCTCTCTCTCTCTGTTTCTCTCTCTGTGTTTCTCTCTCTGTGTATTTCTCTCTCTGTGTGTTTCTCTCTCTCTCTCTGTTTTTCTCTCTCTCTGTTTCTCTCTCTGTTTCTCTCTCTCTCTGTTTCTCTCTCTCTGTTTTTCTCTCTCTCTGTTTTTCTCTCTCTGTTTCTCTCTCTCTGTGTTTCTCTCTCTCTCTGTTTCTCTCTCTCTCTGTTTCTCTCTCTCTCTGTTTTTCTCTCTCTCTGTTTTTCTCTCTCTGTGTTTCTCTCTCTGTGTGTTTCTCTCTCTCTGTTTTTCTCTCTGTGTGTTTCTCTGTCTCTCTGTTTCTCTGTCTCTCTGTTTCTCTCTCTCTGTTTCTCTCTCTCTGTTTCTCTCTCTGTGTGTTTCTCTCTCTGTGTGTTTCTCTCTCTGTGTGTTTTTCTCTCTGTGTGTTTCTCTCTCTCTCTGTTTCTCTCTCTGTGTTTCTCTCTCTCTGTTTCTCTCTCTCTCTGTTTCTCTCTCTCTCTGTTTCTCTCTCTGTGTGTTCCTCTCTCTCTCTGTTTCTCTCTCTCTGTGTTTCTCTCTCTGTGTTTCTCTCTCTCTCTGTTTCTCTCCCTCTGTGTTTCTCTCTCTGTGTGTTCCTCTCTCTCTCTGTTTCTCTCTCTCTTGTTTCTCTCTCTGTGTTTCTCTCTCTCTCTGTTTCTCTCCCACTGTGTTTCTCTCTCTGTGTTTCTCTCTCTCTGTTTCTCTCTCTCTCTGTTTCTCTCTCTCTGTTTCTCTCTCTCTCTGTTTCTCTCTCTCTGTGTTTCTCTCTCCGTGTTTCTCTCTCTCTGTGTTTCTCTCTCTCTGTGTTTCTCTCTCTGTTTCTCTCTCTCTGTGTTTCTCTCTCTCTGTGTTTCTCTCTCTGTGTATTTCTCTCTCTCTCTGTGATTCTCTCTCTGTGTTTCTCTCTTTCTGTTTCTCTCTCTCTCTGTTTCTCTCTCTCTGTGTTTCTCTCTCTGTGTGTTTCTCTCTCTGGGTGTTTCTCTCTCTGGGTGTTTCTCTCTCTGTGTGTTTCTCTCTCTCTCTGTTTCTCTCTCTGTGTGTTTCTCTCTCTGTGTGTTTCTCTCTCCGTGTTTCTCTCTCTCTGTGTTTCTCTCTCTGTGTGTTTCTCTCTGTGTGTGTTTCTCTCTCTGTGTTTCTCTCTCTCTCTGTTTCTCTCTCTCTCTGTTTTTCTCTCTCTCTGTTTCTCTCTCTGTGTTTCTCTCTGTGTGTGTTTCTCTCTCTCTGTTTCTCTCTCTCTCTGTTTCTCTCTCTCTGTGTTTTTCTCTCTCTCTGTTTCTCTCTCTCTCTGTTTTTCTCTCTCTCTGTTTCTCTCTCTGTGTTTCTCTCTCTCTGTGTTTCTCTCTCTCTGTTTCTCTCTCTCTCTGTTTCTCTCTCTCTGTTTTTCTCTCTCTCTGTTTCTCTCTCTCTCTGTTTCTCTCTCTCTCTGTTTCTCTCTCTGTGTTTCTCTCTCTCTCTGTTTCTCTCTCTCTCTGTTTCTCTCTATCTCTGTTTTTCTCTCTCTCTGTTTTTCTCTCTCTCTGTTTTTCTCTCTGTGTGTTTCTCTCTCTCTGTGTTTCTCTCTCTCTCTGTTTCTCTCTCTCTGTTTTTCTCTCTCTGTGTTTTTCTCTCTCTGGTTTCTCTCTCTCTCTGTTTTTCTCTCTCTCTGTTTTTCTCTCTCTGTGTTTCTCTCTCTCTGTTTCTCTCTCTCTCTGTTTCTCTCTCTCTCTGTTTTTCTCTCTCTCTGTTTCTCTCTGTTTCTCTCTCTCTGTTTCTCTCTCTCTGTTTCTCTCTCTCTGTTTCTCTCTCTAGGTGTTTCTCTCTCTGTGTGTTTCTCTCTCTGTGTGTTTCTCTCTCTCTGTGTTTCTCTCTCTCTCTGTTTCTCTCTCTGTGTTTCTCTCTCTCTGTTTCTCTCTCTCTCTGTTTCTCTCTCTCTCTGTTTCTCTCTCTGTGTTTCTCTCTCTCTGTTTCTCTCTCTGTGTGTTCCTCTCTCTCTCTGTTTCTCTCTCTGTGTTTCTCTCTCTGTGTTTCTCTCTCTCTCTCTGTTTCTCTCTCTCTGTGTTTCTCTCTCTCTGTTTCTCTCTCTCTCTCTGTTTCTCTCTCTCTCTGTTTCTCTCTCTGTGTTTCTCTCTCTGTGTATTTCTCTCTCTGTGTGTTTCTCTCTCTCTGTGTGTTTTTCTCTCTCTCTGTTTCTCTCTCTGTTTCTCTCTCTCTCTGTTTCTCTCTCTCTGTTTTTCTCTCTCTCTGTTTTTCTCTCTCTGTTTCTCTCTCTCTCTGTTTCTCTCTCTCTCTGTTTCTCTCTCTCTCTGTTTTTCTCTCTCTCTGTTTTTCTCTCTCTGTGTTTCTCTCTCTGTGTGTTTCTCTCTCTCTGTTTTTCTCTCTGTGTGTTTCTCTGTCTCTCTGTTTCTCTCTCTCTCTGTTTCTCTCTCTCTCTGTTTCTCTCTCTGTGTTTTTCTCTCTGTGTGTTTTTCTCTCTCTGGTTTTTCTCTCTCTCTGTTTTTCTCTCTCTCTGTTTTTCTCTCTCTCTGTTTCTCTCTCTCTGTTTCTCTCTCTCTGTTTCTCTCTCTGTTTCTCTCTCTCTGTTTTTCTCTCTCTCTGTTTTTCTCTCTCTGTTTCTCTCTCTCTCTGTTTCTCTCTCTCTGTTTCTCTCTCTCTGTTTCTCTCTCTGGGTGTTTCTCTCTCTGTGTGTTTCTCTCTCTGTGTGTTTCTCTCTCTCTCTGTTTCTCTCTCTCTGTGTTTCTCTCTCCGTGTTTCTCTCTCTCTGTGTTTCTCTCTCTGTGTGTTTCTCTCTCTGTTTCTCTCTCTCTGGTTTCTCTCTCTCTGTGTTTCTCTCTCTCTGTGTTTCTCTCTCTCTCTCTGTGATTCTCTCTCTGTGTTTCTCTCTCTCTGTTTCTCTCTCTCTCTGTTTCTCTCTCTCTCTGTTTCTCTCTCTGTGTGTTTCTCTCTCTCTGTGTTTCTCTCTCTCTGTGTTTCTCTCTCCGTGTTTCTCTCTCTCTGTGTTTCTCTCTCTGTGTGTTTCTCTCTCTCTGTATTTCTCTCTCTATGTTTCTCTCTCTCTCTGTTTCTCTCTCTCTGTGTTTTTCTCTCTCTCTCTGTTTCTCTCTCTCTGTGTTTTTCTCTCTCTCTGTTTCTCTCTCTCTCTGTTTCTCTCTCTCTCTGTTTTTTCTCTCTCTGTTTTTCTCTCTCTCTGTGTTTCTCTCTCTCTGTGTTTCTCTCTCTGTGTTTCTCTCTCTCTGTTTCTCTCTCTCTCTGTTTTTCTCTCTCTCTGTTTTTCTCTCTCTCTGTTTCTCTCTCTCTGTTTCTCTCTCTCTGTGTTTCTCTCTCTCTCTGTTTCTCTCTCTGTGTCTCTCTCTCTCTCTGTTTCTCTCTCTCTCTGTTTCTCTCTCTGTGTTTCTCTCTCTCTGTTTCTCTCTGTGTGTGTTCCTCTCTCTCTCTGTTTCTCTCTCTCTGTGTTTCTCTCTCTGTGTTTCTCTCTCTCTCTCTGTTTCTCTCTCTCTGTGTTTCTCTCTCTGTGTTTCTCTCTCTCTGTGTTTCTCTCTCTCTCTGTTTCTCTCTCTCTCTGTTTCTCTCTCTCTCTGTTTCTCTCTCTCTGTTTTTTTCTCTCTCTGTTTTTCTCTCTCTGTGTTTCTCTCTCTCTGTGTTTCTCTCTCTGAGTTTCTCTCTCTCTCTGTTTTTCTCTCTCTCTGTTTTTCTCTCTGTCTGTTTCTCTCTCTCTCTGTTTCTCTCTCTCTGTGTTTCTCTCTCTCTGTTTCTCTCTCTGTGTTTCTCTCTCTCTCTGTTTCTCTCTCTCTCTGTTTCTCTCTCTGTGTGTTCCTCTCTCTCTCTGTTTCTCTATCTGTGTGTTTCTCTCTCTGTGTTTCTCTCTCTCTGTGTTTCTCTCTCTGTGTTTCTCTCTCTCTCTGTTTCTCTCTCTCTCTGTTTCTCTCTCTCTGTGTTTTTCTCTCTCTCTGTTTCTCTCTCTCTCTGTTTCTCTCTCTCTCTGTTTTTCTCTCTGTGTGTTTTTCTCTCTCTCTGTTTTTCTCTCTCTCTGTTTCTCTCTCTCTGTTTCTCTCTCTCTCTGTTTTTCTCTCTCTCTGTTTTTCTCTCTCTCTGTTTTTCTCTCTGTGTGTTTCTCTCTCTCTGTGTTTCTCTCTCTCTCTGTTTCTCTCTCTCTGTTTTTCTCTCTCTCTGTTTTTCTCTCTCTGGTTTCTCTCTCTCTCTGTTTTTCTCTCTCTCTATTTTTCTCTCTGTGTGTTTCTCTCTCTCTCTGTTTCTCTCTCTCTGTTTTTCTCTCTGTGTGTTTCTCTCTCTCTCTCTGTTTCTCTCTCTCTCTGTTTCTCTCTCTCTCTGTTTCTCTCTCTGTGTTTCTCTCTCTCTGTGTTTCTCTCTCTGTCTGTTTCTCTCTCTCTCTGTTTTTCTCTCTGTGTGTTTTTCTCTCTCTCTGTTTTTCTCTCTCTGTTTCTCTCTCTCTGTTTCTCTCTCTGTGTGTTTCTCTCTCTGTGTGTTTCTCTCTCTGTGTGTTTTTCTCTCTGTGTGTTTCTCTCTCTCTCTGTTTCTCTCTCTGTGTTTCTCTCTCTCTGTTTCTCTCTCTCTCTGTTTCTCTCTCTCTCTGTTTCTCTCTGTGTGTGTTCCTCTCTCTCTCTGTTTCTCTCTCTCTGTGTTTCTCTCTCTGTGTTTCTCTCTCTCTCTGTTTCTCTCCCTCTGTGTTTCTCTCTCTGTGTTTCTCTCTCTCTGTTTCTCTCTCTCTCTGTTTCTCTCTCTCTCTGTTTCTCTCTCTCTCTGTTTCTCTCTCTCTGTGTTTCTCTCTCCGTGTTTCTCTCTCTCTGTGTTTCTCTCTCTCTGTGTTTCTCTCTCTGTTTCTCTCTCTGTGTGTTTCTCTCTCTCTGTGTTTCTCTCTCTGTGTGTTTCTCTCTCTCTCTGTGATTCTCTCTCTGTGTTTCTCTCTCTCTGTTTCTCTCTCTCTCTGTTTCTCTCTCTCTGTGTTTCTCTCTCTGTGTGTTTCTCTCTCTGGGTGTTTCTCTCTCTGGGTGTTTCTCTCTCTGGGTGTTTCTCTCTCTGGGTGTTTCTCTCTCTCTCTCTGTTTCTCTCTCTGTGTGTTTCTCTCTCTGTGTGTTTCTCTCTCCGTGTTTCTCTCTCTCTGTGTTTCTCTCTCTGTGTGTTTCTCTCTGTGTGTGTTTCTCTCTCTGTGTTTCTCTCTCTCTCTGTTTCTCTCTCTCTCTGTTTTTCTCTCTCTCTGTTTCTCTCTCTGTGTTTCTCTCTGTGTGTGTTTCTCTCTCTCTGTTTCTCTCTCTCTCTGTTTCTCTCTCTCTGTGTTTTTCTCTCTCTCTGTTTCTCTCTCTCTCTGTTTTTCTCTCTCTCTGTTTCTCTCTCTGTGTTTCTCTCTGTGTGTGTTTCTCTCTCTCTGTTTCTCTCTCTCTCTGTTTCTCTCTCTCTGTTTTTCTCTCTCTCTGTTTCTCTCTCTCTCTGTTTCTCTCTCTCTCTGTTTCTCTCTCTGTGTTTCTCTCTCTCTCTGTTTCTCTCTCTCTCTGTTTCTCTCTATCTCTGTTTTTCTCTCTCTCTGTTTTTCTCTCTCTCTGTTTTTCTCTCTGTGTGTTTCTCTCTCTCTGTGTTTCTCTCTCTCTCTGTTTCTCTCTCTCTGTTTTTCTCTCTCTGTGTTTTTCTCTCTCTGGTTTCTCTCTCTCTCTGTTTTTCTCTCTCTCTGTTTTTCTCTCTCTGTGTTTCTCTCTCTCTGTTTCTCTCTCTCTCTGTTTTTCTCTCTCTCTGTTTTTCTCTCTCTCTGTTTCTCTCTGTTTCTCTCTCTCTGTTTCTCTCTCTCTGTTTCTCTCTCTCTGTTTCTCTCTCTAGGTGTTTCTCTCTGTGTGTGTTTCTCTCTCTGTGTGTTTCTCTCTCTCTGTGTTTCTCTCTCTCTCTGTTTCTCTCTCTGTGTTTCTCTCTCTCTGTTTCTCTCTCTCTCTGTTTCTCTCTCTCTCTGTTTCTCTCTCTGTGTTTCTCTCTCTCTGTTTCTCTCTCTCTCTCTGTTTCTCTCTCTCTGTGTTTCTCTCTCTGTGTTTCTCTCTCTCTGTTTCTCTCTCTCTGTTTTTCTCTCTCTCTGTTTCTCTCTCTCTCTGTTTCTCTCTCTCTGTGTTTCTCTCTCCGTGTTTCTCTCTCTGTGTGTTTCTCTCTCTGTGTGTTTCTCTCTCTGTTTCTCTCTCTCTGTGTTTCTCTCTCTCTGTGTTTCTCCCTCTCTGTGTTTCTCTCTCTCTCTCTGTGATTCTCTCTCTCTGTTTCTCTCTCTCTCTCTGTTTCTCTCTCTCTCTCTGTTTCTCTCTCTCTCTGTTTCTCTCTCTGTGTTTCTCTCTCTGTTTCTCTCTCTCTCTGTTTCTCTCTCTCTCTGTTTCTCTCTCTCTGTTTCTCTCTCTCTCTGTTTCTCTCTCTCTGTTTCTCTCTCTCTCTGTTTCACTCTCTCTCTGTGTTTCTCTCTCTGTGTTTCTCTCTCTCTCTGTTTCTCTCTCTCTGTTTCTCTCTGTTTCTCTCTCTCTGTTTCTCTCTCTCTCTCTCTGTTTCTCTCTCTCTCTGTGTTTCTCTCTCTGTGTTTCTCTCTCTGTGTTTCTCTCTCTCTCTGTTTCTCTCTCTCTGTTTCTCTCTGTTTCTCTCTCTCTGTTTCTCTCTCTCTCTCTCTCTGTTTCTCTCTCTCTGTTTCTCTCTCTCTCTCTGTTTCTCTCTCTCTCTGTTTCTCTCTCTCTCTCTGTTTCTCTCTCTCTCTGTTTCTCTCTCTCTCTCTGTTTCTCTCTCTCTCTGTTTCTCTCTCTGTGTTTCTCTCTCTGTGTATTTCTCTCTCTGTGTGTTTCTCTCTCTCTCTCTGTTTCTCTCTCTCTCTGTTTCTCTCTCTCTCTGTTTCTCTCTCTCTCTGTTTCTCTCTCTCTGTTTCTCTCCCTCTCTCTCGCTCTGTTTCTCTCTCTCTCTCTCTCTCTTTCTCTCCTCCCTCTCTCTGTTTTTCTCTCTCTCTGTGTGTTTCTTTCTCTCTCTGTGTTTTTCTCTCTCTCTCTGTTTCTTTCTCTGTTTCTCTCTGTCTGTTTCTTTCTCTGTTTCTCTCTCTCTCTGTGTTTCTCTCTCTGTGTTTCTCTCTGTGTGTTTCTCTCTCTCTCTGTTTCTCTCTCTCTGTTTCTCTCTGTTTCTCTCTCTCTGTTTCTCTCTCTGTTTCTCTCTCTCTCTGTTTCTCTCTCTCTCTGTTTCTCTCTCTGTTTCTCTCTCTCTCTCTCTGTTTCTCTCTCTCTCTGTTTCTCTCTCTCTCTCTGTTTCTCTCTCTCTCTGTTTCTCTCTCTCTCTGTTTCTCTCTCTCTCTGTTTCTCTCTCTGTGTTTCTCTCTCTCTGTGTTTCTCTCTCTGTGTGTTTCTCTCTCTCTCTCTGTTTCTCTCTCTCTCTGTTTCTCTCTCTCTCTGTTTCTCTCTCTCTCTGTTTCTCTCTCTCTGTTTCTCTCCCTCTCTCTCGCTCTGTTTCTCTCTCTCTCTCTCTCTCTTTCTCTCCTCCCTCTCTATGTTTTTCTCTCTCTGTGTGTGTTTCTTTCTCTCTCTATGTTTTTTTCTCTCTCTCTGTTTCTTTCTCTGTTTCTCTCTGTCTGTTTCTTTCTCTGTTTCTCTCTCTGTTTCTCTCTGTGTGTGTTTCTTTCTCTCTCTCTCTCTCTGTTTCTCTCTCTCTCTGTTTCTCTCTCTCTCTCTGTTTCTCTCTCTCTCTGTTTCTCTCTCTCTCTGTTTCTCTCTCTCTCTGTTTCTCTCTCTGTGTTTCTCTCTCTCTGTGTTTCTCTCTCTGTGTGTTTCTCTCTCTCTCTCTGTTTCTCTCTCTCTCTGTTTCTCTCTCTCTCTGTTTCTCTCTCTCTCTGTTTCTCTCTCTCTGTTTCTCTCCCTCTCTCTCGCTCTGTTTCTCTCTCTCTCTCTCTCTCTTTCTCTCCTCCCTCTCTATGTTTTTCTCTCTCTGTGTGTGTTTCTTTCTCTCTCTATGTTTTTTTCTCTCTCTCTGTTTCTTTCTCTGTTTCTCTCTGTCTGTTTCTTTCTCTGTTTCTCTCTCTGTTTCTCTCTGTGTGTGTTTCTTTCTCTGTTTCTCTCTCTGTTTCTCTCTCTCTCTGTTTCTCTCTCTTTCTCTCTGTTTCTCTCTCTCTGTTTCTCTGCTTCTCTCTGTTTCTCTGTTTCTCTCTCTCTCTGTCTCTCTCTCTCTCTCTCTCTGTTTCTCTCTGTGTGTTTCTCCCCCTCCCTCTCCCCCCTCTCTCTCACTCTCTTCTTTTCACTCCAGGGCTGTTCCCATGATAAATTCCTTGCCAATTCTTCCAGCAAGATAAGATTTGTGTTTTTATGGTGCTTTAATTTCCCTTTTCGCAAATGATGACAGATCTCTTGAGATTCAAAGCACGGGATGGGAGTTACTCAAGGACATAGGTGCCAGGAAAATCTGGGTACCAAGCCAAGATTGGCTTAGTCTAGAGAGGAAAGGCAAATGCTTGAGATATGGATGGATTCCTGCACACCAAAATGGAGAGGTTGTCTCGACTTATGACCAACAACGGAGTCCCAAAATGAGACCTTGGTTAAGTGAATTTTGCTCCATTTTATGACCTTTCTCGACGCAGTGAATCACTGCAGTTAAGTTCATCATACGTCACAAGCAGTCAGGATCGAACCCTTGGCAGTCAGCAGAATTAGCCTGCAATACTGCATTCTGACCACTGCACCACCATGTTAGATAGAGATAGAGATAGATAGATAGATAGATAGATAGATAGATAGATAGATAGATAGATATAGATAGATAGATAGATAGATAGATAGATAGATAGATAGACAGACAGACAGACAGACAGACAGACAGATATATGATATAGGTAGATTATCATTGATAGATAGATAGATAGATAGATAGATAGATAGATGATAGATGATAGATAGATAGATAGATGATAGATGAGATAGATAGATGATAGAGATGATATAGATGATAGATGAGATAAATAGATAGATAGATAGATAGATAGATAGATAGATAGATAGATAGATAGATGAGATAGATGATAGATAGATAGATGGATAGATAGATAGATAGATAGATAGATTGACAGACAGACAGACAGACAGACAGACAGACAGACAGACAGAGAGATAGATATATGATATATGATATATTATATATGATATAGGTAGATAGGTTATCATAGATAGATAGATAGATAGATAGATAGATAGATAGATAGATAGATAGATAGATAGATGATAGATGAGATAGATAGATGATAGATGAGATAGATAAATAGATAGATAGATAGATAGATAGATAGATAGATAGATAGATAGATGATAGATAGATAGATAGATAGATAGAGATAGATAGATAGATAGATAGAGATAGATAGATAGATAGATAGATAGATAGATAGATAGATAGATAGATGATAGATAGATAGATAGATGAGATAGATGATGATAGATAGATAAATAGATAGATGATAGATAGATGATAGATAGATAGATAGATAGATAGATAGATAGATAGATAGATAGATAGATAGATAAATGGATGGAGGGATGATACACAGACTGAACTTAACAATAGTCCTTAGACATACATACAATTTACAGTACTTTATGGAATCTCTCTAAGCAGTTTACAGAGTCAGCCTTTTCCCCCAACCATCTGGGTCCTCATTTTAGATGATAGATAGATAGATGATAGATAGATAGATGATAGATAGATAGATAGATAGATAGATAGATAGATAGATAGATAGATAGATAGATAGATAGATGCATGGATGGATGGATGGATGGATCGATGGATGGATTGATAGATAGATAGAGTCAATCTTGAGCCTGGTAAGATTCGAACTGCTAAATTGCAGGCAGCCGGCAGTCAGTGGAAGTAGCCTGCAGTACTTCATTCTAATCACTGCGCCGCTGTGTGAAAACTAGTCCTAACTCAATTTTTTTTCAGTGCTGTTGTAACTTTGAACGGTTATTAAATGAATAGCTGAGGACTAGCGGTAAACTGCTTTGAATTGACAGTGATGGGGAGCAGCTTAAGAGCCAAAGTCAAAGAATACTGTATATTCATTGGGAAATAATTGCAAAATCAAATTCTGATTTTTCTTTTCTTTTGTTTACAGAACTTGCCTGACTCAGAAGATTAGGTGCTGCCACCATCTGCTGGAAGGATTTGGAAAGTCTCGGCAGAAAGTGGATAATGAAAAGGAAACCCAGGCCCAGCAGGTAGTAAGGTAGTCCTCAACTTACGACAGTTCATTTAGTAAATGTGGCACTAAAAACGTCCAGCAAGTGAAGGGCAGCTCAAATCTCTGGAGGAACCACAGATGCCTTGATATGCCTTGTAACCCCGCAAGAAAGAAGGAATTGTTAGGTGCAAAACTGATTGCAGGGAGATCTGAAGCCACGAAGGTCGTTCAAAGCTGAAGAGGTCAAGAAACTCCGAAACGGAAAAGCTGCCGGTGTCTAAAGCCACTGAAGCAAACTCAGCTCTGGAACCAGGAGCTGCATTGAATCACAAAAAACTTCACAACAAATTTTATTTATTTCTTCATCTAAGTTAACCACTTGTCCATCTCACAAAGGAAGAGATTCTGGACCCTCTGCAAGGAAACTAAAATGCAGGGAATCTTTGACCTGCGACCACAGTCAGGCCCAAAACTTTTGTTGCTAAGAGAGATGGTCGTTAAGTGAGTGTTGGGCCATTTTACGACCTTTCTTGCCACCTTTGTTAAGTGAATCCCTAGAGTGGAATTAAGTAGAACCTTCCGGGCAGTGAGGAGAATTAACCCCTGGAATAGCTGCCTTCAGGAATCGTGGGAGCCCCACATCACTGGAGGCTTTCAAGAAGAAACTAGAAAGCCCCTGATCTGAAATAGTGTAGCTTCTCCTTTTGAGCAGGGGCTGGGCTAGAAGACCTCCCAGGTCCCTTCCAGCTCTTTGTTCTGTTCTGTTCTGTAAGTTAATCACATGGTTGTGAAATGAATCCGGCTTCCCCATCGACTTTGCTGGTGAGAAGGTCACAAAATGGGATCACGTCCCTCCTGGGACAGCGTAACCGTCATAACTGTGAGTCAGTTGCCAAACATCCAAATTTTGATCATATGACCGTGGAGATGCCGCAACGGTCATAAGTGTGAAAAATAGACATAAGTCACTTTGTTCAGTGCCGTTGTAGATTTGAACTGTCACGAAACAAACTGTTGTAAGCCAAGGACTATGTAATATCATATAACGTCACGTAATGTCATAGATCATGAATCCTGTATTATGTATGTCATGTATCCTGTATCGTGTATTGTAATGTATCATGTATCATGCATCATATATCATGTATCATATAACATGTATCATGTAAGAATAAAGCGGATCAGCCATAATCTCGGTTGGGGTCTTTGGAGATCCAGCAGGTGGAGAGCCTCCCTCCCTCCCTCCCTCCCTCCCATTGGGTCACTCCATAGGAGATATGATATGGCCAATGTTATGGAAGGGCTGATCAAGGGGACCCTCCATATCCCACCCCCATTATCTGGGGGAGTGGGAGGCCCCTGGGGTCATGGCCTCAGGTAACCCCTATGAGGGCATAATGAGCTGTGATATCATGGCCCCTGAAGGCAGACCGAGAAAGGCCAAAGGGAGGAGAGGAGAATGGTGGAGCCTTGAGTTAAGCAGCTCTGCTTTCTCTCTGCTGCCTGTTACTTCCTCTCCGTCTTCTCTCTCTAGCGGAGTTTTGGTTTGGTTGTGGTGCCAAACCAGACAGTTGTAGAGGTACAAAGGAGAAGAATTTCTCTGTAGAATAAGCAGCTCCTTGGGCAGTCTGAGCTTCCTGAGTTGACCCAGGAAGAACACGGGATAAATAGATAGATAGGAGATAGAGATAGATAGATAGATAGATAGAAAGATAGATAGATAGATAGATAGATAGATAAATAGATAGATAGATAGATAGATAGATAGATAGATAGATAGATAGATAGATAGATAGATAGATAGATAGATAGATATAGATAGACATAGATAGATAGATAGATAGATAGATAGATAGATAGATAGATAGATAGATAGATAGATAGATAGATGGACAGACAGACAGATGTAGATATAAGATAGATAGACAAACAGACAGACAGACAGACAGATAGATAGATAGATGACAGATGATAAATAGATAGATAGATAGATAGATAGATAGATAGATAGATAGATAGATAGATAGATGATAGATGATAGATGATAGATGATAGATGATAGATGATAGATGATAGATGATAGATGATAGATGATAGATGATAGATGATAGATGATAGACGATGATAGATAGATGATAGGTGATAGACAGACAGCCAGTCAGACAGAGAGGATGACCAGGGACCCCTCTTTTCAACCTGGAGTTACAAACCTTCTCCCTTGTTGATCTGCATCCAGGTCTAGCGATCACTTTTCAGGATGTCTCACATGCGGAAAAAGTTCCCCTTCCTGAAGAGGGGCAGCCAAGAGGCACAACTTCAAATCAATAATAATAATGACCAGCAGCGGTGGGACAACCGGGAAGGCCAATTCTCGGGCTCCCACCGGTTCACTTCCTCAACCGCTCAGCGAGCCATGGAAGTCCTGCCTCTGCTGGTAAAGTCTTCTCCAGCTCCAATGGAGGCAAGGAGGAAGGTTCAGCTTCCAGCGCTGGGGCTGCCCAATCTGGTCCAGAGAGGAACTGTCAAGATCCCTCCAAGGATTTCTCAGCTGGAGGTCAAGCACGGCCAGAAGGAGCTCCCTCCCCTGCCAAGGGGGCCCGAGAGTGAAAAGGCTCAGAGGAGCAGCCTTGACCAGGGGATAATATGCTCCCCAGATGCCATCCTATCTTTATATCCAGGTAACTACGCTACAGGTCTGGGCTACCTCTGGAACCAGCCTTCTCCTATCACATCAGCCCATCCCACCCTATCAATCAATCAATCAGAACAGAGCCGGAAGGGACCTTGAAGGTCTTCTAGTCCAACCTACTGCTGAAGCAAGAGTCCCTATACCATATCAGACAAGTGATTGTCCAGTCTCTTCTCAAAAGCCTCCAATGATAAGAGCACCCACAACTTCTGGTGGCAAGCTGTTCCACTGGTTGATTGTCCTCACTGTTAGGAAGTTCCAGGTTGCTTCTCTCTTTGATTAGTTTCCAACCATTGTGTCTTGTCCTGCCTTGGGGTGCTTTGGAAAACATGTGGACCCCCTCCTCTTTGTGGCAGCCCCTCAAATACTGGAAGACAACTCTCATGTCACATACACACAAACACACACATACTGCCCTTCTTTTCTCTAGACTTGTGAAACCCAAATCCTGCCACCGTCCTTCATCAGGCAGGGGAGTTATGGAGGAGACCCTCTTAGCTCTTGGCTCTTAGCTCTGTTTTAATCTTATCTTTTAAGAAAAAAATTGTCATCCCAAATTAATCTTCATATTTCATGGCTAATTTTATATGCTGTTTTATATCTTGATTGGCCTCCTCCTCCTCCTGAGGGTTATCTAAGGATATGAAGATGAGGGACTCGAGGCTTGTGACACGTTTGACCCCTCCCTCAGGCTCAGCCTGGCCCTCCCCTACACCCCTACACCCCTTTCCCCTCTTCCCTTCGAGAAGGCTCCTCCCTCCCAATTGCCTCTCAATCTCATCCTGTCTCTCCTTCCCAGAACTCTCCGATGAACAATTTCGCTATTTGTGGGAGAGCAAGAAGTCTCTCAAAGTCAGACCCATCAAAGAAATATTGGACTCAATGGAGGAGAGGGTAATGTTGGAGACTATCTTGGAACATCTTCGTCCTCTCCCGGTAAGCAGCTGCGTTTGTGTCCTTTGTGCAGAGGTTGCAGAAGCCAGGGCTGCCCCGGTGGAGATAATTGACCCCCAAAGTAGACAAAGGTGGTTCTGGAGAAGCAGTTGAACGATGGGGCCCTTGGTGGGAGGAGCATGGAAGGACCATGGAATGATCACCTCAACCATTTCGGACCCCGCCTCAACATCAGGACAACGGGGTCCTTAGAGTCTGTCACCAGCCCTGGAACGCTTCCAATGCATGGAGAAAATCCAAAGAAGGTGGAGATTTTTGGGTATCTGGGGTCCCACCTCCAAGGCAAAGGTCTTCTGACACAGGCTTCCTTAAAAAGCATGAAGCAAAGTCTTGGTCCCAGCAAAACCTCTTTTACTGACAAGACTGTGAATTCCTTTCATTCAGAGTCAGCCAGGCTTGGCAAACAGACTTTCAGAAGAATATTTATCTACACGAACCTTATCTCCCTCGGAGAACTGCCAAATAATCAGTTCCCAAACACAGGGCAAGGTAACACTTGGCCCAGAGACTCTTATAGTCAAAAACAGAACTTTCCACTCTTGAAACAACTGACCGGCGGAATTGTTTCCTGCAAAAGCCCCCTCCCCGTTCGCTCCTCTTTTGCTTCCTCTGGGAGGAGCCAATCACCTCCAAGGTGTGTCTTTACTCCCAAGTCGACCCTGCTTTCTTATTAGTTCTTGTCTTCTGGCAGCTCTGCGCATGCGCACACTGGGAACAGGCTCCAGCTGTTCCTCTGCCTCACTGCTGTCTAGCTCCCTCTCTGCCTCTGATGCTTCTGTGAGTTCCCCTCAGTCCCCAGGACTGGCCCATGTTCCTCCCCAACCTCCTCACTGTCCCACTCTGCTGCCAGCTCCACTGGCGGGCCACAACAAAAGGGAACATCAATGGCAAGGCGCAAGCAAGGATGAATGCCGCCTGGATGCGTTGGCGAGAACTCACTGATGTGTTACGTGACAGACGGATGCCAACCCATCTTGAATCTAAGACCTACCAGAGAACCATCCTCCTGTTGCACTGTATGGCCCTGAATGCTGGGCAGCAACAGGAGGGAGCAAAAGCTCTCTCCGTGCCATGGAAATGCGAAGGCTCCCTTGCATATCGGGCACCTCCCTTCCTGACCTCATCACACATGACACCATTCGACCACATTTTGGTGTGGCTCCAATTACAGAGAAGATGAGAGAAGGCCGACTCCGCTGATAAGGACACGTCCCGAGAGCAGCACCTTCCACCGTGGCCAAGGCTGCCTACCAACTAGAAGACAAGGACTGGTGACCTTGTGGGCATCCAAAACAGGGATGGCAGGAGGCCTTCAACAAAGATATGGAAGCTGCAGGCCTTCTCCCAGGCGACGCAGGTGATGGCGTAAAGTGGCCCTCAATGACCCATAAAGCGGACACTGTACCTGTGGGAATACGCTAGGAAGAAGAAGATGGGGCCCTTGGTGCTCCCTGAACTGGGTTCTTTAGTTGCATAAATTTCATGACCCAACCTCTGTACATCATCAGTGCTGGTAAGTGTGATATTTGCTCCCTGCTTATAAACAGGACAAGCTCCTGTTTATAAACAGAGAGAAACTTCACTCCCTCCTAGCACTGATGATGTTCCCTAGTTGGGCCATGAAACGTCTGCAAGAAAACAACCAAGCTCAGAGAGCATCAAGGACCACATAGTCCTCATCATCATCCACCTCCCTCTTCTTTTCTCCCCTTCCATCCTTCCTCCTCCCCTTCCTCCCCTTCTTCTCCTCCACTCTGAAAACCTTTCATCTCTCCCCCCCTTTATCCACCAGAACGAGGGTGGGGCTTTGCTAGCAGCGGTGGCTCTTCCGTCCCTAGGACCGGCCCTTAGATTTCCACTGCTCTCCTTTCCTTTGCCTTCTGGGCTTCCACGCGTCAGGCACTGGGCCCAGTTGTTCCTCCTCTTCTTCATCAGCCACCTCCAGATCTGGGAGCGGTTGAGTCTCCATCTGAGGGCTGATGGACAGCCCAGGCTCCACCCCTGTCACTCTCTCTCTGCCAGCCCCATTCCCTCTTCCCCCTCGGAGCTCCTAGGTTGCCTCAATGCTGACACTGACTCCCACACCGCCTCCTCCTCCTCCTCCTCCTCTGATTCGACTACTGTGGCTTGAAGGAGGAGGAGCTTCCTACGAATGGCGGTCGTCCTCTGAGCTCCAGGAACACCATGGAGCTCCCGACCGGGTAGGGACTGCTGCCGGCCCCCATACCATCGAAGGGGGTCGAGAGTTGGACAGCCCAACCACCCAGGCATGTTTCAGGCTGATATTAGCCCGACAGGGTGGTCGGTGAAGAGCGGAGAGGAAAGAGGCTCGGAGGGCTGTAAACAGCAAGGAGAGAGCAATGGCGATGGCGTGGTGCGATTGCGCAGACGGCGCTGGCGCCGAAAACGCCGAAAGGAGAAGCCGAAAAGCCAGAAATGCCAGAAGAGGAGTAAGGAAGAGGGGGTGAGAGGCTCCAGAGGCCCCCAGAGACCCAGAGACATCAAAGGGCTTAAGGGGGAGCAACGGGATGCAACTGGACATTGGAATAATCAGCTGATAGGTGAGAAGGGCTGGGAAGCAGCCAGAGGCAGAGACAGTCGGAGGATCAAAGGGAGATGCCTGCGGCGGCACACGAAGGGAGGGAGCCGCAGCCAGGGACTCCTGGGTTATTTTATCATTCCTGGCTGCTCCCATACCCCTCCAGGCCCCCCCATCCATCGGGGGGGGGGGCTGTATCCACCTGGAAACAGCTAAGCTGAACTTTCATCTACCCTCCACTATTTTTGCTACCTTTGCCTTCCCCCTACCACCTGGGATATTTAATCATTTCTTGCCCTCCCCCCCCTGCCTCCAAGTACCAAGTACCACCTGGACACTGGAATATCCCCTACCCTCCATTGAGACTCTTCTATTTATTAACTTTCTACCCTCCATTCCACCGAGACTCTATTAATTACTAACTTTGCATCATCTGCACCCCTACCCTACTGGGACTATTACAACGTTTTAATTTATTCGAGGTCTGATCTGCTCCGCCTGCGGGAGGCCCCTCTTTCGCAGGTATGGCCCTTGGCTCTCTCAGGGGCCAGCCTTGATGACGGGTTTGTGAACCCCGAGAGGTGGAAGAAGAGGAAGCTGAGGGGCTTTTTAGCTAAATGTTTTATATTGTTTTTAGGGGGTTCTGGGAAGGGAGGGGGGGATAACCAGGCCAGGAGGGAAGCCAGTGCCAGACGAACAGGTGAGTCCAGGAGGGAAGTGAGCGGAGTGGGGGGGGAGAGGGAACAAGTTATTCCAATAGAGGGTTGTTTGATTACAACGGTCGCGGGGAGGGGGGGATGCGAGGACAAAAGAAGATTACAAGGTCGGTTGGGAGACCGTGGCTGTTGGCTACGCCCGGTCGTTTGTACCAACCCCCGCAACCTAGGTGGCCAGGAACTACAGAGCCCGGGCCTACGGCTGATGCTTTGCAATGCAAGGTCCGTAACCAACAAGGCCCCCCTCATTAATGAGCTGATCTCTGAGGGGGAGCTGGACCTTGCAGGGATAACGGAGACCTGGTTGGGCCACGAGGGTGGTTTACCCCTCGTGGAAATGTGCCCACCAGGTTTCCACGCATTCCATCAGCCTCGGGCCCTGGGTAAGGGTGGTGGGGTGGCGGTAGTTATACGGGAAGGTCTAGAGCCGAGGGAGTTCACTGTTCCTCAGATATCCGGGTGTGAGTCCCTTGGTGTGAAATGGGGCCCAGGGAGGCAGTTGGGTTTGCTGATTGTATACTTGGCTCCTCGCTATACATCAGCGGCCCTGCCCGAGCTCCTCGAGCTGATCTCGGAGACGGTGGTTGAGATCCCCAGGCTTGTGGTTATGGGGGATTTCAACCTGCCGTCGACGGGAGCAGCGTCTGAGGTGGCTCGGGAGTTCATGGCTTCCATGACAGCCATGGGCCTGACCCAGTTAATTCAGGGACCCACACACGAAGGTGGCCACACATTGGACCTTGTTTTTGTATCTGAGCAGTGGACGAGTGATCTGGGTATAGGGGACTTTGTTGTTACACCCCTGTCATGGTCGGATCACTCATGTCTCCGGCTGGACTTCCCTGGCGCTACCCCCCACCGCGAGGAGGCGGGACCAGATGGTCCAAGCTGGTACCGCCCCAAGCACCTGATGGAGCCAGAGAGGTTCCAGATGGAGCTTGGGCCATTATCTGTAGCCCTGACCCGCGCTCGGTCGGAGGACCTAGCGGCCGCCTGGAATAGGGCGGCGGCTGGGGCCTTGGACCGGGTTGCGCCTTTGCGACCTCTCCTGCGGCAGCGACCCACCCGGGCTCCTTGGTATACCGAGGAGCTGAGGGTGATGAAGCGCCATAGGAGACATCTAGAGAGCAGGTGGAGGTCCTCACGCTCCGAATCTGATCGAACACAGGTAAGAGCCTATTTACGGACCTACTTTGTGGCATTAAGGGCGGCCAAACGTAGATATTGCGCTGCTCTTATTGCGTCCGCGGATAACCGCCCTGCCGCCCTGTTTAGGGTGACCCGCTCCCTCTTGTCACAGAGGACGCAAGGGGCACCCTTGCAGGGCAGAGCAGAGGAGTTTGGGGAATATCTGCAGGATAAAGTCGCTCAGATCCGGAGCGGATGGGCCCCCCTCAGTGGACCGGACGGGCCGCCAACAGCGAGTCTTGTGAGACCATCCTGGGAGGAGTTTGATTCTGTTGCCCCCGAGGATTTGGATAGGTTGCGTGGACGGCTGCGACCCACCACATGTTTAATGGACCCGTGTCCCTCCTGGCTGGTACTGGCATCCTGGGAGGTGACACGAGGCTGGCTTCTGGGCCTGGTGAATGCCTCATTGGGTGAGGGATCCTTACCAGCCGCCTTGAAGGAGGCGGTGGTGAGACCCTTACTTAAGAGGCCTGCACTCGACCCAATGGAGCTAGCTAACTATCGTCCAGTCTCCAACCTTCCGTTTTTAGCGAAGGTTGTCGAGAATGTGGTGGCGCAGCAGTTTCCACAACACCTTGACGAATCCGAGTATCTAGACTCACGCCAGTCCGGCTTCCGACCCGGGCACAGCACAGAGACAGCCTTGGTCGCGTTGGTCGATGATCTCTGGAGGGCCAGAGATAGAGGTTGTTCCTCTATCCTGGTCCTATTAGACCTCTCGGCGGCTTTTGATACCATCGACCATGGTATCCTATTGCGCCGGTTGGAGGGGATAGGAGTCGGAGGTACCGTTTTGCGGTGGTTCGGCTCCTACCTCTCCGACCGGAGGCAATGTGTGTTGACAGGGGGACAGAGGTCGACCCCGAGGCCACTCACTTGTGGAGTGCCACAGGGGTCGGTCCTCTCGCCTCTCCTGTTCAACACATATGTGAAGCCGCTGGGTGAGATCATCCGTGGTTTTGGGGTTGAGTATCACCTCTACGCTGATGATACTCAGCTGTATATTTCAACCCCAAACCACCCCAACGAGGCTGTTGAAGTGATGTCCCGGTGCTTGGAAGCCGTCGGGGTCTGGATGGGGGACAACAGACTTAAACTCAACCCCTCCAAGACCGAGTGGCTGTGGCTATCGGCACCTCGGTTCAGCCAGCTGATTCCATCGCTGGCCATAGGGGGCGAACAATTGCCCCCTGTGGAACGGGTGCGCAATTTGGGCGTCCTCCTTGATGCCCGGCTGTCAATGGATGACCATGTGGCAGCCGTGGCAAGGGGGGCGTTCCACCAGGTTCGCCTGGTGCGCCAATTGCGCCCCCTACTGGACCGGGATGCCTTACGCACGGTCACTCATGCGCTGGTGACATCCCGCCTGGATTACTGCAACGCTCTCTACATGGGGCTGCCCTTGGGACGCGCCCGGAGACTGCAGTTGGTTCAGAACGCAGCCGCGCGGGCTGTGATGGGGAGTACGAGGTACTCCCACGTAACACCTTTCCTGCGCGAGCTGCACTGGCTACCTGTGGTTTTTCAGGTGCGTTTCAAGGTGCTGATTACCATCTTTAAAGCGCTCCATGGCACGGGACCTAGTTACTTGCGGGATCGCATCCTCCCACATACATCCCTGCGGCCAATTCGCTCACACAGGGAGGGACTTCTCCTGGTGCCGTCCACTAGGCAATGCCAACGGGCGACACCAAGGAGTAGGGCCTTCTCTGTGATGGGCCCAACCCTCTGGAATGACCTCCCCCCCGACATTAGAACCACTTCTGACCTCCGCTCCTTCCGGCAAAAATTGAAGACTCACCTGTTCCGATTAGCAGGCCTGGCATAATTACAACTGTCCCTCCTGGCAAATGTATTATTATCTGGTTATCTTAGGGTTTTTTAATCTGTTGTGTCTGTTTTAGGGATTTTAAAAAAATTATATTTATTTAGCTTTCTTTTAATTGCATTTTAACCTCCTCCAAACTGTACATATTTAATTTTTTATTGTATTTTTGTGATATTCTCTATGGACTGTACACCGCCCCGAGTCCCTTCTGGGAGAGGGGGCGGTCTAGAAGCACAAATAAATTGAAATTGAAATTGAAATTGAATTGGCGAACAGGCCCCAACAATAAATGGTGATAAATCAAGTACTACCAACCTCTGTAGACCAGTTGCATCCTGGCCACTCCAGACAGAGGAAGAAAATCCAGGCTCTTCATCTCACCATTTGTGGCAGAGCTTTTCCTTCCATTCCTCTCAAAAGCTCTCTTGGCTCCAGCTGATACAATCCGGATGGTCCTTCTTAGGTGCTTCATGTCTGTCCCAGCTAGAAAAGTCGACTCAATGATCCAATGCATCCTGAGGCAGAAGGGAGACCAACCCTCCCCTTGGAAACACACAAAAACCTCTTCCTTCCTCTGCTCCTTCACTTCCTCACAGCTTCCGTTTTGTTGTCTTTGTTGTCCAAGCAGATTCCTGCAGACCACAAAGTGCCCAGGGGGAAAATCAGTGGACTGCAGCCCATCAGCCAGAAGCCTTCAATGCCACAAAGCTCTTCCCACTTGTTGCCTAAAGACAAGGTAAATATGCTGAGCTTTTCCCCTTTAAAGGCGGCAGTTCTCTTACACACAAGGTCAGAAGAGGACAACTTGCCGTGGCCAACTCCTCACTGCCCACGAATCACAGCCGACTTGACAGGGGTTAATTTAACAATTTCATTCTTCCCAATAACGTTAAGAATCATTTAAACATTTTTCATTTCATTTTGTTTCTCCTTTGGCATCCTTTCTTTGATGCTTATGTTCCACATTTCTTCAATATTATACAGACAAATGAACATTAGAATTGCAGACTTGGAAGGGGGCCTTGGAGATCTTCTAGTCCAACCCCCTGCTCAAGCAGAAAACCCTTTACCATTTCAGGCAAATGGTTGTCCAATTCATCTTAAAAGCCTCAAGTGATGCAGCACCCACAACCTCTGGAGACAAACTGTTCTACTGGTTAATTGTTCTCACTGTTAGGAAGTTTCTACTTAGTTCTAGGGTGGCTCACTCCTTGCTTAGTCACAGAATAACATAAGAGAGTTGGAAGGGACCTTAGAGGTCTTCTGGTCCAATCCCCTGCTCAAGAAGGAAACCCTATACCCTTTAAGGCAAATGGTTGTCCAATCTCTTCTTAAAAATCTCTAGTGATGAAGCACCCACAACCTCTAGAGGCAAACTGTTCCAGTGGTTAATTGTCTTCATTGTTAGGAAGTTCCTCCTTAGTTCTAGGTTGGTTCTCTCCTTGATTACTAACAGAATAACATAATAAGAGAGTTGGAAGGGACCTTGGAGGTCTTCTACTAAGATCTTCTACCAAAAAGTTTTTAGTAGGTTGGTTGTCTCCTTGATAAGTTTCCATCTGTTGCTTCTCGTGCTGACTTCTGGTCCCTTGGAGAACAGGTTGACCCCTTCTTCTTTGGGGCCACCCCTGAGATATTGGAACACTGATATGAGTGTAACTCTTGTTCCCTGCTGAGTTGGCCATGGCGAGTAAGCCATGCTTAGTTGGAAATGGCCCTGTGCTTGACCACACTTGGTCCTTTTCTGATCACCCTTTGTCCTATGCTTCCTTTTCCTGGATGATGGGTGGAGTTCCCTCAGACTCACGCACTCTTTTTCCAATCTTCAGATAAACCTATATAAATACTATGGCTTAAAGTTGAGGAATACCAGACAGAAAGATCTTGTAAAAGACCACCTCAAAAAGCTTCTGGCATTCTCATTTGCAGATGAGACGGACAGAGAGGTGAGTGGGAGTGGGCTGCTTGTGGGGGATGAGGCCTCCAACTTTGTGGAGTCCTTGGTGCTCTCTGAGCTTGGTTGCAAGAAATGCAGACCTTTTGTGACCCAACTAGGTCATTTCATCAGTTCTAGAAGGGAACAGGTTTTGCAGAGGGGAGGTGAAGGGAGGAGGAGGGAATAGGAGAGGAGGAGGAGGAGGGGAGGAGAGGAGGAAGAGGAAGGATGGGAGGAGGAGAACTGTGGGGTTTTTGGAGGAGTGCTTGGTTGCTTTCTTGCAGACATTTTATTACCCAGTTAGGTAATTTCATCAGTGCTAGAAGGGCCTGGGGTTTGCAAATAGGATGAGGAGGAAGAAGAAGAATAGGAAGATTAAAAAAAAGAAAATGTGCAAATGTCGTAATTCACAAGCATTGCTTTGCCTAGGGAATCTCGGAGACAATCCGCCTCGCTGCATTCCATCATCTGTCAGAAATTCTCCTGGTCCTCGGGGAGGTCGGTAATACCACAGAGCCCAAGAGACCTTCTCTCTTGGAAGGATCCATTGAGGTAAGAGCAGGGATGGGTTTCCAAGCTCCAAAACTCAGTAGAGAAGAAGGTTGGGGGATTCTGGGAAGGAAAGTCCAAGGTGTTTAGAAGGACGGATGCTCCAGGCCATCTGCTCTCTTCAGTCTGGTCAGAGATTTCAAAGACCTGAGACCAGCACTGAGATTGTAGGTGGGGCTGGAAATTGTCCACCTCCATCTCCTGGAGGACTATTTTATAAATCTAGAGAAGATCATGAGTTGCCCAACAAACATCTCAAGTAAATCCAGAGGTGCTTTTTCAAAGGGCTTGGACTTTGTTTGACCTTGAAGACATTTCGCTTCTCATGCAGGAAGCTTCTTCTGTTTTGACGGAAGTCAGAAGTAAAGAAGCTTCAGGCAGAACTGAAGAAGCTTCTTGGATGAGAAGCGAAACCTCTTCAAGAATAAAACAAGTCCAGTTGCCTTTGGAAAAAGCCCCTTTGGGACAACCATGACCTGGATGACTAAGAATCTCCATCAGTTTCCATCCATGGCTTCTTGTCTTGTCTTCTGGTGCGCTGGAAAAGAGTTTGACACCCTCGTCTTTGTCCTGGCAGGATTCACAATATCTGTCTGACAGATGGATTAGAACAACATTAATCCTCTGCTATGGACAAGCAGCCCTGGGAGCCTCCGCTGAAGACCTGGGTGTTTTCATCGAAACCATCGTGTCCGAAATTCTCGTCCAGTACGCCACCATGAACAAGGTAGGCTGGTTTCCATCCTCTGTCAGTGCTGGCAGGACTGTTGTTTTCCTCTTGCTAGTTCCTTGATCTGTTGTTTACTTCTGCCTTGTTTGTCTGGGGTTAATCCCTGCTTATCTGGATTTCAATTGATGGTGGAAAAATATAAGAAACGTCTGTAAAAAAACAAAACAAAGTTCAGGGAGCACCAAGGGCTCCGCAGTTCAACCCTGAGCTACAAATCGCCCCTTTTAGTGAACCAGGACAACCTGACTGCAGTTCTTAGAGGTTGCTGGGGAGAATCTGGGCTCAACAGGCGACCTCCAGCCCCCAGTTATGCCTCCCATTCCGATCTGCTTCCTGTTCCAATTGCCCTGGAGAGGATGAAATGCTAGTGGTTTCTTTATCTATGGTCATGCCACATTCATTACACTCAAGGCAGCGCATTATCCTCTTTCTTCCTTTTCACACAACCACAACAACCCTGTGGCATGTCTTGGATTGAAAGAGAAGAACTGGGCCAGATGTGGAATCACCCAGCTGGCTCGTGCTGAAGGAGGGACTAGAACTCACAGTCTCCTGGTGATTGGCTCAGACAGTTGGCTTTCATGGCTATAGTGGGACTAGAACTCTCCATCTCCTGGTGATTGGCCCAAAGTCTCTCGGCTGGCTCTCATGCCTAAGGCAGGACTAGCACCCAGAATGTCCAGGGGATATTTTGATTGGGAGCCCCCCAGAGTTCAAGAAAAGACGGTCGGCTACGTAAAGGTTGAAATAAATAGATGCACCCTCTTCCTCCTGGTGTCTTCTCACCCCACCCTCTTCCCACTTGGGTTTCCCAGGACGAAGGCCTGAAGAAAGCCTTCATGAGGTCCATCATCATGGTCACCAAAGCAGCTGCCCTCAGCAGGAGGCAAGACTTCCACCTACCCAGGAAACAGGAATTGGTCCTCAAGATCATCGTAAGTGGGGAGGGGGTTCTCCTTTAGGGCGCCTTTAGGTTTGAAAGAGAATTTGAACCAAATTGAATTCCAATCAATTGGGCCCCAAATAATTCTGTTGCTAAGTGGGACAGCTGTTAAGTGAATTCTGCCCCATTGTACGACTTCTCTTTCCGCCGTTGTTAGCTGAATCACTGCCATTAAATTAGTCCCACGGTTGTTTCATGAATCTGGCTTCCCCATTGTTTTTATTATTAGTGTTTATTTTTAAATCAAGGTAGGTAGGTAGGTAGGTGGATGGGTGAGTGGATGGATGGATGGATGGATGGATGGATGGATAGATAATAGATAGATAAATGAGATATATAGATATGGATGGATAGAGAGAGACAGAGAGACAGATAGACAGATATTTAATATATAAAGTAGAACGACCAATAGAAATGGGAAATTAGGAGAAGAAAGAAGAAAAAAAGGCATTGAGACTTTCTAGAAGAAACGACACAGCCAATGTCCAGAATGGAAGAGGGCAGAATTGTATAACTTTAAGAATGGTGGATTCAACTCCCAGAACTCTCCAGCCTTCAGGGATTCTGGGAGTTGAAGTTCACAGGTCGTAGTGAGGCCCTAGTTACCCATCCCTGACTTAAACCATGGTCAGGGGACACTGCAAACTGCCATCAATGCAGGTTGGTTGCCAAGCAACCAAAACATGATCCTCTGATCGCTGAGGAAGAAGAGCCTCTCAGAACTTTAAATGGTGGCTAAGTGAGCAGTTGTAAGTTGAGGACTTCCCGTGTAACCAGGAAAGGCGTAGGGATGGGAGTAGTGGCAGCTGGATGGTGGCCACATCTCAGGAGCTTCCTTACATGTCTTTCCTTCTCCTTTCAGGAAGTCATTGAAGATGAGCCTGAAAGACCCTTGTCTGTCATAATTCTCCATCAAGCCATCGTCACCATTACCTGCATAAGGTACGTACCTGCCCCACCCTTATCTTCCCACCAGCTGGGGAGGAACTCGGAGTTGGACCAAGTGATGGGATTTCCGTGGCAAGTCAACGTGCTCTAGAGCAGGGGGGGTCAAACCCCATTTCATTGAGGGACACATCAGGACTGGCGTGGGATGGATGGATGGATGGATGGAGAAAGAGAGAGAGGGAGGGAGGGAGGGAGGGAGGGAGGGATAATAGATAGATAGATAGATAGATAGATAGATAGATAGATAGATAGATAGATCCAGGAGAGCAGGAGTTCAAACTCCATTTCATTGAGGGGCACATCAGGGCTGGGGTGGGATGGATGGATAGATGGATGGAGAGGGAGAGGGAGAGAGGGAGAGAGGGAGGGAGGGTGTGTGTGTGTGAGGGAGAGAGAGAGAGTGAGAGACAGTGAGAGTGAGTGAGTGAGTGAGAGTGAGAGTGAGAGTGAGAGTGAGAGAGAGAGAGAGAGAGAGTGAGAGAGAGAGAGAGAGAGAGAGAGAGATATCCAGGAGACATTTCCTTACATTGAGAACAATCAATCAGTGGAAGTGGAAGGGATTGCCTCCAGAAGTTGTGTTCTCTCCATCACTCGAGGTTTTCAAGAAAAGAGAGAACAACCATATGACTGGGATGGCTTAAGGACTATCAAGCAAGGGTTGGAGTAGAAGACCTCCAAGGTCCCTTTAGCCCTTTGAGTCTAGAATCTCCTCACCCCCTCCTCTTTTCTTGTCTTTCATCAGCCGTATGAAGCCCCCCTTGAATTCCGAAGTGAGGTCTAAAGTGGTCAAACAAAGCATCCGGAAGGTGTTATCGTTGCCAGCTATCAAGGTGTCCAAAATTAAAATAGATAGCCACACCTATTCACCTCAATCTCAGGTGAGCAGTCTAGATGGAGCAAAGCAATAGGGGATCCACCTGGAAACAAGGATGCAGTGAACAGGATTCCCGATCTCCTCAACAGCCCTGGATCCATCCCTCGAGCCAAAGGTCCCCTTGGCCAGTCCCTTCCTCTTTGGTCTTGAAAGTCTGCTTCCCCTTCTCGTTCTATGTTTCTGGATCCCAGGACTCCCTATTTTGAAGCCCTAAACATCTCCAGGGGGTTTTCCTCCCCATCTTTTCTCTCTTCCTCCACTTCTCTTTTATCTTCTGTTTGAAGGATCTTCTCAATTCCCATCTCCCACCTTTGCCCCCCGACAAAAGAAGGGCCATGGTGGGGCAGAGCAACCATGGTCTGCAGGCACAAGCTATGATTCCTAGCTAGTCTCAGATAACCATCAGAATTCAAATGCTTAGCAACTGATTCAGATTTTTTTAAACAATTTTTATTTATTTTTGAACAAAGACAAATAAACATAAAAATAAAAAAGCCATCTTGCATTACAAATTGTAGAAAGTGTGTCAGTTGGTTACAGTTCTTCCAGGCATCTCTTCCATAGTCATCACCAGCTTTTCATATCAAATCGCATATTTTAAATTCACCTATATTCATGTATATCACGTTTATTATATCTCAACCTTAATTTGACTGTAATTGTTTTTAAGTCCTTTTATATATAATATTCAAAATCTAGAATAAGATTATATGATAACATTCTATTAAATCATCCAATCCCAATACATCTTTATAGCATATTCTAGATAAAGCTTTTAAACCTCCTCTCATATTCTCCATTTGTTGTTTATATAAAATTTCATATTATCAAACTAATATATCTATATGTATTGTTATCATTATTAATCATTATTTAACTATAGCTATTGTTGCTTCATTTTATGTATAAAATACATAATATTTTATACATACATATCCATACTACTAGTAAACTAAATTTAGCTTAGTTTTTATTATACATTGTATTTATTATATTATATTTATTATATGTAGCATTAATATTCTAGTTACTTTCTTAATAAATCTTGTATGAGCTTCTCTTCGCAACATGTTTTCCTTTCGTATCTCATAAAAGCTTGAAACCCAGCATCTGATCTTTTCATCAGCCTATCTTTGGTTATCAATGGTGCTGCTGTCAAGATTTCTCTTCGTATCTCCGTTAATTTTTCTCTCTTTTCTTCTTCTGTGCTTTGAAGTCTGGGGTAGAGTTCCAATCGATCTATCTCCCCTTTCCATATTCCACTCTTGCCATTACCAACCACGCTCACTTTGTTGTCAGTATCCACAGTTTTCTTATCTCTTTGCTCATTTTTTTCTTCCATCTTTTGAACTCTGTCCTCCACATTCTTCATTTGATAAACATCCTCAGTTTCTCCATCAGATTTTTCTGTTTTATATTCCATATTCTCCAATCTCTTTTCAATTCTCTCTGTCACAACTAATAGATTTTGAATTTCAAACATAATCATTTGCAATGTTACAGTTTCTTTTTCCTGCTGCGCCAGTCTTCCAATTTTGCAGGCACTGCTACTATAGGATTCAAGGCTATTTTAATAAACTTCAAACAGGTTCATTTATTATCTTTCAAGTCAAAATGTTGTCTTCCCTCCAATAGCTAGTGATGGAACTCCCAAAAAGCACCTGTATAAACAACTTGTGCTCTTCCTACTATCACTCTCAGCAAACAATACAATACAATAGCAGAGTTGGAAGGGACCTTGGAGGTCTTCTAGTTCAACCCCCTGCCTTGGCAGGAAACCCTATACCGTTTCAGACAATTGGCGATCCAACATCTTCTTAAAGACTTCCAGTGTTGGGGCATTCACAACTTCTGGAGGCAAGCTGTTCCACTGATTAATTGTTCTAACTGTCAGGAACTTTCTCCTCAGTTCTAAGTTGCTTCTCTCCTTGATTAGTTTCCACCCATTGCTTCTTGTTCTACCCTCAGGTGCCTTGGAGAATAGTTTGACTCCCTCTTCTTTGTGGCAACCTCTGAGAACACTGCTATCTTGTCTCCCCTAGTCCTTCTTTCTCTTAAGCTAGACATACCCAGTTCCTGCAACCGTTCTTCATATGTTTTAGTCTCCAGTCCCCTAATCATCTTTGTTGCTCTTCTCTGCACTCTTTCTAGAGTCTCCACATTTTTTCTACATCGTGGCGACCAAAATTGAATGCAGTATTCCAAGTGTGGCCTTACCAAGGCATTATAAAGTGGTATTAACACTTCACGTGATCTTGATTCTATCCCTCTGTTGATGCAGCCTAGAACTGTGTTGGCTTTTTTGGCAGCTGCTGCACACTGCTGGCTCATATTTAAATAGTTGTCCATTTAATGGTTGTCCAAACAAACTGGAAAAACCTTGAATCTCAAGTGATCAAAGAGAAAGACGAAAAACAATGTATCCACCCTCCAGCCTCTAAGTGGCAGTGTAAATGCTTTTCCTCCTGTGGTTGCAACCCTCTTTATAATCCTTCTTATTATCTTCTTTATATTCCAAGCTTCAGAAAGGAAAAAACCCATAAATGGAGATAAAAAACAATCCAATCAATCCAAAGAAGCATTATAAAAAAAGAAGGAAATTTTTAATCCATAGGTGTAAAGAAAAGTAAAAAAAGAAAAAATAATAATCCATTCAGTTTAAAAAATAGGGAGCCTTTGCAAAAATTCCATCCATGAAAAAAACAGGATAACACACTAAGTTTAATGTAGATTAATTTCGCCGCTTAGTCTTCTATCTTCAATTTTAATTTAACTTAATTTTTGGGGGGGAGGGGTAGTCTCTTTTTCTAATAATAAAATTTCCTCACCAATTCAACACACTTTCTCTTTTCGCTTTGTTCCTATTCCGGAGCTGTCCCAACTTCAACAGCTTCATTAGCTGCATTTCTGTCAACAGAAATAAAGGCTATTCCTGGATCTTTCAGGGACTTTGCGGTGTCCCTGAGATCAGCAGGAAGTGCCCTTCTCAATCACCATCTCTGTGGGACAGTTTAGGTCCGAAAGGACTGTCCAGCGGCAGAAATATGGACTGCAATCTCGGAGCACCAAGATCGCATGTTGAGCCGTTGTGACGTCAGCCCCTTTTTTTCTGCAACGGGTTCAGATTTATGACGGTTGCAGCATTCTGGGGTCACATGACCCTCCTTCTGTGACCTTCCGACCAGTCAATAGGGAAGCTGGATTCACTTAACAACTGTGTGACCAACTTAACAACCAAAATGATTCACTTAACCACTGTGGCAAGAAAGGTCGTAAAACAAGGGCAAAATTCACTTCACTAATGTCTCCCTTAGCGATGGAAATTTTGGGCTCAATTGTGGTCATAAGATGAGGACTGCCTGTATTTGAATCGCCCAGAACTGTTAAGGAAGACATTCAACTTTTTAGTCATTCTGTTCTGAACTCAAACAGGAAGGAAGTTCTTTTGTTCCTCAAGTTCAGCAGATAAACCATTTCTTCCCCCTCTGGAAGAAAAACCAGCCCTGCAATGTCGGCCACTCCATTTACTGCAGACCTCTGGCCTTCAACTCCCAGAATTCCATGGCTGGCTCAGGAAGGTTGGGAGCTGCAGTGCCCCAGTCAGAAAAAGGGCCATCAGTTCCCCACCCCTGGATTTCTGCCTCTTTCAGGTGCCGTTTCTTCCTTGACGCCCCTCCTTCCTTCTGACATTTTCTCCTTCTTTTAGGATTTCTATCAGCAGACGGCCACCGCCTGCAACAACATGCTGACCGGATTGCTGTCCGAAGCTCCCAATTTGGATGCCCTGCAGGAGATGCTGACGGTAAAGAGAGATCCTTTCTTGGGGTGGGTCAGACGGTCAGCCAGATGTTCAGGCTGGATTTGGCCCTTCTGTCCCCCTGTGGAGTCTGTGGCTCTTCCAACTGGGAATGATCCATTCCTCCTTTCCTCCTTCTCTTTCGTTTCCCCTGGCAGCACACAAATCCCTGGATCGACTCTCCCAAGAGCCACGAGAGAGAGAGGGCCCTCAAGAGCACCAAGCACCTCCTCAAGTTCGTTTCGGACAACGTCGGTTTCGATGTAAGTCTCCCTTTGGGATGAGAAGTGAAATGTTTTCAAAGAAAGGAAAAACTCCAAGAAAGTCCAGCTGTCTTTTGGGAAAAGCACCTTTGGGATGTGACCAGGAGGATACAAGGATTCCTGCTTGAGCAGAGGGTTGGAGGAGAAGCCCTCCATGGTCCCTTCCAGCAACTGCGGTTCTGTCATGCTGTGATTCTATGATTCTGTAATTCTAAGGTTCTGTGATTCAAAGATTCTGAAGTTCTTAATTCTCAGGTTCTGTGATTCAAAGATTTTAAGATTCAAATATTTGTTAATTCTATGATTCTATGATGCTAACATTCTGTGTATCTAAGATTCTGAGGTTCTTTGGTTCTTATTCCCTAATTTTAGCCGGCTGAAAGCTTCATGAGCCCCCTCCGCTTCTCCTTTTTCCCCTCCTTTTCCCTTCCTTAGACCACAGCTGACTTTTCTTTGCTGGGACAACTGGTGGCTTTGCTGGCCTTGCACATTGGTGACACCAGCCCAGTTGTTGGCCAGACGTCCGCAGAGGCTGCCTACCACCTGCACCACCTCATCATGAGCAAAATGGGTGAGAACTTTGTACTCCAAGGTCTGACTTGCTACAAGAGGACCAGGGATGCCCCCTGCCCAGGAGAGTATTGGGTGGCATAGTCTGTGGCGTGGCTAAGAAACTGATCGTTTGGCTTGGCAGAGATGCCTGGAATTGGCAGTTGATATTGGCACTTCTCGGGGCCAGGGGTCCTTTTAAGAAGGAGATTCTCACGTTAAGTGAGTCAGCTAGGGAGGAGGAGGAGGAGGAGGAGGAGGAGGTGATAGGAGAGAGAGAGAAGGAGCGATGAAGAGAGAGAGAGAGAAGGAGCAAGGAGGAGGAGGAGAGGGAGAAAGGGAGACAGGGAGGAGAAGCAGGAGAAACAGGAGAAACAGGAGGAAGAAGAGCAGCAAGTGGGCCATGGGTCCTTTTAAGACGGAGATTCTCACGTTAAGTGAGTCAGCTAGGAAGGAGGAGGAGGAGGTGATAGGAGAGAGAGAGAAGGAGCGATGAAGAGAGAGAGAGAAGGAGCAAGGAGGAGGAGGAGAGGGAGAAAGGGAGACAGGGAGGAGAAGCAGGAGAAACAGGAGAAACAGGAGGAAGAGGAGCAGCAAGTGGGCCATGGGTCCTTTTAAGATGGAGATTCTCACGTTAAGTGAGTCAGCTAGGAAGGAGGAGGAGGAGGAGGAGGAGGTGATAGGAGAGAGAGAGAAGGAGCGATGAAGAGAGAGAGAGAAGGAGGAAGGAGGAGGAGGAGAGGGAGAAAGGGAGACAGGGAGGAGAAGCAGGAGAAACAGGAGAAACAGGAGGAAGAGGAGCAGCAAGTGGGCCATGGGTCCTTTTAAGACGGAGATTCTCACGTTAAGTGAGTCAGCTAGGAAGGAGGAGGAGGAGGAGGAGAGAGAAGGAGCGATGAAGAGAGGGGCAGGGAGCAAGGAGGAGAGGAAGACAGGGGGAGAAGGAGGAGGAAGAGGAGCAGCTAGTGGAGGAGGCGATGAGAAGGGAGGGAAGGGAGAGGAAGATGAGGAAAGGGGAGGAGGAGGAGAGAGTGGGGGGAGGAAGATGAGGGGGAAGGGAAGAGGAGGTAGTGAGAAAGTAAGGAACAGAGAGGGAGAGAGGGGAAGGAGTTAGAGGAGGAGAAGGAGAAGGACTTTGGGGTCCTTGGTGCTCTCTGAGCTTGGTGGTTTTCTTCTTGACATTTCATGACCCAACTAGGTAAGGTGATCAGTACTTGAAGGGAGGGATCTTTTCTCTGTGCTTCTATAAGTATTGATGGCCAACATCCCTACTTGGGCAATGAAACGCCTGCAAGAGGACCCCCCCGCCAGCGCAAAGAGCACCAGGGACCCCTCAGGTCGACCTTGAGCTCCAGATCTTCTCTTCTGTTGCAACGACTAAACAGGCAGTCAGATGAAGGAACTTCCCAAGTTCTGAAGGCCAAAATCTGACCTTGTGGCTTTTTTCCCCTCCCTCCAAAGCGAAAGAAATGGACAAGAGACAGAAAAATAAAAAGGGGAATATTGTACATTGGTTGCGGGAGGATTTCTTTGTTTCGGGTACTGGGATCTTCTACAACAACATCTCCAAAATGGTGAAGGTATGTTTTGGATCAGCCTTTGGCCTGTCTTCCTTTTGCTCCTCCTCCTGACCTGGAGACCCTCAAAGGAGTCAATCTCACAGTGGGGACAGCATCCTCCCAAGGTTGGGCTTTGGGTACCCCTCCTCTCCAATGCCCTTGAGGAAGAAAGGGCAGCTGCCATGTTGGCTTTCTTGACCCCCATCTAAATCCCACCTGATGGAGGACATGGAATAAGGCCTGCCTCTCTACATGGTGTGCTGTCCCCCAATCTGGGTCAAAGTCTCAAGAGAAGGGAGTCAAAGCCCTGAGGCATTTCTGCATGGTCTCCTTTCCTTCTCTCCGATAGGCCTTTGTGGAGCACCTCAGCCCATTGCAGCTAATGCAGCTGATCCTGGACGCCCTGGAGGCCTTGACACACATGGACAAGAACATATCCCAGTCTGCGGGGCAGCTCCTCAACTCCATCCTGGAGGAGTGTGGCATGGATCTGGAGGAGGTAAGAAAATTGCAGGGCTTTGAGCAAAAGGGATGTAGGAGATTTTTTAAAAAGCAAAGACGAGAATGGCTGAGACCTTGTTGGCTCAGTGATGACACTTCTGCTGGTTTTAAGAAGGCTAGGGCTGGATGGGAGACCACTGAGCTATCCAAACCTCCCAGAAGAAGGTAAGGGCAAAACAAAGGAGCCATATTGGTTTCATGAAAAATAACATTTGGTGAGCCACTGTGGCAGTGTTTAAGGCTCCAGATGTTTTTACATCTTTGTCATCCGCCTTGAGTCGCCATATGCGAATAGTCGGCAATATAAATCTCCTAAAATAAACCAATAAAATATCACAGGCAGCTGGACAAATCAGGAGTCCTTTCAAAAATGTAGGGCAAACATTGAGACATTGTGGGGGCCAATTTATTTCCCCCAATGGGTGGGAGTTATCGTCTCTACTGCATCTCCAATGGAGACCAGCACTGGATCTCATCCCTCCAATCTCTCTTTTGCCATAGCTACCTAAGATCTTGAGGGAGATTTACCAGCGTCTCCCGAATATTGCCCACCCAGCAACAAAAGCCCTGACCCTCAAGGCCGTATGTCACCTGGCATCCAAGAGGGTCAACCCAGTTGTGGACATATTGCTGGAATCCTCCATTGGCTGTGATGGGTAAGAAGAACTTCAAGAAGAAGTTCCTTTCTGATGGGGCGAATCCCTGTAGCTCAGATGGAAGAAGAGGGTGGAGGTTGGTTCTCTGAGCTTCTGCGTTGGTTTCCAAATGTTTTGTTACCAGGCAAGGTAATGTCTTCAGTGGAGTTTAAGGAATGCCAGTGCTGGTGATTTTCTGCTTGTAAGGGCTTGGTGTCGTCAGAAGGTCGTGTGATGGGGAGGTCACCTCAGATTGAGTGTCATGTGAGGTGGGGATCTTGTGATGGGTCTTGTGATGTGGAGGTCATGTCAGGTGAGGGTCATATCAAGTGAGGGACTTGTGATGGAGAGGTCATGTCAGGTGTGGATCTTATCAAGTGAGGGTCTTGTTAAGGGGGAGGTCATCTCAGATTGAGGGTCATGTGAGGTGGGGGATCTTGTGATGGGTCTTGTGATGTGGGGGTCATGTCAGGTGAGGGTCATATCAAGTGAGAGTCTTGTGATGGGGAGGTCATCTCAGATTGAGGGTCATGTGAGGTGGGGGATCTTGTGATGGGTCTTGTGACATGGAGGTCATGTCAGGTGTGGATCTTTTCAAGTGAGGGTCTTGTGATGGGGAGGTCATCTCAGATTGAGGGTCATGTGAGGTGGGGATCTTGTGATGGGTCTTGTGATGTGGAGGTCAGTAAAGGTCGTGTCAGGTGAGGATCTTCTGATGGAAGTCCTGATGGGCCATGGGTGTGTCACAGATGAAATCTTCTAGTGGGGAGGTCACATCAGATGAGGGTCGAGATAGGAATGAACTTTGAAAGATATTTTACGACTTTTCTTGTCACATGTTAAGTGAGTCACTGCAGTTGTCAAGCGAGAAAGATTAAGTGAATCTGGCTTCCCCATTGAATGTGCTTGTTAGAAGTTCGCAAAATGTGATCGCTTGACTTTGGGATGGTCGTAAATCTGAACCAGTTGTCCAGGAGTCTGAATTTTGGTCAGATGATCCCGAGGATGCTGGAAAGTGTGAAAACTGGGAATAAGTCGCTTTTTTCAATTTCATTGTTCCTTTGAATGGCTGCTTGACAAACGGTCGTAGGCCAAGAACTACCTGTGTATACAGAGATATTTTTGGGGGATGAGAGCCATTTATTTGGCCATCAGTTTTCCAATCCTTCCTTCCATTGGGAGTTCATCTATCTGGACTGGCCGTCTCTTCTGAAATGGGGAAAGGATCTGTTTTCCACCCCATCTGTTTCTCCCCCTCCGCAGAAGCGCCAGGGAGGTTTGGGGGGCGCTGGCTGTGGACCAGTATGCCAACCTCAAGATCATGAAGCCCCTCTTGAAAAGGCTGCAGGACCAAGACCCCAGCACCGACGCCCTCACAAGGAGGAACAGCAAGTCCCTCATGCCCATTGCGGTAAGCCCTCCACGCCTGAGGGGAGGGGGTAGGGAGGCAGTGGGCAAGCGGCTGGGGGCTGAAATTGGAGCATCATTTGGCGTAAGCCCCCCTCCTTTAAGTGGAGGCAGATGTTTCTCTCCCTGAGCACAATGAGAATATATCTGCCGAACAAAACTCCTCATTGGCAACAGGAAGGGCATCTGGCCAGTAAACCCCCAGCTCCATTCAGTTGGCCAGACTCCACCCTGCAAGTGTTTCTGGGAACATTAGAAGAAGAGGAAGAAGAAGGTGATGAATCTAAGTAACCTGGGGAGCCCAAGGTGACGGTTCTTTCATCCCGTTTCTAGGCCACCAACGCTCTCTGTTTCCTCCTGTCCCTCCCGAACGCTGCTGAGCTTCTCCACAACAAATTCTCCAACCTGCTCCTCGCCCTGGTCACACAGCTGTACTTCCTCCTGGGAGCCAGCAAGAGTGGGGCCAGGAGGTCCAGCAGAGTCACAGACCTTTCAGAACAGATCGACCATTTGGGGTAAGGAATCTCCTGGGCCCAATCTGGATCCTACAGGATATCACTGGAGGGGGAAGAAATAAAGGGAGGCTGATTTGCTGTTGTGTTTTGTGGTTGTTGCATAAGCCGCCAAGTGAATCCTGGAGCTCTCCTGAAGGGCAGCGGGAGGCCGGTTGGCATCAGGGTAAGCCTGGCCTTTGCAGGGGGCATCGGCCGAAGGATTGGCACCAACTCTTCTCCCTTTCTTTGATTTAGCACGGCAGTGCAGGCGATCAAAAACCTCATCGTGTCTGCTGGATACAAAGAGGAGTACAAAGATTTGGGGATGGTGGGATGCTGGGAGATGCTCTTGAGCCCAGATAGTCTGTTTGAGGCCATTTTCCACCTGGTCCGGTAAGAACTTCAAAGTCCAAAGAGCTTGGCTACAAGTGTCAGTGGGTGAGAGAGGGAGGAGAAGGCAGAGAGAGAGGAGGAAGAAGAAGGGGCAGAGTGAGAGAAAGTGAGGGAGAGGGGGAAGAGGGAGGGAAGAGGGGAGGAAGAGAGAGAGAGATGGGAAGAGGGAGGGTGATAGAGGGGAGGGGAGGGCAGAGGGAGAGGAGGAGGAAGAGGCAGAGAGAGAGAAAGTGAGGGAGAGGGGGAAGAGGGAGGGAGAGGGTAGGGAGAGGGAAAGAGAGGGAGGGAGAAGAGATGGAGGAGGAGGAGAGAAAGAGAGAGAAAGAGAGGAAGTGTAAGAAGGAGACATAAAAGGAGAGAGAGAATGAGATGAAGAGGGAGGATGGGAAGGAGAGGGAGAGAAAGACAGAGAAAGAGAGGGAGGGTGAGACATTATCTAAATGGACTAATTCATTGAGTAATTCATTTATCCATAATTCAGATAATCTTTTCTCTAGCTTGGTGATTTTCTCCTCACTCACCAGCAGATCTTGTCTGATTTCTCCCTATTTGATCTTTAGGAAACTTTTTTTTTTAATTAAAATTTTTAATAAATTCTACAACTATCACCCCTTCCCTCTCCCCGCCCTCCCAGAGCAAAGTACAGGGTGTAAACATTTAACAACCATACGCTAACATAAGCTAACGAATTTTAACATGTTACTATTCTTGTGCTTTAACTCCCCCTTTATTAAACTAACTTTGAATAAATTGTAGTGTCCTTTATGCCTTTAGGAAACTCTTCAACTACTCTAAAGTGGAGCTGAAGGTGATGCTCAGACAGGCCAACAACTACCTGCACCATCCCGATTTAAGGGAGAAGACAATAGGCATGGTGTTCTTCTCAGAGGTGAGGAGACATTGTGATGCACCACAACATTGTGGATCTCCAGGAACAGGGTTCACGAGGACTTTATGGTTAGGAATTTGAAGTTGTGGGGGCTCCATCACTGGAGGCCTTGAAGAAGAGACTGGAGAACCATTTGTCTGACATAGTAGATGGTCTCCTGCTTGGTCAAGGGGTTGGACTAGAAGATCTCCAAGGTCTCCTCTTATTCTGTTAATCGGTGGAATGGGAGAGAGAGAAAGAGGCAGGGAGGGAGGGAGAGAAGGAGGGAGGGAGGGAGGAAGACTCAATGACCCCAAATTCCTTTTCCTCTTTGCAGTATAGGCAGTTTTGTATTCTTACAACTATCATTTGCACTACCTTTTGCGATACTGTAGTCCTCGACATATTACTTGGCTTATCAGATGGTCACAAAATGGATCACGTAACTTCTAAACACTGCAACTGTCATAAATACGGACCCTCAAATATCCAATTTTTGGTCAGGTGACCGTGATCAATGGTCATAAGTCTGAAAAATGGAATTGTCCCTTTTGTCAGTGCCATGGTGACTTTCCACAGTCACTAAACGAGGACTGTCTTTTCCTCTCCCCGTAATGGTTGAATGTGGCATCTCTTCGTAGAGGCTCTGAGGAAAGTTCCCTTCCTTTGTTTTGCTAATGCTTCGTCTCTCCACTCTTCTTCCCCAGCTTCTCTATCACCCGGAGTTCGGAGAATACTTCATCATAAAGGACATCCTTGATGTCCTCCAAGCCTGGATGGCTCAGCCATATCCCCTCATCCAAATATTTGCTATTCGTGGTCTGGGGTATCTTCTCCAGCACCCCTTGGAGGTAAGAGATGGGGGGCAGGAAGTGAGGGACTTTCAAGGGAGCAGCAGGTGTGACCTCTCTGGGAAGTCTACAAGGCTAAGAAGGGTAGAAGGAGGAGAAGAAGACAACCACCTGAAAGAGGATGCCCTCACCTACAGTGGCGTCTCTTCTACAAAGATGGGGGCATCCCTGGAAGATCTGAAGGATCAATTTGGAGACAGATCCTCTTGGAGGACATCTAAAGCAGAACAAGAAGCAACGGTTGGAAACTAATCGAGAGAAGCAACCTAGACCTACGGAGAAATTTCCCGACACTGAGAACAATTAACCAGTTGAACGACTTGCCTCCAGAGGTTGTGGGTGCTCCAACATTGGAGGCTTTCAAGAAGAGACTGGACAACCATTACTACTGGTTTTCCTAGTAGTAGAGACCTTGGCGGTCTTCTAGTCCAGCCTTCTGCTCAAGCAGGAGAACCAAAGCTAATTCAGATAAGTGACTGTCTACTCTCTTCTTAAAAACCTCCAGTGATGGAGTGTTTTGCATCAAACCCCTGGGATGAGGAAGCCCCTGAGCTGACCTAACAATCATCCAGCTTCCTCACGCCCAGCTATTTCCCCAAGATCTTCCCTTGCAGGATTGGAGATCACGGGGAACCTCCACCTGGGATGCTGGGTGTTATGGTTTTCTCCATTTATACATCTCATCCAGTTTTCTTATCATTGCAACCCAAGAGCATACGAAGAACGCTTACAGGAACTGGGAATGCCTAGTCTAATGAAAAGAAGGACTAGGGGAGACAGGATGGCACCTGTTCCAATATTTGAGGGGCTCCTACAAAGACCAGGTGGTCAAAAGAAAGAAAGAGGAGAAAGAATGGTTGGAAACTAACCAAGGAGAGAATCAGCCTGGAATTAAGGAGAAATTTTCCTAACGGTGAGAGCAATCAACCAATGGAAGGACTTATCTCCAGAACGTGTGGGTTTTCCAAAAGAGATTGGAAAACCATTCATGGTATAGAATCTCCTGCTCGAGCAGGGGTTGGACTAGAAGACCTCCAAGGTCCCTTCTGACTCTGCTATGCCGTGTTGTATGTTCCAAGTGCACATGTTTATGTGCTTGAAATGGGGCACATGATGGTAGGTTTAACTCTGAAAGCTGAAGTGTGGAGCGGAGGCAAAGCATAGGAGGAAGAATTGGGGAACTAGGTAGTTTTAGTCTAACAACAAAAAGTGGGGCTGGGATGAGATGAGACTTTTAATATTTGAAGTGCTTCCACAAAAAAAGGGAGGGCAACTGATTCCCCAAAGCCCCTGAAAGGAGAACAAGAAGCAATGGATGGGAACTAATGAAGGAGAGAAGCAACCTGGAACTAAGGAGAAATTCCCTGACAATGAGGACAATTCACCAGTGGAACGACTTCCCTCCAGAGGTTGTGGGTGCTCCAACACTGAAGGCTTTCAAGAAGAGACTGAACAACCACTGGTCTGAAACGGTATAAGGTCTCTGCTTGAGCAGGGGGTTGGACTAGATGACCTCCAAGTTCCTTTTCAACCCTGTGATTCTAGGTTCTGGGGGCTTCTCTGTGTTTGTCATTCGTAGATTCAGAGAACTCCAGGGACCATGTTTAATTGCTCCCTTTTTTCCCTCCTTCCTCCAGAATTCGATGTTAGAGCCGGTGCTAGTCCCTGTGGTCAACTGTGCTTGTCACCCAGAAAAAAGTGTGGCAAAGGAATCCCTACGGACTCTTCAGTTCCTATTCCGGGATCTGAAAGTTCAAACCTATGGATGGAAAGCTGTCAAACTTATTCCGGTCCTGGGGAAGTATTTTGCTGATGTACGTCAACCAAATCACGACAAACTAATCCACCCCCCTCTCTCTTCCTCTCCCTCCCTCCCTCCCTCTCTCTTTTTCTCCCATAAAGATGGCCTGGGTACCATCTGCAGAATTCCAATTTTATCAAAAAGTCTTAGAAACAGTTCAGCAATAACTGTGCTGTTCTCATCTAAAAGAGTGTGTGAGCTTGAAGATGATCCTTGAGCCCTTCCAGAGAGCTGGAGAAGGTTCCCACTCTCTTCAGCTTCACCAAGCCACTATCAATCACTCTCCGTATTTATTAAAAATCCAGATTGGTGTTGCTTGATCTCAGACTCTTTAAGGTGTGTGGATCTCAACTCTGGCCTGAGAACTCCAGAGGTTGAAGTCCCCACATCTGAAGGCTGCTAAGATGGGAAAACAGCTCCCTCGATCACACCATAGAGGTTGGTCTGCAAGCCTTTTACACCCATGCCAACCATCCCCATGGCCTTGTCTAGAGAAACAGTTGCCAGACTCCTCTTCCTTTGTCTTGTGAGTGGGAAACTGAGGCAGATCAGATGAAGAGGATGGAGGTGATGAAGGCTTTTATTGTAGGTTTAGTGGATCCCTCCCTGCCTTTCTATTTCAGGAAACAAAGAAGAATCAAATTTGAGATGTTTTCTCATCCGAAATTTCTACTCTCAGTTTTTGCTCAGCTGACTGTTGTGTGTGTTGCAGTTTGTTCTTCTAGGTTCTCACAAAGCCTCCCACTTCCTGAATGCTATTGGAGGGACTGACCCGTTTCTCTTCCTTCGTAGGAGGACACCGAGTTGCGCAACACCTCCATCACCCTTTTTGGCCTGGTCTTAAAAGGGGTCAGGGAGACAGAGCGGAATCTGACCAAATCCATCCTGCGCAGCCTGATTCCTCTCGTCATCCAGTTGGCTAATCGTTGGACCCAAGAGGTGAGTTGAAGGGCGGGGTCAACTAAGCTCCTGCTCTCTTCATGCTCCCTTCTCCATGAGACCACGCTGTACCCCCATCTTCACTCAGGGCAACATGGTTGCATCATGTCGACCCTCTGGAGAAGGCATTCTGGACAATCCTGAAGTTGTGAGGTCCTTGGTGCTCTCTGAACCTGGTTGTTTTCTTGCAGGCCTTTCCTGACCCAATTAGGTGACAGCATCAGTAGGTTGGAAGGGAGGGTTTGACCTCTGCTTAATGCCCGATCATTTTGATGTGGGTGCAGGTTTTCTGTTGGGCTGTTCTTGGATTAGGGGGTTGTTTTCTGCTTGATTGTTTGCCTGGTACCAATAGAAGAGAATCACGGTTGAATTGTGGAGAACTCTGGCCTTCAGGGGGGGCCTTGCCCTGCGTTAGCTTCCTCTTGGGGTGGCTCATCCCCTTTCCCACCTCTGAACAAGGAGAAGTCTGGCTTTTCTCTGCCGAAGATGGATAACCTCAGAACCGGCTCCTCTGATGCCTCCTTTCCTCCCTCGGCCCAGGTCTCCAGGAAAACCCTGACCTCCTGCGTCTCCTTTATGAAGTGGAAGGAGTTTCCAGAGACTTTGTTTGACTACAAGATTTACACCAGTCTCCAGAGCATGTATTCCAGCATCTGCTCGGAGGTGGTAAGTAGGAGCCCAGCTGGCTCCTTTTCTTCTGGATGAAATATATTTTCTTTCTCTCCTGCCTTCTTTTGATAAATCATTCAAGATGGTGGACGTCCCCAATGCTTCTCCTCCTCCCCTCCTCCTCCTCCTCCTCCGATTTCCTTCCCAACAAGCCTGTGAGGTAGGCTGCCCTGAGAGAGAGGGACTGGACCAAGGTCACCCAGCCAGCTTTCATGCCTAAGGCAGGACTAGAACTCCCCAAGTCACCCATCAGGCTTTCATCCCAAAGGAGGGACTAGAACTCACCGGCTCCTGGTTTGTTGCCTGAGGCCTCAACCACTACACTAAACTGACTAGAGGGATTCTTCTTGGGTTGTTGCTCCCTTGGGAACAGCATGGTTGCCACCATGACGACTAGAAACCTTGCTGATTTGTGGGTTTGAGGATTAGAAATGGCAGTTTGTGGAAAAGGGAAATTACGATGTAAAGGGGGCAAAACATAAATGCATTTATAAGACCAGAAGCCATTTCCTTATCATCTTTCTTTCCCTTTTCTTTTTCTATTCCTTTTTCACTATACTATATAATGTAATAATATTATATTGTATTGCATTGTATGATAGTCCAGTCTAGTCCAGTCACGTCCAGTATAGCATAATAATTTTGTTTAGTATAATAAAATGTAGTATAATAATAATATAGTTTAGTATAGTACAGTTGGCTAACATACTGAATATAATAAAATTCAATATGTTATTGAAGACATTGTTGTTGAGGACATGAGGACTAGAAACCTTAGAAAGAAAAAAAGAGGAAGCTACAGAGTTCATTGCCTTGTTTGTGGCCTTGTGTTCCCCAGATCAATCGATGCAAGGAAAACCTGCCTGAAATGTTGGAGCAGATGGTGGAATTCCTAAAGAGCCAGAATCCTTCATCCCGAGAGGCAGCTGCCCTCTTAATTGGTAACCCCAAATGCAAACTCTGGAAGGAGGGGAGGAAAAACCAGGGCAGGCGGGCGGCCTAAGGCCTGGCATGCTGACCATTATCTCTCTCTCTCACACACACACACGGCCCCCTTTCTTAAGGGTATCAGTATGGTTGTTAAGTGAGTCGCGTGGTTGTTAAGTGAATCTGGCTTCCTTCCGGAGTTTGCTCACCTAAAGGTTGCAAAAAGTGATCAGGTGACCCCCAAGACTCTGCAACCGTCATAAGTACGTGTCGTATGAAATTCTTTCCATTCCATCTCTAGACAGATCCAATTCCTGGGACCATCCCGTAAAGCCCCAAAGGGCCTCTTCCAAGTAGAAATAAAATAATTCTGTGTTTTCTTTCTTGAATCAGTCGATTCAGCCGTCTCTGCCAACTCCACCAACCTTTTCTTTGCATGTGTCTAGGCTGCTGCGCACAATACATGACACGGGATCTGGTGACTTCCAAACAAATCGAAGAAGTTTTCCTGGGTGAGTTTCAAAGTTCCCTCGCTTGAAGCGGAGACTTTCTCTCCAGAAGCTCCGTCCCTGATCACCCTGGTTCTCAAGGTGGATCCCGGTAATCATTTCTTTTCTGGATTCCTTCCAGGGCTCCGGGATCTTCAAAAGGATCGCGAAGCCTCCGTGGCTCAGGCTGCAGTTGAGTCCATGGAAAAAATCTTCCGGCAGTGCGGCCATCGGATCAACCCTGATCTCATTAGTAGCCAGATCCTCTCCAAAGTCATCAAGAGCATCTCCGAGACCAAACTATCATAATTAAACAGTTTAATCCTTTACTTTATTGTCTTGGCACCTCATACAACAAAGTTGTGCCTTCTTCAGTGTATATTATACATTAAAAATAAAACTATACAATTGTATAGAACAGCGATGGCGTACCTTTTTTGGCTCGTGTGCCATAAGTGGGGGGAACGCAGGGGGGTCATGGGCAGGCGTGCCGCACCCATAATGCAATGCGCAACCATTTCAGGGCACATGCGAGCACTACAGGCGTGACACCCCCCCATTTTTGCATGCTTTTTTCACCCTGCCCAGGCTCCAGAAGCTTTATAGGAGCCTGGGTCAGGGAAAACAGCCTCCCTCGCCCCCTGGAGGCCATCTGGAGGCTTCAGGGACCTTCAGGAGGCTTCCCTGAAGCCTCCGGAGCACTTAAAATGGAGGATCGTTTTTACTGCTCTGGAGGCTTCAGGGAAGCCGACTGAAGGTCCCTGAATCCTCCGGAGCGCTCAAAATGACCCTCCGAGCAAACCGGAAGTCCATTCCCGAACTTCCGGTTTGCCCATAGGGCCGTTTTTTTGCACTCCAGAGGCTTTAGGGAAGCTCATGAATCCTCCGGGGGGCGTCTGGGGAGGGGATGAGGCTCTTTTTGCCCTTCCCAGGCTCCTATAAAGCCTCTGGAGTCTGGGGAGGGCAAAAAATGGCTTTAAAAAGGGGCAACTCAGCTCGCCAGCGTGCGCATGCGCACTGGGCAGCTGACAGGGCAGCACCTCGCTTGCCCTGACAAATGGCTCCGCGTGCCACCTGTGGTTCGCCATCCCAGGTATAGAACTGTACATTCTATACAATGAAATTGAAAACTCCTGATATTGCATTTCTGTTGCCCTCTACAGTAGAATTCAAGATAATTACTACTCTGGGATGGAAGCTCTTTTTCAGTCTACTTGTCCTTGTTTTTATTGTCCTGTACCGTCTGCCAGATGGTAATAGTTCAAAAAAAAGGGTGCCCAGGAGGAGATGGATCTTTAAGGGTGTTTGGAACTTTCTTAAGGCAGCGGGAGCTATAAAGCTCTTCCAAAGAGGGGAGGGGGCAACCAAGGACCCTCTCGGCACCTCCCTTCCAGCTGGTCTTTGGGGAAAAAGAGGAAGCATGAAGATAATTCCTACGTTGTGAAAGACCACATAGGAACATCATGGAAACAGGACCCGGCAGAGAGATTAGTAACTCATAGGTACCTGATTGGCTTTTGACTGATGAGGGGCCCGTTTCTTGGGCTTCAATCATTTTACTGCCTGTTTTTGTACCTGCTCAGCCAACAATCTTAGTAGCTGCGTAATTGAGTGTATGTCCTTCTTCATTGCAATGTGAGGCTACCAATGAGTTTGGGAAATGTTGATTGATTTCTACTTAACCACAACCTTAACATGGAATGTGGTTTTTGAGATGCTCAATTTGAAATTAAGCTGTGGCTGGTGGTAACAGCAGATATTCTGTTATTCTGTTAAACATGGAATGTGGTTTTTGAGATGCTCAATTTGAAATTAAGCTGTGGCTCGTGGTAACAACAGATATTCTGGTATTCTGTTAATTATGTTCAACTAGGACATTCAAAGTATCTAGGGACATTATTGGACAGCCACTTAAATATGACCCAGCATGTAATGCACCAGCCAAAAAAGCCACCACAGTCCTAGTTTTGGTTGCCATGATGTAAAAAAGATGTGGAGACTCTAGAAAGAGTGCAGGGAAGAGCAACCAAGAGGATTAGGGGACTGGAGGCTAAAACATATGAAGAACAGTTGCTGGAACTGGGTATGTCTAGTCTAATGAAAAGAAGGACTAGGGGAGACATGATAGCAGTCTTCCAATATCTCAGGGGTTGCCACAAAGAAGAGGGAGTCAAGCTATTCTTCAAAGCATCTGAAGGCAGGACAAGAAACAAAGAATAGAATGGAATGGAATGAACGGAAATAGAAATAGAGTGAGAATAAGAATAGAAACAGAAATAGAATAGAATAGAATAAGCTTAGCATAGCATAGAATAGAAATAGAATAGAAAAAATAGAATAGAATAGAACAGAAATAGAAATAGAATAAGAATAAAAGTAAAAATAAGAATAAGAATAGAAATAGAAAATATAAATATAAATAGAATAAAATAGAATAAGAATAAGAATGAAAATGGAAGTGGAAATAGAATAGAAATAGAAATAGAATAGAATAAAAATGGAAATGGAAATGGAAATGGAAATGGAATAGAATAGAATAGAATAGAATAGAATAGAATAGAATAGGAAACATTGTTTTCTTTTTCTTGTATGAGTGTTTAGAGAAACATTTAAAAAAAATTAAGACCTGATGTTACATTTTAAGGACTTTAAGCCTGTTTATGAAATGATAGTGGGATGAGCATGGGAGATTGTTTATACAGGTGCTCTTCTGGGATACTATCAGTGCATGTAGTTTGGGCTTGAAAGAAAATGTGGAATTCAAAGAAAGAAGACTGTAGTGAACTTGAAAAGAGAATTGTTAATTTTGTTTGGAACTTAATATAAGAGCCCTGGATTTTACAGTAGACAAGGAAGTGACACTGCAGATGATTATGCAAGGAATACAAAAAATACAAGTAAGAACAGAGAATATAGAAAAGAGAACAGAGAACACTGAGAATAGAAAATATAGAACAAAGAACAGAGAGCATCAAACAAAAAACAGGGAAAACAGATGAAAAAATTGAGAACATTCACAAAATGATGATGGAATATGAGGACAGACTTCAAAAAATTGAAGAAAAATTTGAGCCAAGAGATGATAAATTTGGAGATATTGATAGCAGATTGAGCATGGTTGAAGAAGATAACAGTGGAATACTGGGATATGAGATCGATAGATCAGAATTTTATCTCAGATTTCAAAACATAGATGAAGAAAAGGGAGAAAATCTTGCAGAAATAATGATAGAAATTCTGGCAGACGTCTTCGAGATAACCAAAGAGAAGATGATGGATGGTATAGACAAGGTGTTTTGAGTCTATACAAGATATGCAGCAAGAAACAATCTCCCAAGAGAAGTTCATATAAGATATACTAGGAAACCAATTAAGACACAAATATTACAGAAGGCAAGAGACAAAAGACTGGAATATAAAAATAAGGAGATTGTGTTTTTTATCAAGATTTTTTTTATTTTTGAATAAACACAAACAGACAAAACACAAAAACACCCCCACAAAACCATCTTCCATTACAAATTGTAGAAAGTGTGTCAATTGGTTACAAAAACGTCCATGCATCCCTTCCACAGTCATCACCTACAATTCATATCAAATCATATATTTTAAATCACATATTGATATATATACCTCAAACTTCATTTGACTACAATTCTTTTTACGTCCTTTATATAAAATGTTCCAGATTTAAAGCAAAGCCACATAATGGCATTCCATTAGCTCTTCCCAATATCATCCAGTAACATTACATCTTTATAACATGTTCTAAATAAAAATTGGTTATATTTAATAACAGAGTTTCTAAACCTTTCATAGTCACCATTTGCAATTTATATCAAATTTGCTCTTATCAAACCAATACATATATATGCATTATTATCTTTATCAATCAATTATTTAACTATATTCATTATCACTTCATTTTATACATAATGCTCTAAATTTAACTAAATTTGACTTAATTTTTTATTATAAGCTTTCATTACATCAACCTGTGTCTTTCCAGTAATAGTGCAGTCTTATGTCTCTTGCCATTTGTGGCATTAATATTCTGGTTCTTTCCTTAGTAGGTTTTGTATGGACTTCTCTTTGCAACTTATTACTTATTGCATATCTTGTATAAGCTCGAAACCCTCCATCTGCTTCTTCGATCAGCTTATCTTTGGTTATCACAGGTGCTTCTGACAAAATCTCTCTTTTTAGTTCCATCAATTCTTCTCTTTTCTCCTTCTATAATTTGAAATCTGGGGTAAGCTCCAGTCCATCTACCTCCCCTTTCCATATTCCACTCTTTACATTTCCAACCACGCTCAGTTCACTGCCAGTATCAACAATTTTCTTGTTTCTTTGTTTATTTTTTCCTTCAGTTTTTAGAACTCTGACCTCCACTTTCTTCATTTGATAAACATCCTCAATTTTTCCATCAAATTTTACTGTTCTACGATCTATGTTCTCCAATCTCTTCTCAATTTTCTCTTACTTCTAATAACTTTTGAATTTCAAACATAAACTTTTGCAATGTTAAGGTTTCTTTTTCATGTTGCGCTATTCTTCCAACTTTTAAACACTACCACTCTGACATTCAAAACTTTTTATTAAATTTAAAGCAAGTTCATTTATAATATTTCAAGACAAGGCTTTGTTTTCACTCCACTCCAGCTGCCAATAAAGCTCCCGAAGAGCACCTGTATAAACAACCATGCTCTTCTCACTATCACTCTCTGTAAACAAGCTGAGGAACCTTGAAATGCAAAGTCAAATGATCAAAGAGAAAAAAAGAAAAGACAATATTTCCAATCCTTCCAAGCCTCCAGCCTCCAAGTGGCATTGTTACTTCCATTCCCTCTGTTATTACAGCCCTCTTTGTATTCCTTTTATATCTTCTGTATATTCCAGGCTTAAAGAAAACAAAATTCTTAAATCAAGCAAAAAAAAAAAAACACCCATCCAATCCAGCATTATAAAAATAAGGAAAAAGATTTTAATCCATAGGTATTAAAAAGCAATATAAAAGGTAGAAGAAGAAAAACTAATCCATTCAATTTAAAGAATAGGAAACAAAGTGTTTTGAGTCTATAAAAGATATGCATCGAGAAACTATCTCCCAAGAGAAGGTCACATAAGATTTACCAAGAAAGCAATTAAGACACAAATATTACAGAAGGCAAGAGACAAAAGAGTGGAATATAAAAATAAGGAGATTGTGGTTTTGAAACAAGTACCAAGAAGAGTGAGAGATGAGAAGAGAATACCAATTATTGACTAAAATTTTACTTTAAAAAGGTGTTAATTATAGATGGCTGATATCAGAAGGTCTCATGTTTGCATGGCAAAGATAAAGATAAAGAATAGATTCAACTGAGAAAGCAGAACTATTCTATGCAGAACATCTGAGAGGGAAAGATGAGGAGACAGGAAAAGAAGAATCACTAATTGTACTCCAAGAGGAGTGCATAGTTGTGACTGAGAAAGAAGAAGGTGCGGTAGGCAGCATTGACCTTAGAGAACAACAAGAACCAAGATCTACTAGAGCAGTAAATCCTTTTTATAAAGTATAAAAATGGAACAGAAAAAATTGATCACAATTAATATAAATGGACTTAATTCAGCTATTAAAAGAAGGAAAACATTTCATAAATTAGAGAAATTAAAATGGGACATAATCTGCCTACAAGAAGTACATATTAAAAAGCAACATGAAGAAATACTGGTGCAGCCAAAATTGCGTTGCCAAGATGTAAGAAAAGAGGAGTGGTTTTGTATATCAAAGATACAATCCCAGTGGAACAAATCTACACAGATGATGATGGAAGAATTTTGATGGTGGAAATTATGGACAATAATAAGAAAATACTTTTAATAGCAATTTATGCTCCCAATGACAACCACAATGAACTTTATAGGAAATTACATATGAAAATAATTGAATTTGATTATGTTAATATTTGTATGATGGCAGATTTTAATGGAATTGTAGATCAGAATACGGACTATAAAACACAAAAAACAACAAAACTGAATAGAAAGACTGAATAGAAAGACTCTTCCAAAATCTTTTTTTAAATGATTGATGAAATAGATTTAAAAGATGTATGGAGAGAAAGAAATCCCACAAATAGACAATATACCTTCTACTCAAATAGACATCCATCCTGGTCCAGAATAGATATGATATGGATTTAAACGAAATTGATTTGTAAAATACAGCAAATTGACATAGAAACAAGCATTTGGGCGGACCACAGTCCTATCACAATTAAATGGAAAGGACAAAGGAGAAGATCTAGATGGACGCTAAACAATACTATATTAAAGAAAAGGACTTTGTACAGAAAATGGAGAAAGAATTGGCATTTTTCTTTAAAGAAAACAGAAAAGAAGACACATCAGAATAGCCAACACTTCAGAAGACAGGCTTAAGATACAGAAGTATCTTGACAAACTTGAATATTGGGCACTATCTAACAAAATGAAATTCAATGGTGAAAAGAGTAGGATTCTACATGTAGGCAAGAAAAAAGAAATACAGACGTACAATATAGGTGGTACCTTGCTCAATAGTAGTAACTGTGAGAGGGATCTTGGAGTCCTAGTGGACAACAATTTAAATATGAGCCAGCAGTGTGCAGCAGCTGCCAAAAAAGCCAACACAGTTCTAGGCTGTATCAACAGAGGGATAGAATCAAGATCACGTGAAGTGTTAATACCACTTTATAATGCCTTGGTAAGGCCACACTTGGAATACAGCATTCAGTTTTGGGTGCCACGATGTAGAAAAGATGTGGAGACTCTAGAAAGAGTGCAGAGAAGAGCAACAAATATGATTAGGGGACTGGAGACTAAAACATATGAAGAACGGTTGCAGGAACTAAGTATGTCTAGTTTAATGAAAAAAAGGACTAGGGGAGACGTGATAGCAGTCTTCCAATATCTCAGGAGTTGCCACAAAGAAGAGGTAGTCCAACTATTCTCCAAGGCACCTGAGGGTACAACAAGAAGCAATGGGTGGAAACTAATCGAGGAGAGAAGCAACTTAGAACTGAGGAAAAATTTTGTGACAGTTAGAAGAATTAATCAGTGGAACAGCTTGCCTCCAGAAGTTGTGAATGCCCCAACACTGAAAGTCTTTAAGAAGATGTTTGATAGCCATTTGTCTGAAACGGTATAGGGTTTCCGCCTGGGTGGGGGGTTGGACTAGGAGACCTCCGAGGTCCCTTCCAACTCTGCTATTGTATTGTATTTGTATCAATGCAGAATCTTTGGGATACAATGAAGACCTACACCAGAGGCTTGATAATATATTATACAAGGAAAATAAATACAAAGAAAAGACAAGCCTTTAAAATACTAGACGACCATTACAAGAGATTTGAAAAAGAGTTACAGAAATCTCCACAAAAGAAGGACATTAAAATAAAAATGGATGCAATCAAACATAAAATGGGGTTAATGGAAAAGGAGGAATTAGCACAAAAAATTAGAGCTGCTAAACAGAATTACTTTGAAAATGCAAATAAACCAGGCAGATGGTTAGCGTATAAATTGAAAAAAAGAGAGAGAATCAAGAAAAATAATGCAATTAATAGATGATCAAGGGCAAATTTGTTATGGAAATGAAGAGAAGAAAAAAAATATACAAGATTACTATGGAAAATTGTATGAACAAGAGAATATAGAAGAGGGAGGAGCTAAACAATATTTTCAGTTAGTGAATCTACCACAGATACCTAAAGAAACTGAAATGATGCTAGAAGGCAATATAACCATGATGGAGTTAACCGAAGCACTTAAAAAACAAAACAATAGAAAGGCTCCAGTTCCGGATGGACTGCCAGTGGAATTTCATAAGACATTGCAGGAATCATTGTGTCTTCCATTACTAGAAGTTATGAATGAGGTTGCGTCAAAGATGAGGATACCTAAATCATGTTCAGAAGCATATATTACATTTGTCCTAAAAGAGGAGGCTGACCCACTTCAAATTAAGAATTATAGACCTATTCCTCTGCTAAAACTCACTCTACCGTTTGATTGACCATCTGCCCCTTGCCCATTACCAACAATAGTCTATCTACCCCTCGCCGTCCACCACTGACCACCCACTAGCCCCCACTTATCGATCATTATCCGACCAGCCTACCCCTCCCCCATCTATGACTGGATAATTTTCTCCCATATTGGAGCCCTGGCTTTTTCAAACTAAACTGGACTATGGCATATTTGCCGGAACATCTTCAGCACAGATCCTAGGCCCTGCCGAATTTTTAATATCACATGTATTTAAGGTCAGACCGAATCCTACTGCGGGAGTCCCCCCTCTCGCAGGTGTGGCCCTCTGCCCTCTCGAGGGCCCACCTTGATGACGGATTAATTAATCTCGAGAGGTGGAGGAAGCGGAGACTTAGGGGGTTTTTAGCTAAATGTTTTTTAAAAAATTTGTAGGGGTTCTGGGGTTGGGGGGCGGGTGGGTCAGGTCAGGAGTGATGACAGAGCCAGGTCACTAGGTGTGGTCGCGAGCGGAAGGAGCGGAAGGGAGGAGGAGGGGGAGGATATCGTTCCAATACAGGGCTCGTTGATTCCAACGGTCGTAGGGAGGGGCAGATACGAGGACAGATCAAGAACTCGCAGTCGGTTGGGAGACCGTGGGTGTTGGTCACACCCGGTCGCTTGTACCAACCCCCGCGTTCTAGGTGGTCAGGAGCTACAGACCCAGGGCCTGAGGCTGTTGCTATGCAATGTGAGGTCCGTTGTTAATAAGGCCCCCCTCATTTACGATCTAATTTTGGAGGGGGAGCCGGACCTCGCGGGAATAACGGAGACCTGGTTGGGCCACGAGGGAGGTTTACCCCTCGTGGAAATGTGCCCACCAGGCTACCGAGCATTTCACCAGCCCCGGGCCCAGGGAAGGGGCGGTGGGGTAGCAGCGATTATTCAGGAGGATTTAGAGCCGAGGGAGTCCACTGTGCCACAGACGTCCAGGTGTGAGTCCCTTGTCGTGAAATGGGGCCCTGGGAGACAGTTGGGCCTGCTGATAGTATACTGGCTCCTCGCTATACATCAGCGGCCCTGCCTGAACTCCTCGAGCTGATCGCATCGGTGGCGGTTGAGACCCCCAAACTTTTAGTGATGGGGGATTTTAACCTGCCATCGGTGGGAGAAGCATCCGAGGGGGTTCAGGAGTTCATGGCTTCCACGACAGCCATGGACCTGACTCAATTGATTCAGGGCCCGACACACGAGGGAGGCCACACCTTGGACCTTGTTTTTGTCTCTGGCCAGTGGTTGAGTGATCTGGGAGGAGGGAATTTAACCATCACTCCCCTGTCATGGTCAGATCACTCACTCCTCCGACTTGACTTCCCTTGTGCTACCCCCCGCTGCGGGGAGGCGGAACCGGAAAACACTAGATGGTTCCGCCCCAGGCGCCTGATGGAACCAGATAGGTTCCAGATGGAGCTTGGGCCACCTCCTGTAGCCCTGACCTGCCCCCGGGTAGAGGACCTGGTGGTCGCGTGGAATAATGCGACTACCGGGGCCTTGAACGGGGTGGCGCCTTTGCGGCCTCTCCGGCGGCAACAATTCACCCTGGCCCCTTGGTTTACCGAGGAGCTAAGGGTGATGAAGCGCCGCAAGAGATGCCTAGAGAGTCGTTGGAGATCCTCCCGTTCCGAATTTGACCGAACACAGGTACGAACCCATTTAAGGATGTACCTTGTGGCATTGAGAGCGGCCAAACGTCAATATTGTGCCGCTCTCATTGCATCCGCAGAGAACCGCCCTGCCGCCCTGTTTTGGGTGTCCCACTCCCTCCTGTTTCAGAGGCCGCGGGAGGCCCCTTTACAGGGTAGGGCAGAGGAATTTGGGAAATATCTGCAGGATAAAATCGCTCAAATACGGAAGGATTGGGTCCCTTTCAGTGGTCTAGTGGAGACGTCCGCGGCGAGTCTTGAGAGAACACTCTGGGAGGAGTTTGACTTGGTTGCCATCGAGGATTTGGACAGAATGCGTGGACGACTGCGACCTACCACATGTTTACTGGACCCGTGCCCCTCCTGGCTTGTACTGGCATCCTGGGAGGTTACACGTGACTGGCTCCTGGGCCTAGTGAACGCTTCGTTGGGTGAAGGGTCTCTTCCGGCCGCCTTGAAAGAGGCGGTGGTGAGACCCTTGCTCAAGAAGCCTTCCCTGGACCCTACGGAGCTGGCCAATTATCGTCCTGTCTCCAACCTTCCCTTCTTGGCGAAGGTTGTAGAGAGTGTGGTAGCTTATCAGTTTCCACGACATCTGGAGGAAAATGATTATCTAGACCCGCGCCAGTCTGGCTTTCGCCCCGGGCACAGCACGGAGACGGCCTTGGTCGCGTTGGTGGATGATCTCTGGAGGGCCAGAGATAGGGGTTGTTCCTCTATCCTGGTCCTATTAGACCTCTCGGCGGCTTTTGATACCATCGACCATGGTATCCTGTTGCACCGACTGGAGGGGTTGGGGGTTCGGGGCACCGTTTTGTGGTGGTTCGGCTCCTACCTTTCCGGCCGGACGCAACGTGTGTTGGCAGGGGAGCAGAGGTCGACCCTACGCCCCCTTACTTGTGGGGTGCCACAGGGGTCGGTCCTCTCACCACTCCTGTTCAACACATATATGAAGCCGCTGGATGAGATCATCCGTGGTTTCGGGGTGGGATACCACCTGTACGCTGATGATACTCAGCTGTACTTTTCCACCCCGAACCACCCCAACGAGGCCATCGAAGTGATGTCCCGGTGTGTGGAAGCCGTACGGATCTGGATGGATGACAACCGACTCAAGCTCAACCCCTCCAAGACGGAGTGGCTGTGGGTACCAGCTCCCCGGTTCAGCCAATTAATTCCATCATTGGCCATTGGGGGCATTCAACTTGCCCCCGTGGAGCGGGCGCGCTATTTGGGCGTCCTCCTGGATGCCCGGCTGTCCATGGATGACCATGTGACAGCCGTGGCAAGGGGGGCGTTCCACCAGGTTCGCCTGGTGCGCCAATTGCGCCCCCTATTGGACCGGGACGCCTTACGCACAGTCACTCATGCGCTGGTGACGTCTCGCCTGGACTACTGCAACGCTCTCTACATGGGGCTTCCCTTGAAATGCACTCGGAGACTACAGTTAGTCCAGAATGCGGCCGCGCGGGTGATTATGGGGAGTACAAGGTACTCCCATGTGACACCTCTCCTGCGCGAGCTGCACTGGCTTCCTGTGGTCTATCGGGTGCGTTTCAAGGTTTTGATAACGATCTTTAAAGCGCTCCATGGCACAGGACCTAGCTACTTGCGGGATCGTATCCTGCCCCATACATCCCTGCGACCAATTCGCTCGCACAGAGAGGGACTTCTCCAGGTGCCGTCCACCAGACAGTGTCAGGGGGCAGCGCCTAGGAGCTGAGCCTTCTCTGTGGCGGGCCCAGCCCTGTGGAATGACCTCCCCCTGGATATTAGGACTACCTCTGACCTCCGCTCCTTCCGTGCAAAGCTCAAGACCCACCTTTTCCAAGTAGCTGGCCTGGCTCAACCATAGTTTGATCATATTGCTCCTGACGGGTTTTTAATCTTGTAATTTTACTTAGGGGGTTTTAAATTGCGATCTAAATTCTGTTTCCATGTATCTGTCTACCTCCTCCACGTATACGTCTATATTTATGTGTATGTACTGTCTATATTTGTATTTTGTGTGTTTTTATTGTACGCCGCCCCGAGTCCTTCGGGAGAGGGTGCGGCTAACAAATAAAATTTTTATTATTATTATTATTATTATTATTATTATTATTATTATTATTATTATTATTATTATTATTATTATTATTATTATTATTATTATTATAAGATGAACTAGTGTTACAACTACTGGAGACACCCATAATTGAGATTGAAAAAGTAGAAGGAGCCGTAGGCGGAATTGCTAAAGAAGAAGGTGCTGTGGGTGGTGCAAATCTCAGAGAACAACGAGAACCCAGATCAACTAGAGTTATAAATCCTGTATATAAAGTATAAATATGGAGGGGAAAAATGATCACAATCAATATAAATGGAGCAATTAAAAGAAGGAAAATATTTCACAAATTAGAAAAACTAAAATTAGACTTAATCTGCCTACAAGAAGTGCATATTCAAAAGAGACATGAACACCTACTAACACAACCAAAGCTTGGGAAAGTATTTACTACACTGGCGAATTGCAAGAAAAGAGGAGTGATCTTTGATATTAAAGATAACATTCCAGCGAAATTAATCTATGCAGATGAAGAGGGAAGAATTTTGATGGTGGAAATTATGGATAATATTAAAAAAATACTCTTCATTGGAATCTATTTTCCTAATGAAAAGCAAGTTGAATTTTATAAAAAACTGCCCAAAAAAATCTCGGACTTGGACTATGTTGATATTTGTATGATGGGAGACTTCAATGACATTTTAAACCAGAATATGGACTATAAAACACACAAAACAACAAAGCTAAATAGAAAACTGCTTCCGAAATCCTTCTTTAGGATGATAATGAAATAAACTTAAAAGACACATGGAGAGAAAGAAATACTACAAAAGAACAATATACTTTTTATTCAAATAGACATTCATCATTTTCCAGAATTGATATGATATGGGCCTCAACAGAATTGGTTTGCAATGTACGGGACTTCCGGTTCCGGCTCCCGAGAGCGACGGGCGCGTCTGCTCGCCCTGCGCGCTCCTGGTGGGCTCCCCCTTGATTGGGGGGGCACTGGGTGACCTGGAGAGGCGCCCAGCCAAGGGGGCTGCTAGCTGGGGGTCTCTGGAGTCGGCGGAGGCCGCAGGGGGGCTCCTGGCATTGACCTAGGCACCAGGAGGCGAAAGGGGGTGCGTGGGAGCTTCTCGCTATCGCGCGCTTCGCAACGGGGCTGCTGGATGAACCAGCATCGTGAAGGCTGCAGTCACTGTATGGTGAGGTGGAAACTTCCCCCCGTTCCCTAGCTTGTTCTAAAAGGGGGGAAAAATTGCCAACTGTTTTTAGAGCTATTCTCAACTCGGACTGGAGAAGCGTGACTGGAGGGAGGGGTATTTCCCCCCCCTCAGACAGGCGGCTATAAACGTTGTTGCTCTCTGCTCTAGAGGAGGAGGAAGGGAGAGAGCCATGCAATGATTTCACACTCATAACAAAGGCGGATTTTGGACTGTAATTTTATAAACGAGGTGATGATCTGAAAACTTTGGAAACTTTGAAAACTTTTTGTTATGCCTTCTAACTCCGAAGCTGGCAGGGCAAGATGGCATACTTCCGTCATCTTCATAGACACTGAAATCTGACTCCACCCATAGGATCATCAAGCATCTTGTCTTTGTCTCCGTGACACTCAGATAAATCTCTTGTTGTACTGGACTCCGCTTGGAACAAAGGACTTTATTACTTTATTGCCAGAAGCTGTAACCAGAAAAAGTTTCCCTCTGTTTGGACCCCTTGCCTCCTAATCTCTCTTGGCGGTTTTCCTCCCTAATTGCTTCCTCTCTGTATTGACTTTGTACCTTTTCTGCTCATCACAATGCCACCTAAAAGACCACCCCCAGGGAAGCCGGGCTTTGCTGTCTCCGCCCCGACATCTACAGTATCCAGTCCCAGTGGACAACAGACCCTAACCTCCCTGTTGCAGCCCAAGCCTTCTGAGACGGACTTCCAGCAGATGTTGCAACAAATCTTAAAGGGACAGGAGGACTTAAAAAATCAACTAAAGGAGATGAATAAGCAGCTTAAGGAGAACCAGGACCGGGCAATTAAAAATTCACAGAGCTTGGATCTTTTGGAGGAGGGGACGGCTGAGATGAGGGGGGAGGTGAAAGGGGTGCAGAAGGGGAACCAAGCGCTTGAGAACCACCAGATAAAAACGGAATTTGAAAGAATGTCCTTTTTTCTTAGATTTCAAAATGTGGTTGAGGCGGATGATGAAGATTTAAGGGACATCATGACAAACCTTTTGGCTGAATATATTCAAAAAGAAAAACAACAGATGGGGTGGGACTTGGACCTGGTTTACAGAGTAAACTCAGCATATGCTAGAACACACAATGTCCCAAGGGAGGTACACATTAAATTTCTTAGAAAGGCTACAAGAGATGAGATTCTGAGTGCACAAAGGGGGCAAGTTTTGAAATATCAAGATAGAGAAATAACCATTCTGAAACAGATCCCTAAGAAAGTGAGAGAGAAAAGAAAAAATTATTCGCAATTAGCAAAGAAGTTATACCAGAAACGGGTGTGGTTCAGATGGTTGATGCCTGAAGGCATGTTAATATTGTGGGAGGATACAAGAGTTAGAATTAACACAACTATAGAGGCTCAGGCCTTTATGGAAAAAAATAAAGTACACCTAGATAAATTCGATGATACACCAGATCTACAGGACACGGGAGGGGCGGAGCTCTGCTGGCGGGGGGAGAAGGGGCAATACCATGAAATCTCAGATCACAAAAATGAGCAAGAAAATCTGCTTGACATAAATTGATTGAAATTATTATTTGAATTTATATGCTGACAAAATATTACTATTTAGTATTAAACTTACTTATGTATAAATGGAAATTATGAGCATGGGGGGAAGGGGCACCTCCTACATATTGTGACTGCCAAAATTTGTAATCTATTCCACCACCCCTTTCCTTTTTATTTTTTTAAAAAACCAATAAAACTTTGTTTTTTTAAAAAAGAAGATGAGCAATTTTATAAGATATGGGATTTGTTTTATCAGTGGCTGGAAAAAAGAACCTGGAAATGAAAAATGTTTTACTTATGTTTTAATTGAAGGAGAAAAGTGAGAATACAATAATGTTGTTAAATAGACTAATAATGATACAATGAAACACTGACATATATCTGAATTGAATAATTTAGAATTTTTTGTTATAAAATTAAGGACAAAGATAATAACGAATTTATGTACATTTGATAGAGGATTGGTAATATAATGTATATGTCAGGCCTGCAATTATATTCCTTTTAGGATCATTGGCCTGCCACACTTTCTATTATTTTCCTATGCTGTTTCATTAGTGTAGTAATTGGGAAGGGGGAATAGAAAGGAGTAGAATTGTGGAATGTGTTGTTGTCATTCTTTTCTAGAAGCCAAGGTCATCTTTTGTCTCCGCACCTCTGCACCTGACCGGAACCAGCGGGGTGGAGTTGTCAGGGTTGAAGAAGAAGATTGGACCATGTGGTGGATTTATGGGAGTGGGCATACGATTATGAACTTTCAATTGGATGGAATTCCAGGAAGTAAATCAGAGTTGGAATTCCACAGATGTGCTAAGATATCTGTCTTATTAAATTGGAACTTTAAGATGCGTCCCTCCTGTGTTGGATAATTATATGAGAGTGTTCTGGGTTCCCCTGCTCCGATAGATCTTCTTTCTCTCTCTCCAGATAGTAGTATCCAAAGGTTATCCAGAGAATATAGTCAGCAAAAATACTATAGTATTGACTATACTGACAAAAATACTGACAAAAATACCTACTACTAAATAAAGTAGAAGAATGTGGGTTAGACAGCATCACCACCTGATGGATTCGTAACTGGCTGACCAACCGCACTCAACGTGTAGTCCTCAATGGAACTGCATCTACATGGAGGGAAGTATGCAGTGGAGTACCCCAAGGCTCTGTTTTTGGCCCAGTACTCTTCAACATCTTCATCAATGATTTGGATGAGGGAATAAATGGGGAACTCATCAAATTTGCAGATAACACCAAGCTGGCAGGAACAGCCAACACTCCAGAAGACAGGCTTAAGATACAGAAGGATCTTGACAAACTTGAACATTGGGCACAATCTAATAAAATGAAATTCAATGGTGAAAAGAGTAAGGTTCTACATTTAGGCAACAAAAACGGAATGCACAGGTACAGTATAGGTGATACCTTGCTCAGTAGTAGTAACTGTGAAAGGGATCTTGGAGTCCTAGTGGACAACCATTTAAATATGAGCCAGCAGTGTGCAGCAGCTGCCAAAAAAGCCAACACAGTTCTAGGCTGCATCAACAGAGGGATAGAATCAAGATCACGTGAAGTGTTAATACCACTTTATAATGCCTTGGTAAGGCCACACTTGGAATACTGCATTCAGCTCTGGTCGCCACGATGTAAAAAAGATGTGGAGACTCTAGAAAGAGTGCAGAGAAGAGCAACAAAGATGATTAGGGGACTGGAGACTAAAACATATGAAGAACGGTTGCAGGAACTAGGTATGTTTAGTTTAAGAGAAAGAAGGACTAGGGGAGACATGATAGCAGTGTTCCAATATCTCAGGGGTTGCCCCAAAGAAGAGGGAGTCAAACTATTCTCCAAGGCACCTGAGGGTAGAACAAGAAGCAATGGGTGGAAATTAATCAAGGAGAGAAGCAACTTAGAACTGAGGAGAAACTTCCTGACAGTTAGAACAATTAATCAGTGGAACAGCTTGCCTCCAGAAGTTGTGAATGCCCCAACACTGGAAATCTTTAAGAAGATGTTGGATAGCCATCTGTCTGAAATGGTATAGGGTTTCCTGCCTAGGCAGGGGGTTGGACTAGAAGACCTCCAAGGTCCCTTCCAACTCTACTATTGTATTATTGTAAAAATCCTGTTTTCTCTTAGGGTATTAAGAGGGGGGGGGGAATTCTAGATTTCGCCAGTAGATGTCACTCTTCCACTTGTCCAGAAGCTAACCAACTGCAATCATATATATATATATGTTGCTAAGATATATTTTTCTTTCAAGCCTTCAAGATTTGTATAATTAACTCAAAACCCCCTGAAGGTATCTGTATAGTCAGAGTTATTTGCAGCCGGCTTTGTTATGTTAACAGATTAGGTTTAGGTTCAGCTTATCAGACAGTTCAGAGAGTAAAAAGATAAAGCCTCCATTTTTCACTCAGCATATTACTTCTCGCCGCTGTGATGGAGGAGGGTAAGCAGCCCCCCCCACTTCTTCTTGGAGCCCTTAATCTCTTGAGCTGTTTTGGGATAGAATTACCTTCTCCAAGATCCGGAAACTGTTAGGTCAATCGCAACTCCGACAGCTTCTCTGTAATACATCCTCGCTTGCTTTGAACTCTTGTCAGCATTTTGGGACGGCCATTACTGTCGCCCTCTTCCACCTCTGGGGATATGAAGGAGATTTCAAGCACAGACCATGGATTGCCGTCCTATGGTCGTGTCAAACCAACCTTCTCTCTTCAGTCTTCCCTCCAGGAAGGCTTGGCTTATCAAAATCTTTTCAGCAAACCTCCTCCGGATGTTAGTTCTGGCTGCTACTAACAGAGCTCTCTGTCCAAGCAGCCATTCATGCTGGCAGCAAGTCCCGCCCAACACTTGATAAATTCTTGTATACTGTAAAAATATTTAAAATGAGATAATGATTACATAAAGGTATGTTGTTATTAAGCAGATAATCAAGTATGTAAGAGAGTATGTTTATTGAAAAGAAAGAAATATTAATCGTAATTGAATATATGTTGTACAATGAAAGTGAGGTTTTTGGTTATATTAGATGGAAAATCTGTGATTGTATATGTAATTGAAAATATGGATGCAAAAACACTTGTAACCAAATGACATGCTGTATGTAATGGATGAATTTTTTTTTAATATTGTCTTTTATGTTTAAAATAAAAAAAATGTGGGGAAAAAACAAAAAACAAATGGCTTTGATGTTCTTAGATGCACAGAAAGCCTTTGACAATGTGAACTGGTGATTTATGTTGCTATGGTTGGAACAGAGGGGCTTTGGTAAGAAATTCACCCAAGCCATACAAACTATATACTACAAACAAACAGCAAAGATAATGATAAATGGAGAATCGACAGATACCGGGTTCATATTACCATATGTGGTGGACTTGTATAGAAGCTAAAAGATGTTGCACTAAAATCCACACCTGGTTGATAAAATTATACAAAAACATATAGACTTTAAACCAGAAATCTTTTTATTGGGAATTATACCGGAAACATACAATAGAGAATTGAAAAACTTGATTGTAAATGTATTAACAGCAGCTAGAATTGTATTTGCTAAAAATTGGAAAAATGAGAAAATACCAATGCAGGAGGAAGTTACTTACAAAACAATGGAATGGGCTGAAATGAGTAAATTGACATTTGAAATTAGAGAACAAGAAGATAAACAATTTTATAAGATATGGGTTTTATTTTATTACGGGGAGCTAAGGGCGATGAAACGCCACAGGAGACACCTAGAGAACAAGTGGAGATCCTCCCACTCCGAATCCGATCGAACACAGGTAAGAGCCTACTTAAGGACCTACCTTGTGGCAATAAGGGTGGCCAAACGCCAATATTGTGCCACCCTTATAGCGTCCGCAGATAACCGCCCTGCCGCCCTGTTTCGGGTGACCCGCTCCCTGCTGTCGCAGGGACAACGGGACCCCCCATTGCAGGGCAGGGCAGAGGAGTTTGGGGAATACCTGCAGGATAAAATTGATCAGATATGGAGGGGGTGGACCCACTCCAGTGCTCCAGGGGGGGCGTCCGAGGCTAGTCTTGAGATTCCACGCTGGGAGGAGTTTGACCCTGTTGTCACCGAAGATTTGGACAGGTTGCGCGGGCGACTGCGAGCCACCACATGCTTATTGGACCCGTGCCCCTCCTGGTTGGTACTGGCTTCCTGGGAGGGTTCACGAGGCTGGCTACTGGGACTGGTGAACGCTTCATTGGGTGAGGGCCTTTTACCAACCGCCTTGAAAGAGGCGGTGGTGAGACCCCTGCTCAAGAAGCCTTCTCTGGACCCAATGGAGCTAGCAAATTATCGTCCTGTCTCCAACCTTCCTTTTTTAGCGAAGGTTGTTGAGAGTGTGGTGGCTCAGCAGTTCCCGCGTCACCTGGAGGAAGATGATTATCTAGACCCGCGCCAGTCCGGCTTCCGACCCGGTCACAGCACGGAGACGGCCTTGGTCGCGTTGGTGGATGATCTCTGGAGGGCAAAGGATGGGGGTTTGTTAGGGTGTAACCAACAAGTTGGGTAGACAATATATTGCACAAGGCATGTTATGTATCTTTAAGAGAGGAGCTCTGCTAATTAGTAGATTACAGCATTTAAATTGCAGCTGATGTTGTTGCTCTCTCTCTCTCTCTCTCTTGATTGATGTATGATAACTGCTGTCTAACTGTTACTACTGTTGCTACTACTTACTGTGTGTAAGTTATTTGCTACTTGTATCCAAGTTATCTTGGTAGTATTGGACTGTGTTTTTCTGTGTATGACTTTTTGGCTGTGTTTATGGATTTTGCTATATTCTTCAAAAAGTAAAGTTTATTTTGTTACTTTACTATCCATTATTCAGTGTGGTTGCTTTATCTATCGCACGCTGCGTATACTTTACAGGGTTGCTCTGTTATAACCTCGACCTGGGGTTCATTGCTAGTGCTTAATCGCACCAGTACCTAACATTGGTTATGGGCCCAGACGCCCTGCCTTAACCATAATTTTTTTTTTTTAAGCACCACTTTTTGGATAGTTTATTTTTGTGAATATGGCACAAGAACAGTCTGCTGCACTCTCCATGATTACCCGGTTTGATGGAACCAACTATGTTTCCTGGTCCTTGAAGTGTTCCCTACTTCTGCGTAGAGAAGGACTGTGGTTTGTGGTTCAGAACCCACCAGATGTTACAGATTGGGATCCTGCTGATAATGAGGATGCGAAGAAGATTGCGCAGTTTAACAGGGACAATGAGAGAGCTCTCTGCATTATTGGACTAACACTGAATGACCAGCAACTGGTCCATATTCGTGGCGAAGAGTCTGCTGCTAGGTGTTGGAACACATTGCGGGGAATTTATGTTCGGGACAGTGTGGGTGCTCATATTCATCTCACACGGAAACTGTTTAGAGCCCGTTTGCAAAAAGGTGGTGATATGTTGGCTCATTTAGACTTCATGAAGAAAACTTTGCAGGATTTGCAAGAAAAAGAGTTGATTTTTTCTGAGCTTCAACAGGTGTATATTATTCTATCATCGCTTGATGAAAGCTACGACTCTTTTGTTTCCTCATTGGAAGTTCTTTCACGAGATGAACTGACTTTATCTGAGGTTACCGGGAGATTGCTTGAAGAGTCCAGACGAAGAGAGGATAGAGTTCAGTTCAGAGACAATCAATCACAAGAAGAAACACAGTTTTCAACTGTAAATTTTGTTAAGAAATGTTATTCTTGTGGTGGTAAGGGGCATATTGCTAAGAACTGTAAAAATAGCAAGAAAAGGAGTGTTGCTAATAGTAAAAGAAAAAGCAACAATGTTACTGTAACTGTAGCTAAGGTAGATAAGGCTGTAAACCATAGTTTCTGGGTGGTTGACAGTGGCGCATCCCATTCTATAACTAAGGTTAAAGAAAGGTTTGTTACTATGAAGGCTAGCAAACAGCACATTTCCTTAGCAAATGGTTGGAAAATTAAGGCTTCAGGTGAAGGTACAGCTTATTGTCCATGTATTAATGAAAAATTGGAAATGTTATATGTACCTAAAATGAAATTTAACCTATTATCTGTAAAAGACCTTGTGAAATGTGGGTTTACAGTAACATTTAAGAATGATAGATGCATTATTGAAAAGGAAGGTAATAGTGTTATTGCCAATTTGGAGAATAATTTATTTATTCTACATGAGAACTCTTTAAATATTGCGAGTTCTGAACCTGGTTATAAGAATAAACAGCCCCATGATAACTGTATACATCTACTTCATAGACGTTTAGGCCATGTAAATTTTAAAATGGTACGTCAAACTGTTATTCTATCTAATGGAATCAATTTGAAACCTTGTTCAAAATATCTTAACTGTAATGCCTGTAACCAGGCTAAAAGTAAGGTTACCCCTGCAAACCGGTTTCAAGGATTCAAGACATCTAAACCACTGGATGTAGTGTTTGCAGACCTAATTGGCCCTAAGAAACCTAGCTTAGGAGGTGCCTGCTATATACTCAGCATTATGGACCATTATTCTAGGTATGGTTTCTGTTATGTAATGAAATCAAAGGCAGAAACTTTCCAACATTTTACTAAATGGTTAAAGTTTGTTGAACGTAAGATGGATAAAAAAGTACTTTGCCTAGTCACTGATAATGGGTCTGAATTCACTAATCATAGGTTTACATCAATGTTGGAGAATGCTGGTATAGAACATAGGCGTTCTGCCCCCTACAGGCCAGAACATAATTCATTTATTGAAAGACGTGGTCAATCATTGCAGGCAATGACCAGAACTATGCTGGTTGATTCTGGTTTGTCAGAAAAGCTTTGGGGTGAGGCTATAATGTGTGCAAACCATATTCTGAACATAGTAGTTAACTCAACTACTGGTAAGATTCCTTATACTCTTTGGCATGGTAGGAAGCCTGATTTGAGTTATTTACACACATTTGGTGTCCCTGCTTGGGTGCATATTCCCTCACAGACTAGACGGAAGGATCAAAGCAGAGCTAGGAAGATGGTTTTTGTTGGGTACAATTCCAATCATAGATCGTTTAGGTTCTGGGAACCTGGAACTCGGAGAATTATGCACAGTGCTAGTGCTAAATTTTCAGAACATGTTGGTTGGGAGAAGCTAGAACAAGAGTTTCACAAGGTTTGTGATGATATAGATGTTGATCGTTTGGTTAATCATGATACACCAAATGAGCAGTTAGAGAATCAGGATGGTCCATCTATTACTCTGAAAAGGGAGGAAGATGTAGATGTAGAATCTACTCGTGAGGTGGAACAGGATGATTCTGCAAGTCCTGTATTGCCTAGGAGGTCTACTAGGGACAGGCATCCACCCGACAGATACCAAGCCAGTGTAGTATTGCAAGTTAGCATAGAACCTTCTAGTTTTGCAGAGTTAAGGCTGTATCCTGAAAAGGAAAAGAAATTGTGGAAAACAGCTATGGAGAAGGAGTTGAAATCCTTACAGGAATTGAAGGTTTATGAAGAAGCTAGGCTCCCTTCAGGGGAGAGTGCAATTGGCTGTAGATGGGTGTTTAAAATTAAAAACGATGCTGCTGGCAATGCTATTTATAAGGCTCGTTTAGTTGCTCAAGGGTTTTCCCAAACTGAGAGGGATTACGATGAGGTTTTTGCTCCGAGCTTGAAAGCCTCTACGTTGAGGGCAGCATTGGTGTGGTCTGCTAAGTATCGGTGTAATGTTACCCATATTGATGTTGAAACAGCGTATCTGCATGCTCCATTGCAGCATACCATTTATATGAAGATGCCACCAGGTGTGGATTCTAATGGCTAGACTGGTTGTTGGAGACTTAAAAAGAGCCTTTATGGTTTAAAACAGTCCGGTTTTGAGTGGAACAGATGTATAGTAAATGAACTAAAAGCTATGGGATTTATTCCAGGTTTGGCTGATCCTTGTTTATTTAGACGGGTGAGAAATGGTTTGATCTCGTTGTTGCTTTTATTCACGGACGATATAGCTATTATTACTAGGTCTGAGCAGGAAGCTATTGACATTGTTTCACAATTAGAGAGTAAATTTAAAATCCGGAATTTGGGTGAAATTAAGCATTATCTGGGCTTAGACGTGGTTAGAACCAGTAAAGGTTTTAAGCTGTCGCAGGCTGGTAAAATTAATCATTTACTTAAGAAATATAGCATGGAGCTATGTAAGACTGCAAAGACACCAATGGCATTGGAGTTTAAACCTGAGGTTACTGAGGGTACTGGTTTTGATAAGGGAATCTATCAATCTTTGATAGGTAGCCTAATGTACCTAAGTAATTGGTCTAGACCAGATATATCATTTAGTGTGAACCAACTGGCTAGATTCAATGATAGTCCTTCAGAGAGGCATTGGCAAGCAGCAAAGCGTGTGCTGCGTTATTTGAAGAAAACTATCCACTATGCATTATATTTAGAACCGAATAGGGATTTAGTTTTGACTGTGTATGCTGATGCGAATTTTGCAGCTGCTATAGATAATAGGAAGTCAACTTCCGGCTTAGCCTTTATGCTAGGTGGTGTACTGATTGGATGGAAGTCGATACGACAGAAACACATAAGCTTATCCACAATGGAAGCTGAGTTTTCATGTTTGTCGTTGACATGTACTGAGCTGATATATTATAAGCAGTTGCTTATAGATATGGGATTAAGTATCAATGAACCTTTTACTGTTTATGAAGATAATCAGGCAGCAATAAAAATGGTGACTAGTTTAGCTATTAAGACGAGATCGAAGTATACTGATTTGAGGTATCTTAATGTTCGACAAAGCATTAAGGATGGCCTGATAAAGTTGGAATATTGTTCAACTGAAGACAATTTAGCAGACAACTTCACTAAGGCACAAAGTTCAGTGAAACATACCTCATCATGTGAAGGTTATCATCTTACATTGTGAGTGGATATATTGATCTACCCAAAGGGGAGAATGTTAGGGTGTAACCAACAAGTTGGGTAGACAATATATTGCACAAGGCATGTTATGTATCTTTAAGAGAGGAGCTCTGCTAATTAGTAGATTACAGCATTTAAATTGCAGCTGATGTTGTTGCTCTCTCTCTCTCTCTCTTGATTGATGTATGATAACTGCTGTCTAACTGTTACTACTGTTGCTACTACTTACTGTGTGTAAGTTATTTGCTACTTGTATCCAAGTTATCTTGGTAGTATTGGACTGTTTTTTCTGTGTATGACTTTTTGGCTGTGTTTATGGATTTTGCTATATTCTTCAAAAAGTAAAGTTTATTTTGTTACTTTACTATCCATTATTCAGTGTGGTTGCTTTATCTATCGCACGCTGCGTATACTTTACAGGGTTGCTCTGTTATAACCTCGACCTGGGGTTCATTGCTAGTGCTTAATCGCACCAGTACCTAACAGGGTTGTTCCTCCATCCTTGTCCTATTAGACCTCTCGGCAGCTTTCGATACCATCGACCATGGTATCCTATTGCGCCGTCTGGAGGGGTTGGGGATCGGGGGCACCGTATTGCAGTGGTTCCGCTCCTACCTCTCTGGCTGGACGCAATGTGTGTTGACAGGGGAGCAGAGGTCGACCCCGAGGCCCCTCACTTGTGGGGTCCCACAGGGGTCGATCCTCTCGCCTCTCCTGTTCAACACATATATGAAACCGCTGGGCGAGATCATCCGTGGTTTTGGGGTGAGATATCATCTATACGCTGATGACACTCAGCTGTATATTTCCACCCCAAACCACCCCAACGAGGCTGTTGAAGTGATGTCCCGTTGTCTGGAAGCCGTGCGGGTCTGGATGGGTGACAACAGGCTCAAGCTCAACCCCTCCAAGACAGAGTGGCTGTGGCTTCCGGCACCCCGGTACAACCAGCACATTCCATCGCTGGCCATCGGGGATGAACAATTAGCCCTGGTGGAACGGGCACACAATTTGGGCGTCCTCCTTGATGCCCGGCTGGCTATGGAAGATCATGTGGCAGCCGTGGCGAGGGGGACGTTCCACCAGGTTCGCCTGGTGCGCCAATTGCGACCCCTTTTGGACCGGGAGGCCCTGCACACAGTCACTCACGCGCTGGTGACGTCTCGCCTGGACTACTGTAATGCTCTCTACATGGGGCTCCCCTTGAGGTGCACCCGGAGACTGCAGTTGGTCCAGAATGCAGCCGCGCGGGTAATTATGGGGAGATCGAGGTTCTCCCATATAACACCGCTCCTGCACGAGCTGCACTGGCTTCCTGTGGCCTACCGGGTGCGCTTCAAGGTGTTAGTTACCATCTTCAAAGCGCTCCATGGCATAGGGCCTAGTTACCTGCGGGATCGTGTCCTGCCCCATACATCCCTGCGACCCATTCGCTCACACAGAGAGGGTCTCCTCCGGGTGCTGTCCTCTAGAGATTGTCAGAGGGCGGTGCCCAGGATTATACATGTATCTACAGCAGCAAGAATTGTATTTGCCCAAAATTAAAAATTAAATAAGCTACCAAGAGATGAAGATACTAAAGATTTTTTTAAAAGATACTAGATTATGCAGAGATGAACAGGTTGACACTGAAAATAAAGGATAAAGAGGAATCGGTGTACTTCAAGACATGGGGAAGATTTTATGATTGACTAGAGAAAGGAAGATAGAAAAGAAAGTAAGAAGAAAATACAGAACCCAGACGATGCACTATTAAATGAAAAGGGGGGGGAAGAGGGGGAAAACAGAAAAGAAAATGTTAAATATACAAGTATAAATTCAAGAGCAAGATATAAAGGGGAAAAAACATATTTAGGATAGATTAGCAAAGGTAAGTGTTGTGTACTGAGCCAGTCCACCAGTAGGTGGCGCTGCGTAGACCTTCCTTGCATTGGCCCATACATCCGGCGGGAGAATCCTGATTACCCCATTGGTTCCCCGACTGACGGCGTTTTGTATAAATTGCTGTCAGCCGAGGATTGTGTATCTTGGTTTTAGTCAGTTACTGTTGTTTTTTTAAATAAAGATTAACGTTCAGCAGTCTCCTTCGACTTCTTGACTGGGAACACAAAACTGGCGACGAAGGTGAGCGAACCTGAACCTCAAACCACAAGAACTATGGCTAATACAGCTTTCTTCACTTCATTCCGCATTGAGGCCGAATCCTGGGAGGTGTTCATAGAACGTTTTGAATGTTTTCTTCAAGCCCATGACCTGCTGAATCTCTCGCTTGAACATAAGAGGGGTATTTTCTTGAATTACTGTGGCCCAGAAATGTTTGCCACGGCAAGGGCACTATCTGCCCCCACCCCTGTTCATACCATGCCATGGGAGCTCCTCATGGCAAAACTTAAAACGCACTATGAGCCAGCGCCCTCACGTTTTGCCAGGCGCCAAGATTTCTGCCACTGTGTTCAATGAGATGGACAATCTATTAGTCAGTACGTAGCCGCGCTTAGAGCTGCCGCTATCACGTGTGAATTCGCCGACCTAGACGAAGCGCTCCTTGAGCAATTCATCTATGGGTTAAAGGATGTTAATCTCCACCGGCGCATTCTCTCCCGCTCGGACCTCACGTTGAAGAATGCTGTCGATGAGGCTCGTGCTTACAAAATGGCAGGTCAATCCAGCCCTGACCAGAGGCGTTTTCCTCCAGCTATTTCCTCAGCCACCAACCAGCTTGTCGCCTCTAACTCTTTTCAATCTGACTTAGGTTTGGCGATTGACTGCCTGCAATCTTTGAGCCATAAAGATACACGTAATTGCCTCAGCTGTGGTGGCCACCATTTGCGCTCAGCCTGCCGTTTCCGCACTGCTGTGTGCCAAAAGTGCGGTAAACAGGGCCATTTAGCAAATGTTTGCCGCTCTACCGTTCCTGATTCCCGTTGTCAGGCCTGTAATTATATTCTTTTTTGGATCTTTGGCCTGCCACACTTTCTTAGAATTTTCTATGCTGTTTCAATAGTGTAGTAGTTGGGAGGGGGGAATAGAAAGGAGTAGGATTGTAGAATGGATTGTTGACATTCTTTTGTAGAAGCCAAGGTCATCTTTTGTCTTCGCATCTCGACACCTGGCCGGAAGAAGATGGGTGTACATGCCAGCGTGGAAGATGATGATTGGAACATGTGATGGATTTGTGGGTGTGGGGAGAGATCATGAACTTTCAACTGGTTGAACTTAGAGAATGTACTTCCAGAGTTGAAATTTCCATAGCAGTACTAACATGCCTGCGGAATAAATTGCACCTTAAAGGATGTTTTGCCTTGGACAATGATTTATTTCTGCATGGTATTTAGAACCCTAACATTATTTCAACTCTCTACTTTAAAATTTTTTCACTAGCTCCCTCCCCCTATCAAGGGGGAAGGGCTGGTGATGAAAGATCTGGTGATGAGGTCTCGGCATTCTCAATGCTGACCGGGACAGCGTAAATATCAGCAAAGAATAAATGAGAAGCTTTTGGTGATAAGAAGCTGAGTGCGGAACTTCAAGGGCAATGGAATGCTGCCACCAGTTTAATTGCATCTGGAGGAATGCAGGAGGAGACGTGACAAGACGAAGGAAATCTCAGACGGACTTCTTCAGCAAAATTGTGAGTGCATGCTCCCCCTCCTTCCCCCCCAGCTTAGAAGCAAGATTGGAAAAAAAAAACACCCTTAGAACGGAGGTTTGGGCTCCTTCCAGTCGGCAATAAATGAAATGGCTTGTCACCCTGCAGATAGCTGGGAGAAAGATTCCCTTTCAAAATGGGAATTTCAAAGGAGGCAGGAAGAAGGAATTTTTCCAGCATCTGTCACTTGCAAGCCACCACAAATGGGGCTGCAACCAGTAAATGAAGCAAATTGGGCAGTCAATTGGGCTTTCCTCCCAGGACTTGGATGGAAGAGATGCTACTTACAAACTCCTTTGCCATCAGCATGGGGAAATGCTCCAAGCCAGCAGAGGGCACCTACTTGGCCCATAACTCATCCAAGCCAGCAAAGGGCACCTACTTGGCCCATAACTCCTCCAAGCCAGCAGGAGGGTCCTTGGCACGTAAAACCCCCTAGCCAGCCATCATTGGTTGAGCTGCAACCTGTGAAGCAGGCAACCCCGGGATGGGTCTTAACCCCAGGTCATGGATGGGAGGGATGCCAGTGGGCACCTGCCCTCCCTCAGCAGATGGCACCATGGCAGAAAGCTGGGCAGTGGCCAACCGAGGGATTGACCTCCCCACCGGTTCCAGTCTCCCCTGCAAGGCCCCAAAAGGTTCTTACCAGACCTTCCTACAGAGAAGAAATCTCCATGGAAGAAGGTATTATCAAAGGGAGGCCTGCGGGATGGATGGCGGGAAATTGTGCGCCTGTAAGGCCCCAAGTGGTTCTTACCCCACCTTCCTACAGAGTAGCAATCACCAACATGGAAGAAGGGGTTACCAAAGCCAGGCCTGCAAGATGGGAAGCGGAACAAGGTGCATCTGCAATGCCCCAAAAGGTTCTTACTCCACCTTCCTACAGAGAAGCAATCTCCACCATGGAAGAAGGGTTTACCAAGGGGGCAGCTGCAAGTTGGAGAGCAAGGCAGTGTGATGAAACGGTTCCTAAGTTTAGAGATGTAACTAGGTTCCATTCCTCGTGGGGGCCAATTAAATGCCACCATTGTTGTCAACTTGGCCACAGAGCGTCAGAGTGTTTGGCTCCAGCCCCAATGCCACAAACGTGCGCACCAACCACCACGGCGGTAAAGAGAGGGTCCCAGATGCCACCACAGAAGAGTCATCTGGGCCAACAACCTCTGGAAGAGGATCCCCAACTTAAGGTGAGGAAGTGTCCTACCAAGGGGGAGGCCTCGGAAGAGGAAAAGGGCAGACAATCTCCGGAGGAGGATCCCCAACTTAAGGTGACAAAGAGTCCAACTAAGGGGGAGGCCTCGGAGGGGGAAAAGCCTAAACGACCTCTGGAAGAGGATCCCCAACTTCAGGTGGCGAAGAGTCCTACCAAGGGGGAGGCCTCGGAGGAGGGAATTGCCGAAGAACAAACGTGTGTACCAATTGCCACGGTGGTTAAGAGAGGGCCCCAGATGCCTGCACAGAAAAGTCATCTGGGCCAACAACCTCTGGAAGAGGATCCCCAACTTAAAGTGACGAAGTGTCCTACCAAGAGGGAGGCCTTGGAAGAGGAAAAGGGCAAACAATCTCCGGAGGAGGATCCCCAACTGAAGGTGACAAAGAGTCCAACTAAGGGGGAGGCCTCGGAGGGGGAAATGCCCAACCAACCTCTGGAAGAGAACCCCCAACTTCAGGTGACGAAGAGTCCTACCAAGGGGGAGGCCTCGGAGGAGGAACAAGGCCAGCCGTGGATGATTGGATCCAAGAGCCCAGAACCTACAGCACCTGCAGCAGAGAGCCCGAAACGGCCTTGGGAAGAGGTCGCAATGGACTTCATCATGGAACTCCCAGACAGCAGTGGGCATAAAGTAATTTGGACGGTTATTGATTTGGTTTCTAAGCAGGCACACTTCATTGCTTGCTCAGGATTGCCATCCGCAAACGAATTAGCGAAAATGTTTGTGAACCACATTTATCGCCTGCATGGAGTACCCAAGAGGATCATTTCAGACCGCGGAGTCCAGTTCACAACCAAGTTCTGGAGAGAGGTCCTGAGATCCATTGGGTTCACACAAGAACTGAGCTCAGAGGTTCATCCCAGCATGAACGGCGCAGCAGAGGGAGCCAATGCGGTGGTGGAACAATACATCCGGTGTTTTGTGGACTATCAGCGAGACAACTGGTCGGACTTTCTACCCTTTGCCGAAGTGGCGTACAACGATGCGGTCCACAGCAGCAGAGGATTAGCGGGTTTCCAGATTACCAGTGGCATGGGAGTTGTTGCCATGCCTGAGTTGCCTAGAGAACCTCCTTCTTTCATGTCTTTGAGTGAATGGATGGACATGCTAAAGAAAGGATGGGAGAATACGAAGAAGGCTCTAGCAGTTGCGGCAGAAGCCTACCAGAAGCAAGATGATCAACGTCGCTCACTCCTAAACCCCTACCGTGTGGGGGACAATGTTTTTGTATCTACCAAATACATAAGATTAGAAATGCTTAGCAAGGAATTGGGTCCAAAATTTCTAGGTCCATTCCCAATAGTGAAGATAGTTAACTCAGTTACAGTTCAACTCAGTCTACCCAGAAGTCTAGGGGAAATTGACCCAGAATTTCATTGTAGTTTGTTGAAACCAGTAATTGGGTCTAACAGAAGAGCATCCACCCAAGCTCAATCTCCTCCTTTAGTGATGGAAGGGGAAACACAATCTGAGGTGGAAAAAATTGTAGATTTCAGGCTGAATAGGGGTTGCTTACAGTACTTAGTGCATTGGAAGGGTTACCCTTGGTCTGAAGTTAATTGGGTAAACAGTGGGAACCTGAAAGTGGAGAAGTTAGTAAAGCAATTCAATGGGAAGTTTCCTGAGAAGTCAAGGGGTTCCCCTGGGTGGAGAAGAGGTGGTTAATTTTGTTATGTTAACTTTTATGGTATTCTCTTTGCAGGAAACGTTTTTCTTTTGAGGAGAGGCCGCCTGTCAGGCCTGTAATTATATTCTTTTTTGGATCTTTGGCCTGCCACACTTTCTTAGAATTTTCTATGCTGTTTCAATAGTGTAGTAGTTGGGAGGGGGGAATAGAAAGGAGTAGGATTGTAGAATGGATTGTTGACATTCTTTTGTAGAAGCCAAGGTCATCTTTTGTCTTCGCATCTCGACACCTGGCCGGAAGAAGATGGGTGTACATGCCAGCGTGGAAGATGATGATTGGAACATGTGATGGATTTGTGGGTGTGGGGAGAGATCATGAACTTTCAACTGGTTGAACTTAGAGAATGTACTTCCAGAGTTGAAATTTCCATAGCAGTACTAACATGCCTGCGGAATAAATTGCACCTTAAAGGATGTTTTGCCTTGGACAATGATTTATTTCTGCATGGTATTTAGAACCCTAACACCCGTCCTGCTACGGTGCCTCCTATCTACCGGCCAGCCCGGCCGCCTCTCCCTGCCAGGTGCCAAAATTTTCTCTCCCTAGGTGACATCGACAACTCTTGTCCGGAATGGGTTATCGATGCTTCCTCCTCCTCCCAGGGAGAACGTGGTAAGATCCATCTCTCGCTTCAGATCGAAGGCAGCCCGTGCTCCATGGAGCTGGACACCGGATCTGCCCGTTCTATCATGTCCTGGAGCACCTTCTCTTCTCTCCTGCCTAACTTCCGAACACGTGACCTAACTCCTGCCTGCTGCCATCTTCAAGACTACCAGGGCAACCCAATTCCGCTGCTGGGTTGCGCGGCGCCTACTGTTACCTACGGTTCTTTCAATGGGCGTCTGCCATTGCTAATTGTAAAAAAAAACCTAGCTTCTCTACTAGGGATGAACTGGTTCCGTGCTCTTGGTCTATTTGTTTCGGGGATCCACTCCACCCGGTGTTCTTCTTCCCTTGGGGATGACCTTTCTTCCCTTCTTTCTGAATTTTCTGATGTTTTCTCTCCTTCTCTGGGCTGCTATACGGGCTCTCCTATTTCCCTCAACCTTGATCCTACTGTTGCTTCTATCCGTCTCAAAGCCCGACGTCTGCCTTTTGCCTTAAGGGCAAAGGTAGACGCTGAAATTGATAAGCTTCTTGCCCAGGGGGTGCTTCAACCTGTGGACTTTTCTTTGTGGGAGACTCTTATAGTAGTCCCCTTGAAGTCCGACGGATCCGTAAGGATCTGCACGGATTTTAAGTCAACTGTCAATAAGGCCCTTCAAGCCCATCCCTATCCTGTTCCAGTTGTGCAACATGTCCTGCACACACTCGGCCAGGGCAAGATTTTTGCCAAATTGGACCTTGCGCAAGCGTATCAGCAGCTCCCTGTTCAAGACACCACGGCGCTTGCGCAAACAATCGTGACCCACCGCGGCGCCTTTAAATGCAAAAGGCTCCAGTTTGGCATTAGTGTTGCTCCTGGCATATTTCAAAGTCTCATGGAGCGGCTGCTTCATGGGATCCCTGGCATCACTCCCTACTTCGACGATGTCCTGATCGCTGCCCAGGATTGATCAGGACTCGCCAAAGTCCTTCGTTCCGTCCTACAGCGTTTCCGTAAAGCTGGCCTCCGCCTTAAACCTTCCAAATGCCAGCTTGGCGTTCCCTCTGTTGAATTCTTAGGTTTCCTCATTGACCAGCATGGCGTCCATCCCTCCCCCTCCAAAATGGACGCCATTCTCTCCGCCCCCACTCCCTCTAACAAGGTTGAGTTGCAGGCCTTTCTTGGCCTCCTCAACTTCTATTCCTCTTTCATTCCTCATAAAGCTTCCCTCACAGAGCCTCTCCATAGGCTTTTAGACAGTTCCGCCGCCTGGACATGGACTAGCCGCGAAGCGCATGCGCTCGCGGCTGTCAAGGAATCCCTCACGTGCCCACCTGTCCTGGCACAATACGATCAGTCCCTTCCTCTGCTCCTTGCTTGCGACGCCTCCCCCTTCGGCGTCGGGGCTGTCCTGAGCCACGCTTACCCTGATGGCTCGGAAGCCCCTATTGCTTTTTACTCCCGCACTTTGACCAAGCCTGAGCAAAATTACAGCCAGCTGGACAAAGAGGCGCTGGCCGCCGTTGCGGGGGTAAAATGTTTTCACCACTATCTCTACGGTCGTCCCTTCTCCCTCTTTACGGATCACAAGCCTCTTTTGGGCATCCTCGCAGGGCATCGCCCTACTCCTCCCATCCTCTCCCCTCGCATGTCACGCTGGGCGGAATTCCTCTCTGCTTACAATTCTTCCCTCATCCATAAGCCCGGTCGCCACATGGGCCACGCGGACGCTCTTAGCCGCTGCCCGCTTCCCCTGCTTCTTTCCGACCCAGCTCCCATCGAGTCCATCCACCTCCTGGACGAACTTCACCTGCCCATTACCGCCTCCAATATAGCCCTGTCCTCTATTTCTGATTCTACTATTTCTACTGTCCTTAACTATGTTCGCAGGGGATGGCCTCCCACCTCTGTCGAACCCCGTTTTCTCCCCTTTTACCGGCGCTGCACGGAGCTCTCCGCGCTTCAGGGTTGCCTCCTATGGGGCCATCGCATGGTCATTCCTGACCATTTGCGCCAGTCTGTGCTTGCACGCCTCCATGAGGGGCACCCAGGCATAGTCCGGATGAAATCCCTGGGCAGGGGATATGTCTGGTGGCCCTCCATGGATGCAGACATCGAGGCTTAGGTGCAGCGCTGCACCCCATGCCAACAGGTCTGTCCCGCCCCTCCCCTGCTCGCGAGTGGGAGCATCCTAGGGCTCCGTGGAGCCGCCTCCATATAGATTTCATGGGCCCCCTCGCAGGCACTTCCTTCTTCCTTGTTATAGATGCCTGGTCTAAGTGGGTGGAACTTTTTCCTATGCCCTCTACCACCTCCGCGGCTACTATCCGCATCCTTAATTCACTGTTTAACACCCATGGGTTGCCGGACGTCATTGTCTCGGACAATGCCCCCCAGTTCACCTCCCAGGAATTCCAACAATTCCTTGCAGTTTTGGGCATTCGCCTTGCCCCAGTCGCTCCCTTTCACCCTGCGGGGAATGGCCTGGCTGAACGCGCTGTTCAAAAAAGAAGATCAGTAGGAACCTACACGCGATCATAGTCAGGGATGACTTACAAAGCCTTTTTGGACTGGACTGGTTTCAGGCTTTGGGAATGGTCATGGCTGAAGTCAACGCCATGGACGAGCAGCAGACCAGAGAAGGGCCAGCCGTCGCCGCCACTGGGAGCGCCGCCGAAACCATATTTAAGGAGTTTGAGGACATTTTTCCCTCCAGTCTGAGTGAGTACAAGGGGAACCCAATTTCATTTAGCTTAGACCCAAACATAGCTCCAATTCAACTTAAGCCCAGGAGAGTACCTTTCGTTCTCTGTCCAAAAATTGACAGAGAAATCGATGAATTGGTAAGCCAGGGCATCCTCGAACCAATCGTTCACGCCTGTTGGGAAATGCCGATCGTGACCCCCCTTAAGCCTGATGGGTCTATCAGAACTATAAATGCATACTCAGCAAAGGATTGCAACAAAGCGCATACCCGGTACCAGTAGTACAGCATCTGTTACACTCCCTCGGTCCAGGAAAGATCTATGCAAAACTTGATTTGGTGCAGGCGTACCAGCAGCTGCCAGTAGATGACGCTACTGCAGAGGCCCAGACCATCGTGACGGACAGGGGGCGTTCAAATGTAACCGCCTGCAATTCGGAGTAAGTATCGCCCCTGGACTGTTCCAAAGTATCATGGAGCACCTTTTGCATGGGATACCCAGAGTCGTCCCTTATTTTGATGACATACTGGTATCAGCCGCAAATGAAGCGCAACTTTTAAAACGAGTATGCGCCATCCTAACCAGAATCAGAGACAATGGCCTCCGTTTCAAAAGAGAAAAATGTAAAATAAATGTACCAAAAGTGGAATTCCTGGGTTATATGATCGATGGTTTGGGAATTCACCCGACTAACCAAAAAATAAAAGATATTAAGGAAGCCCCCACACCGAAGAATCAGACTGAGCTGCAGGCGTTCCTTGGGCTCCTTAACTTCTATATCGTGTTTTTAAACCAGAAGATGACAGCTGCTGAATTTCTACACCAGCTGCTGGCAAAGAACGCAGAGTGGACATGGGGCAAAGCCGAGGCCAAAGCATTTGCCGCCATGAAAGCATTGTTATCCGCAGACTCTTTCCTCGTGGAATACAGCCAGACCCTGCCCTTGGTGCTGACCTGCGACGCCTCCCCCTTCGGTGTCAGTGCTGTCCTGAGCCATTGGATGCTGAATGGTAAGGAAGCCCCCATCGCGTTGTACTCAAGGACACTGTCCACGATGGAATGGAACTACAGCCAGTTGGAACGCGAAGCCCTGGTTGCAGGGGTGGGAGTCAAGCGGTTCCACAAATATCTGTACAGCAGGGACTTTGACCCAATTACTGATCAGAAGCTTCTACTGGGACTGTTGGTCAGAGAACGCCCCACTCCGGTGTCACTCTCCCCCCGAATGACCTGATGGACTATTTTCCTGGTGGCCTATTCCTATCAGCTCAGCCACCACCCAGGCACCACACTAGGACACGCTGACGCATTGAGCCGCTGCTACCTACCAGAACTGCTGGATTACCCCACCCCTGAGACTGTGGTGCTCCTGCTTGACTGCCTGGACTCTGGACCCGTCTCCTCCTGTGACGTCGCATGCCACTCCACAAAGGACCCCATCATCAAACAGATTCTGAACTGGGTGTGGAGGGGGTGGCCCAAAGGGCCGGTTGGGCCGGAATATAAAATGTATGTTTTGAAGACTGACGAATTGTCGGCAATCAAGGGTGGTATGCTATGGGGGGACCAGGTGGTCATTCCTAAACATCTACAAATAGCCGTTTTGGAGGCGCTTCACATGGGGCACCCGAGGATAGTCAAGATGAAGGCACTGGCAAGGAGTTATGTGTGGTGGCCCAACATTGACAGAGACATACAGGAATGGGTGGCCACATGCACACCCCGCCAGGAATCCAGACCAGCTCCCCCAGAGGTGCCCGCAAAAGAGTGGGAGCGGCCACAAGCACCGTGGCTTAGAATACATATAGACTTTGCCAGAACAGTCCACAGCCAAACCTTCCTCATAATTGTGGACGCATTCTCCAAGTCGCTAGAGGTAGTACTGATGATATCCACTACCACAGTCGCAGTCATCAAGGCGCTATGGAAGCTGTTTGCAACTCACAGTTTCCCCGACGTGCTAGTGTCAGACAATGGCCCACAATTCATGGCCAGGGGTTTTGAGGAGTTCTTTGCGGCACAAGGAATCCGACATGCATTGCGACATGGTCGCATTGTTTCATCCGGCTTCCAATGGCCAGGTGGAGCATATGGTGAGATCTGCAAAGGAAGCCCTCAACAGGATGGGCCCGGGTGACTGGCAAACACAAATAGACCACTACCTGCTAATACAACACATCTCACCCAGAGCCACAACTGGAAGAAGCCCAAACGCTCATGGGCCGCCGTCTCAGGTCCCACCTGGACGGGCTACACCCCAACTATTCCACAGAAACACCCCCAGATTCCTTGAGCAAAGTCAGATCATTCAGCATAGGCATCCCGGTATACACGCACAATTACACGGGGGGGGGGTGTTCTGTGGATACCTGCGACCATCGTTGGCATCACCGGCCCGAGATCCTACTCGGTAAGACTCGAGGACGGACGACATTGGAGGAGGCACATCGACCAACTCCGGGGCCAAATAACCAACTCCCCACTCTGACAACCAACAATGATTCCTCCACAACTCGAGCAGCACCACCTCCCGACTGTTCCGGATGCATCACGGGACTTATCTGACGGCGATGTGGGCTGGGCAGAACCACCACCAGAAGTTCCAGCCGGGGCCTGTGAAAGTTTCCAGGAGGTTCCACCAGGCAGGTCCGAAGAAGCGTCATGTCCGTCCAACCTGCGTGAGGGCAACCAGCAAACTGAACTGTGCAGGTCCAGCCGGGCAACGCAAAGGCCTGCCTACTTACGGGACTATGTTACCAGTTTGAATGTTCCATCCTAGAGGGGAGGGGTGTTAGATCCCCCCCCCGCTATTGCGGCTAAACAATAGAAGTCTCCACTCAGATCCTCTGTTGCCGGTGGGAACAGAGGAGCACCTGATTGGCTGAGAGGCTGGACAGCTTCCATTTATAAAGGGGAGCTGGCCGACCATCTCCTCAGTGGATGTTTGCACGTACTTCAATAAAGAGCTGTTATCGCTAGCGTTTTGTGTCTTCCTTTACCCGATCTAACAATAGGGTCTCCTACTTTAGCAGGGGCTGGACTAGAAGACCTCCAAGGTCCCTTCCAGCTCTATTCTAGATTTCTTTTTGTATTCTATTTCGCCTATAAAAGTCACATGAATATATCATAATTTACAATGTGTATTTTTGAATGACTCCCTTAATTCATTCAAAGGTCATAAAATCGATCATGGACCCAGGGTGACTTGGTTTATGACCGACGCAACTTACAACCGATAATGCTGGGCTCATTCACGGCTGAACCTTGAGAGGCCTCCCTGTAACAGATATGAGGAGGGGACCAGGGCTTAGCCCCCTTCCTGGCTTAACAAACTAAGTTGACAAACGTTGCATGGTTTCCAAAGGCGATCACGACCCATGGGAAGAGACTATGTGGGATCCAGATATTTTCCTGAAGGCTTTGATTCAATGGTCCATCTATGTGGATAATAAGGAGAATTTTTTTGGAGGACGTTAGATCTGCCCCCAGGGGAGTGTTCAGCTCTTGGCATCTGCCCTACTCTACATGCTTCAATTTCTGCCGGAATTCAACCAAGTGTGGAGATGTCCCAGACATCGTGGATGACTGATGGTGGCCACCACCCTTCTCCATTGGCACCTGTGGCTCTGGGACCTTCTCATGGCTTCCTCTCTCTCTAATTAAATTGTCCTGGCTTTTTCTGTTTCCAAAATCTCCCTGCTAGGTCCTGTTTTCACAACGTCCCTTCGTGGTCCTTCACGATATAAGAATTATCTTCATGCTTCCTCCCTTTCCCCAAAGGGGCAGGCGCGAGGACAGTCGAAGAACGTGTAGTCGGTTGGGAGACCGTGGTCGTTGGACACGCCCGGTCATTTGTACCAACCCCCGCATTCTAGGTGGTCAGGTTCTACAGAGCCAGGGTCTCAGGCTGATGTTGTGTAACGCGAGGTCCGTGGTTAACAAGGCCCCCCTCATCAACGATCTGATCTCAGAGGAGGAGCCGGACCTCACGGGAATAACGGAAACCTGGTTGGGCCATGAGGGAGGTTTGCCCCTCGTGGAAATGTGCCCACCAGGCTACCGTGTATTCCACCAACCACAGGCCCAGGGCAGGGGTGGTGGGCTAGCGGTAATTATACGGGAGAATCTGGAACCGAGAGAATTCACTGTGCCGCAGATATCCGGGTGTGAGTCTCTGGGCGTGAGATGGGGCCCAGGGAGACAGCTGGGCCTACTGATTGTATACTTGGCTCCTCGCTATACATCAGCGGCCCTGCCCGAACTCCTCGAGCGGATCACTGAGATGGCGGTTGAGACCCCAAAACTCTTAGTTATGGGGGATTTCAACCTGCCGTCGATGGGAGAAGCATCCAAGGCAGTTCGGGAGTTCATGGCTTCCATGGCAGCCATGGATCTGACTCAAGTAATTCAGGGCCCCACGCACGAGGGAGGCCACACACTGGATCTTGTGTTTGTCTCCGACCAGTGGATGAGTGATCTAGGAGTACGGGATCTAGCTATCACGCCCCTGTCATGGTCAGATCACTCACTTCTCCGGCTCGATTTCCCTGGCGCTACCCCCCGCCGCAGGGAGGCGGAACCAGATTGTCCTAGATGGTTCCGCCCCAGGCGTCTGATGGAACCGGATAGGTTCCAGACGGCGCTTGGGCCACTTCCTGTGGACCTGACCCGCTCCCAGATGGAGGACTTGGTGGCTACATGGAATAGAGCGGCTGCCGGGGCCTTAGACCGGGTTGCGCCTTTGCGGCCTCTCCGGTGGCAACGAACCGCCCTGGCTCCCTGGTTTAACGAGGAGCTAAGGGCGATGAAACGCCACAAGAGACGCCTAGAGAGCAGATGGAGATCCTCTCGCTCCGAATTTGACTGAACACAGGTAAGAACCTACTTAAGGACTTACCTTGTGGCATTAAGAGTGGCCAAACGTCGATATTGTGCCACTCTTATTGCGTCTGGAGAGAACCGCCCTGCCGCCCTGTTTCGAGTGAACCGCTCCCTCTTGTCACAGGGGCAGCGGGAGCCCCCTTTGCAGGGCAGGGCAGAGGAATTTGGGGAATACCTGCAGGATAAAATCGCTCAAATCCGGAGGGAATGGGCCCCCTTCAGTGTTCCAGGGGGGACGTCCGAGGCGAGTCTTGAGAGACCATGCTGGGAGGAGTTTGACTCTGTTGCCACCGAGGATTTGGACAGGTTGCATGGGCAACTGCGAGCCACCACGTGTTTATTGGACCTGTGTCCCTCCTGGCTTGTACTGGCATCCTGGGAGGTTACACGAGACTTGTGAACGCTTCATTGAGTGAGGGTTTCCTGTCAGCCGCCTTGAAAGAGGCGGTTGTGAGGCCCTTGCTCAAGAAGCCTTCTCTGGACCCAATGGAGCTAGCAAATTATCGCCTGTCTCCAACCTTCCTTTTTTAACGAAGGTTGTAGAGAGCATGGTGGCTCAGAAGTTCCCACGTCACCTGGAGGAATCTGATTATCTAGACCCGCGCCAGTCCAGCTTCCGGCCCGGGCACAGCACAGAGACGGCCTTGGTCGCGTTGGTGGATGATTTCTGGAGGGCAAAGGATGGGGGTTTGTTAGGGTGTAACCAACAAGTTGGGTAGACAATATATTGCACAAGGCATGTTATGTATCTTTAAGAGAGGAGGTTCTGCTCCTACCTCTCTGACCGGACGCAATGTGTGTTGGCAGGGGAGCAGAGGTCGACCCTGAGGCCACTCACTTGTGGGGTGCCACAGGGGTCGGTCCTCTCGCCTCTCCTGTTCAACACATATATGAAGCCGCTGGGCGAGATCATCCGTGGTTTTGGGGTGGGATACCACCTGTACGCTGATGATACACAGCTGTACATTTCCACCCCAAACCACCCCAATGAGGCCGTCGAAGTGATGCCCTGGTGTTTGGAAGCCGTACGGGTCTGCATGGGAGACAACCGACTCAGACTCAACCCCTCCAAGACGGAGTGGCTGTGGCTACCGGCCCCCCGGTTCAACCAGTGTATTCCATCGCTGGCCATCGGGGGCGAGCAACTGGCCCCCGTGGAGCGGGCGCGCAATTTGGGCATCCTCCTAGACACCCGGCTGTCTATGGAAGACCATGTGGCAGCCGTGGCAAGGGGGGCGTTCCACCAGGTTCGCCTGGTGCGCCAATTGCGCCCCCTATTGGACCGGGATGCCCTCCGCACAGTCACTCACGCGCTGGTGACGTCCCGCCTGGACTACTGTAATGCTCTCTACATGGGGCTCCCCTTGAGATGCACCCGGAGACTGCAACTGGTCCAGAATGCGGCCGCGTGGGCAATTATGGGGAGAACGAGGTTCTCCCATATAACACCTCTCCTGCGCGAGCTGCACTGGCTCCCTGTGATCTACCGGGTGCGCTTCAAGGTGTTAGTTACCATCTTTAAAGCGCTCCATGGCACAGGACCTAGCTATTTGCGGGATCGCATTCTGCCCCATACATCCCTGCGACCAATTCGCTCTCACAGAGAGGGACTCCTCCGGGTGCCGTCCACCAGACAGTGTCAGAGGGCGGCGCCCAGGAGTAGGACCTTCTCTGTGATGGGTCCAGCCCTCTGGAATGACCTCCCCCCAGACATCAGGATAACGACTGATCTCCGCTCCTTCCGCACGAAACTCAAGACCCACCTGTTCCAACTAGCCGGCCTGGCTTAGACTAGAACTTTCTAACCTCCCTGGCAATTTTAATTACGGTAAATGTAAATTTTGGGGTTTTAAATTATTTAAACTGTTTTCATTTATTGTTATTTATTTTAACCTAGTGGCTTTTTATTGGAATCTTATTTGTTAAGCATTGATGTCACCTCCTCCATGCCACATCTGTATATTTGTTTTTGATTGTACGGCGCCCCGAGTCCCTTTGCGGAGAGGGGGCGACTGATAAGTCAAATAAATAAATAAATAAATAAATAAATAAATAAATAAATAAATAAATAAATAAATAAAGATCAGCTGGAAGGGAGGTGCCCAGAGGGTCCTTGGTTGCCCCCTTCCCCTCTTTGGAAGAGCTTTATAGCTCCTGCTGCCTTAAGAAAGTTCCAAACACCCTTAAAGATCCATCTCCTCCTGGGCACCCTTTCTTTTAACTATTGCCATCTAGCAGACGGTACAGGACAATAAAAACAAGGACAAGTACACTGAAAAAGAGCTTCCATCCCAGAGCAGTAATTATCTTGAATTCTACTGTAGAGGGCAACAGAAATGCAATATCAGGAGTTTTCAATTTCATCGTATAGAATGTATAGTTCTATACAATTGCATACTTTTATTTTTAATGTATAATATACTGTACACTAAAGAAGGCACAACTTTGTTATATGAGGTGCCAAGACAATAAAGTAAAGGATTAAACTATTTAACTATGATAATTTGGTCTTGGAGATGCTCTGGATGACTTTGGAGAGGAGCTGGCTACTAATGAGAGCAGGGTTGATCCGATGGCCATACTGCCGGAAGATTACTTCCATGGACCCAGCTGCAGCCTGAGCCACGGAGGCTTCGGGATCCTCTTGCAGATCCCGGAGACCTGGAAGGAATCCAGAAAAGAAATGATTACCAGGATCCACCTTGAGAACCAACCCCGATCAGGGCCAGAGCTTCTGGAGAGAAAGTCTCCACTTCAAGCGAGGGAACTTTGAAACTCACCCAGGAAAACTTCTTCGATTTGTTTGGAAATCACCAGATCCCGTGTCATGTATTGTGCGCAGCAGCCTAGACACATGCAAAGAAAAGGTTGGTGGAGTTGGCAGAGACGGCTAAATCGACTGATTCAAGAAAGAAAACGCAGAATTCTTTTATTTCTACTTGGAAGAGTCGCTTTGGGGCTTTACGGGATGGTCCCAGGAATTGGGTCTGTCTAGAGATGGAATGGAAAGAATTTCATACAACTCGTACTTATGACGGTTGCAGAGTCTTGGGGGTCACCTGATCACTTTTTGCAACCTTCGAGAGAGCAAACTCCAGAATGAAGCCAGATTCAATTAACAACCACATGACTCACTTAAAAACCGCGGCGATACCCTTAAGAAAGGGGGCCGTGTGTGTGTCTGTGTGTGTGTCTGTGTGTGTGTGTGTGTGTGTGTGTAATAATGGTCAGCATGCCTGGCCTTAGGCCTCCCGCCTGCCCTGGTTTTTCCTCCCCTCCTTCCAGAGTTCGCATTTGGGGTTACCAATTAAGAGGGCAGCTGCCTCTCGGGACAAAGGATTCCGGCTCTTTAGGAATTCCACCATCTGCTCCAACATTTCAGGCAGGTTTTCCTTGCATCGATTGATCTGGGGAACACAAGGCCACAAACAAGGCAATGAACTCTGCAGCTTCCTCTTTTTTTCTTTCTAAGGTTTCTAGTCCTCATGTCCTCAACAACAATGTCTTCAATAACATATTGAATTTTATTATACTTTATCGTATCGTAGTGTACTTTAAACTATAAGATTGTTATACTATACTATCTTTTATTATACTAAACAATATTATTATACTATACTGGACTTGACTGGACTGGACTAGACTGGATTATTGTACAATGCAATACAATATACTATTACATTATATTAAAAGTATTAGTATAATATAGTTTAATATTGTATTATATTATACACACACACATTTATGTTGTTAAAGACATTTTTATCCAAGTTAAAACCAAAAAGGAAAATAAAGAAAAATAATAGATAGTGAAAAAAGAATAGAAAAAGAAAAGGGAAAGAAAGATGATAAGGAAATGGCTTCTGGTCTTATAAATGCATTTATGTTTTGCCCTCTTTACATCGTAATTTCCCTTTTCCACAAACTGCCATTTCTAATCCTCAAACCCACAAATCAGCAAGGTTTCCAGTCGTCATGGTGGCATAGAACCTCTGCTGTTCCCAAGGGAACAACAACCCAAGAAGAATCCCTCTAGTCGATTTAGTCTAGTGGTTGAGGCTTCAGGCAACAAACCAGGAGCCAAGGAGGAGGGGGAGGAGAAGCATTCGGGACGACCACCATCTTGAATGATTTATCAAAAGAAGAAAGGCAGGAGAAAAAGAAAATATATTATACTCTAATCCAGAAGAAAAGGAACCAGCTGGGCTCCTACTTACCACCTCCGAGCAGATGCTGGAATACATGCTCTGGAGACTGGTGTAAATCTCGTAGTCAAACAAAGTCTCTGGAAACTCCTCCCACTTCATAAAGGAGACGCAGGAGGTCAGGGCGTTCCTGGAGAACTGGGCCGAGGGAGGAAAGGAGGCATCAGAGGAGCCGGTTCTGAGGTTATCCATCTTCGGCAGAGAAAAGCCAAACTTCTCCTTGCTCAGAGGTGGGAAAGGGGATGAGCCACCCCAAGAGGAAGCTAAGGCAGGGAAAGGGCCCCTCTGAAGGCCAGAGTTCCCCACAATTCAACCCTGATTCTCTTGGTAAACCAGGCAAACAATCAAGCAGAGAACAACCCCCTAATCGAAGACAACCCAACAGAAAACCTGCACCCACATCAAAATGATCGGGCATTAAGCAGAGGTCAAACCCTCCCTTCCAACCTACTGATGCTGTCACCTAGTTGGGTCAGGAAAGGCCTGCAAGAAAACAACCAGGTTCAGAGAACACCAAGGACCTCATAACTTCAGGATTGTCCAGAATCTCTTTGCCTTCTCCAGAGGGTCGACATGATGCAACCATGTTGCCCTGAGTGAAGATGGGGGTACAACATGGTCTCATGGAGAAGGGAGCATGAAAGAGCAGGAGCTTAGTTGACCCCGCCCTTCAACTCACCTCTTGGGTCCAAGGATTAGCCAACTGGATGACGAGAGGAATCAGGCTGCGCAGGATGGATTTGGTCAGATTCCGCTCTGTCTCCTTGACCCCATTTAAGACCAGGCCAAAAAGAGTGATGGAGATGTTGCGCAACTCGGTGTCCTCCTACGAAGGAAGAGAAACGGGTCAGTCCCTCCAATAGCATTCAGGAAATGGGAGGCATTGTGAGAACCTAGAAGAACAAACTGCAACACACACAATAGTGAGCTGAGCAAAAACTGAGAGCAGAAATTTCAGACGAGAAAACATCTCAAATTTGATTCTTCTTTGTTTCCTGAAATAGAAAGGCAGGGAGGGATCCACTAAACCTACAATAAAAGCCTTCATCACCTCCATCCTCTTCATGTGATCTGCCTCAGTTTCCCACTCACAAGACGAGGAAGAGGAGTCTGGCAACTGTTTCTCCAGACAAGGCCATGGGGATGGTTGGCCATGGGTGTAAAAGGCTTGCAGACCAACCTCTATGGTGTGATCAAGGGAGCTGTTTTCCCATCTTAGCAGCCTTCACATGTGGGGACTTCAACCTCTGGAGTTCTCAGGCCAGCAGAGTTGAGACCCACAAACGTTAAAGAGTCTGAGATCAAGCAACACCAATCTGGATTTTTAATAAATATGGAGAGGGATTGATGGTGGTTTGGTGAAGCTGAAGAGAGTGGCAACCTTCTCCAGCTCTCTGGAAGGGCTCAAGGATCATCTGAAAGCTCACACACTCTTTTAGATGAGAACAGCACAGTTATTGCTGAACTATTTCTAAGCCTTTTTGATAAAATTAGAATACTGCAGATGGTACCCAGGCCATCTTTATGGGAAAAAAAGAGAGGAGGGAGGGAGGGAGGGAGGGAGAGGAAGAGAGAGGGGGGTGGATTAGTTTGCCGTGATTTGGTTGACGTACATCAGCAAAATACTTCCCCAGGACCGGAATAAGATTGACAGCTTTCCATCCATAGGTTTGAACTTTCAGATACCGGAATAGGAACTGAAGAGTCCGTAAGGATTCCTTTGCCACACTTTTTTCTGGGTGACAAGCACAGTTGACCACAGGGACTAGCACCGGCTCTAACATCGTATTCTGGAGGAAGGAGGGAAAAAAGGGAGCAATTAAACATGGTCACTGGAGTTCTCTGAGTCTACGAATGACAAACACAGAGAAGCCCCCATAACCTAGAATCACAGGGTTGAAAGGGAACTTGGAGGTCATCTAGTCCAACCCCCTGCTCAAGCAGGTGGCCTTGTACCATTTCAGATCAATGGTTGTTCAGTCTCTTCTTGAAAGCCTTCAGTGTTGGAGCACCCACAACCTCTGGAGGCAAGTCGTTCCACTGGTGAATTGTCCTCATTGTCAGGGAATTTCTCCTTAGTTCCACGTTGCTTCTCTCCTTCATTAGTTCCCACCCATTGCTTCTTGTTCTCCTTTCAGGGGCTTCGTGGAATCAGTTGCCCCCCCCCCCATTATTTGTGGAAGCACTTCAAATATTAAAAGTCTCATCTCATCCCAGCCCCACTTTTTGTTGTTAGACTAAAACTACCTAGTTCCCCAATTCTTCATCCTATGTTTTGCCTCAGCTCCACACTTCAGCTTTCACAGTTAAACCTACCATCATGTTCCCCATTTCAAGCACATAAACATGTGCACTTAGAACATACAACACGGCATATCAGAGTCAGAAGGGACCTTGGAGGTCTTCTAGTCCAACCCCTGCTCGAGCAGGAGATTCTATACCATGAATGGTTTTCCAGTCTCTTTTGGAAAACCCACACGTTTTGGAGATCAGTCCTTCCATTGCTTGATTGCTCTCACCGTTAGTAAAATTTCTCCTTAATTCCAGGTTGATTCTCTCCTTGGTTGGTTTCCAACCATTCTTTCTCCTCTTTCTTTTGACCACCTGGTCTTTGTAGGAGCCTTCAAATATTGGAACAGGTGCCATCCTGTCTCCCCTAGTCCTTCTTTTCATTAGACTAGGCATTCCCAGTTCCTGTAAGCGTTCTTCGTATGCTCTTGGGTTGCAATGATAAGAAAACTGGATGAGATGTATAAATGGAGAAAACCATAACACCCAGCATCCCAGGTGGAGGTTCCCCGTGATCTCCAATCCTGCAAGGGAAGATCTTGGGGAAATAGCTGGGCGTGAGGAAGCTGGATGATTGTTAGGTCAGCTCAGGGGCTTCCTCATCCCAGGGGTTTGATGCAAAACACTCCATCACTGGAGGTTTTTAAGAAGAGAGTAGACAGTCTCTTATCTGAATTAGCTTAGGTTCTCCTGCTTGAGCAGAAGGCTGGACTAGAAGACCGCAAGGTCTCTACTACTAGGAAAACCAGTAGTAATGGTTGTCCAGTCTCTTCTTGAAAGCCTCCAGTGTTGGAGCACCCACAACCTCTGGAGGCAAGTTGTTCCACTGGTTAATTGTTCTCAGTATCGGGAAATTTCTCCTTAGGTCTAGGTTGCTTCTCTCCTTGATTAGCTTCCATCCGTTGCTTCTTGTTCTGCTTTAGATGTCCTCCAAGAGGATCTGTCTCCAAATTGATCCTTCAGATCTTCCAGGGATGCCGCCATGTTTGTAGAAGAGTCGCCACTGTAGCTGAGGGCATCCTCTTTCTGGGGGTTGTCTTCTTCTCCTCCTTCTACCCTTCCTAGCCTTGTAGACTTCCCAGAGAGGTCACACCTGCTGCTCCCTTGAAAGTCCCTCACTTCCTGCCTCCCATCTCTTACCTCCAAGGGGTGCTGGAGAAGATACCCCACACCACGAACAGCAAATATTTGGATGAGGGGATATGGCTGAGCCATCCAGTCTTGGAGGACATTGAGGATGTCCTTCATGATGAAGAATTCTCCAAACTCCGGGTGATAGAGAAGCTGGGGAAGAAGAGTGGAGAGACAGAGCATTAGCAAAACAAAGGAAGGGAACTTTCCTCAGAGCCTCTATGAAGAGATGCCACATTCAACCATTACGGGGAGAAGAAAAGACAGTCCTCGTTTAGTGACTGCGGAAAGTCACCATGTCACTGACAAAAGGGACAATTTCATTTTTCAAACTTATGGCCATTGATCACGGTCACGTGATCAAAAATTGGATATTTGAGGGTCCATATTTATGACAGTTGCAGTGTTTAGAAGTTACGTGATCCATTTTGTGACCGTCTGATAAGCCAAGTAATATGTCGAGGACTACAGTATCGCAAAGGTAGTGCAAATGATAGTAAGAATACAAAACTGCCTATACTGCAAAGAGGAAAAGGAATTTGGGGTCATTGAGTCTTCCTCCCTCCCTCCCTCCTTCTCTCCCTCCCTCTCTGCCTCTTTCTCTCTCTCCCATTCCACCGATTAACAGAATAAGAGGAGACCTTAGAGGTCTTCTAGTCCAACCCCTTGACCAAGCAGGAGACCATCTACTATGTCAGACAAATGGCTCTCCAGTCTCTTCTTCAAGGCCTCTAGTGATAGAGCCCCCACAACTTCAAGTTCCTATCCATAAAGTCCTCATGAACCCTGCTCAACATTCCTGGAGATCCACAATGTTGTGGTGCATCACAATGTCTCCTCACCTCTGAGAAGAACACCATGCCTATTGTCTTCTCCCTTAAATCGGGATGGTGCAGGTAGTTGTTGGCCTGTCTGAACATCACCTTCAGCTCCACTTTAGAGTAGTTGAAGAGTTTCCTAAAGATCAAATAGGGAGAAATCAGACAAGATCTGATCGCAGAGATGGCGGTTGAGACCCCCAAGCTACTGGTTATGGGGGATTTCAATCTGTCGTCGATAGGCGAATCATCCGAGGCGGCTTGGGAGTTCATGGCTTCCATGACAGCCATGGACCTGACCCAAATAATTCAGGGCCCCACACACAAGGGAGGCCACACGGTGGACCTTATTTTTGTCTCTGGCCATGTGACAGCCGTGGCAAGGGGGGCGTTCCACCAGGTTCGCCTGGTGCACCAATTGCGTCCCCTATTGGACCGGGATGCCCTTCACACAGTCACCCATGCGCTTGTGACGTCCCGCCTGGACTATTGCAATGCTCTCTACATGGGGCTCCCCTTGAGATGCACCCGAAGGCTGCAGTTGGTCCAGAATGTGGCCGCGCGGGCAATCATGGGAAGTACCAGGTACTCCCATATAACACCTCTCCTGCGCGGGCTGCACTGGCTACCTGTGGCTTTTCGGGTGCGTTTCAAGGTGTTGACTATCATCTTTAAAACACTCCATGGCACAGGACCTAGTTATCTGCGGGATCGCATCCTACCCCACACATCCCTGCAACCAATTCGCTCTCACAGAGAGGGACTCCTCCGGGTGCCGTCCACTAGGCAATGCCAGCGGGCGGCGCCCAGGAGTAGGGCCTTCTCTGTGATGGGCCCGACCCTCTGGAATGACCTCCCCCCCGACATCAGAACAACCACCGATCTCCGCTCCTTCCGCAAGAAACTTAAGACCCACCTGTTCCAATTAGCTGGCCTGGCCCAACCGTAGTTTTAATCTTCAATCCCTCTGGCCGGTATTTTAAATTTTTGGCGGTAGACCTTTTAATTTTTTTAATTTTTATTATTACTGTACAGGCTTTATATTTAATCTGTTTTTAAGGGGTATCTAATATTTTTTACTGTGTATATGGTTTTTTAGCTGCTGTCTGTACACCGCCCCGAGTCCCTTCGGGGAGAGGGGGCGGTCTATAAATACAATAAAATAAATAAATAAATAAATAAATAAATAAATAAATAAATAAATAAATAAATAAATAAATAAAATCTGCTGGTGAGTGAGGAGAAAATCACCAAGCTAGAGAAAAGATTATCTGAATTATGGATAAATGAATTACTCAATGAATTACTCCATTTAGATAATGTCTCACCCTCCCTCTCTTTCTCTGTCTTTCTCTCCCTCTCCTTCCCACCGTCCCTCTCCATCTCATTCTCTCTCTCCTTTTATGTCTCCCTCTTACACTCCCTCTCTTTCTCTCCTCCTTTCTCCATCCCTCTTCCTCTCTTTCCCTCTCCCTCTCCTCTCCCTCCCTCTTCCCCCTCTCCCTAACTTTCTCTCTCTCTGCCTCTTCTTCCTCCTCTCCCTCTGCCCTCCCCTCCCATCTATCACCCTCACTCTTCCTCTCTCTCTCTCTCTCTTCCTCCCCTCTTCCCTCCCTCTTCCCCATCTCCCTCACTTTCTCTCTCTCTGCCTCTTCTTCCTCCTCTCCCTCTGCCCTCCCCTCCCCTCTATCACCCTCCCTCTTCCTCTCTCTCTCTCTCTCTTCCTCCCCTCTTCCCTCCCTCTTCCCCCTCTCCCTCACTTTTCTCACTCTGCCCCTTCTTCTTCCTCCTCTCTCTCTCTGCCTTCTCCTCCCTCTCTCACCCACTGACACTTGTAGCCAAGCTCTTTGGACTTTGAAGTTCTTACCGGACCAGGTGGAAAATGGCCTCAAACAGACTATCTGGGCTCAAGAGCATCTCCCAGCATCCCACCATCCCCAAATCTTTGTACTCCTCTTCATATCCGGCAGACAGGATGAGGTTTTTGATCGCCTGCACAGTCGTGCTAAATCAAAGAAAGGGAGAAGAGTTGGTGCCAATCCTTCGGGCGATGCCCCCTGCAAAGGCCAGGCTTACCCTGATGCCAACCGGCCTCCCGCTGCCCTTCAGGAGATCTCCAGGTTTCACTTGGCGGCTTGTGAAACAACCACAAAACACAACAGCAAATCAGCCTCCCTTTATTTCTTCCCCCTCCAGTGATATCCTGTAGGATCCAGATTGGGCCCAGGAGATTCCTTACCCCAAATGGTTGATCTGTTCTGAAAGGTCTGTGACTCTGCTGGACCTCCTGGCCCCACTCTTGCTGGCTCCCAGGAGGAAGTACAGCTGCGTGACCAGGGCAAGGAGCAGGTTGGAGAATTTTTTGTGGAGGAGCTCAGCAGCGTTCGGGAGGGACAGGAGGAAACAGAGAGCGTTGGTGGCCTAGAAGCGGGATGAAAGAAGCGTCACCTTGGGCTCCCCAGGTAACTTAGATTCATCACCTTCTTCTTCTTCCTCCTCTTCTTCTAACGTTCCCAGAAACACTTGCAGGGTGGAGTCTGGCTATCTAAATGGAGCTGGGGGTTTACTGGCCAGATGCCCTTTCTGTTGCCAATGAGGAGTTTTGTTCGGCAGATATATTCTCATTGTGCCCAGGGAGAGAAACATCTGCCTCCACCTAAAGGAGGGGGGCTTACACCAAATGATGCTCCAATTTCAGCCCCCAGCCGCTTGCCCACTGCCTCCCTCCTCCCTTCCCTCAGGTGTGGAGGGCTTACCGCAATGGGCATGAGGGACTTGCTGTTCCTCCTTGTGAGGGCGTCGGTGCTGGGGTCTTGGTCCTGCAGCCTTTTCAAGAGGGGCTTCATGATCTTGAGGTTGGCATAATGGTCCACAGCCAGCGCCCCCCAAACCTCCCTGGCACTTCTGCGGAGGGGGAGAAACAGATGGGGTGGAAAACAGATCTTTCCCCACTTCAGAAGAGACGGCCAGTCCAGATAGATGAACTCCCAACGGAAGGAAGGATTGGAAAACCGATGGCCAAATAAATGGCTCTCATTAGAGCCGAGGGAGTCCACTGTGCCACAGACGTCCGGATGTGAATCCCTTGTTGTGAAATGGGGCCCTGGGAGGCAGTTGGGCCTGCTGATAGTATACCTGGCTCCCCGCCATACATCAGCGACCCTGCCTGAGCTCCTGGAGCTGATCGCATCGGTGGCGGTTGAGACCCCCAAACTTCTAGTGATGGGGGATTTTAACCTGCCATCGGTGGGAGAAGCATCAGAGGGGGTTCGGGAGTTCATGGCTTCCATGATAGCCATGGACCTGACTCAAATGATTCAGGGCCCGACACACGAGGGAGGTCACACCTTGGACCTTGTTTTTGTCTCTGGCCAGTGGTTGAGTGATCTGGGAGGAGGGAATTTAACCATCACTCCCCTGTCATGGTCAGATCACTCACTCCTCCGACTTGACTTCCCTGGTGCTACCCCTCGCTGCGGGGAGGCGGAACCAGAAAACACTAGATGGTTCCACCCCAGGCGCCTGATGGAACCAGATAGGTTCCAGACGGAGCTTGGGCCACCTCCTGCAGCCCTGACCCGCCCTCGGGTAGAGGACCTGGTGGCCGCGTGGAATAATGCGACTACCGGGGCCTTGAACCGGGTGGCGCCTTTGCGGCTTCTCCGGCGGCAACGATCCACCCTGGCTCCTTGGTTTACCGAGGAGCTAAGGGTGATGAAGCGCCGCAAGAGATGCCTAGAGAGTCGTTGGAGATCCTCCCGATCCGAATTTGACCGAGCACAGGTACGAGCCCATTTAAGGACGTACCTAGTGGCATTGAGAACGGCCAAACGTCAATATTGTGCCGCTCTCATTGCATCCGCAGAGAACCGCCCTGCCGCCCTGTTTCGGGTGTCCCGCTCCCTTCTGTTTCAGAGGCCGCGGGAGCCCCCTTTACAGGGTAGGGCAGAGGAATTTGGGAAATATCTGCAGGATAAAGTCGCTCAAATCCGGAAGGATTGGGTCCCCTTCAGTGGCCCAGTCGAGACGCCAGTGGCGAGTCTTGAGAAACCTTTTTGGGAGGAGTTTGACTTGGTTGTCATCGAGGATTTGGACAGATTGCGTGGACGACTGCGACCTACCACATGTTTACTGGACCCGTGTCCCTCCTGGCTTGTACTGGCATCCTGGGAGGTTACACGCGACTGGCTCCTGGGCCTAGTGAACGCTTCGTTGGGTGAGGGGTCTCTTCCGGCCGCCTTGAAAGAGGCGGTGGTGAGACCCTTGCTCAAGAAGCCTTCCCTGGACCCTACGGAGCTGGCCAATTATCGCCCTGTCTCCAACCTTCCCTTTTTGGCGAAGGTTGTAGAGAGTGTGGTGGCTTCTCAGTTCCCACGACATCTGGAGGAGAATGATTATCTAGACCCACGCCAGTCCGGCTTTCGCCCCGGGCACAGTACAGAGACGGCCTTGGTCGCGTTGGTGGATGATCTCTGGAGGGCCAGAGATAGGGATTGTTCCTCTATCCTGGTCCTATTAGACCTCTCGGCGGCTTTTGATACCATCGACCATGGTATCCTGTTGCACCGACTGGAGGGGTTGGGGGTCCGGGGCACGGTTTTGTGGTGGTTCGGCTCCTACCTCTCTGGCCGGACGCAACGTGTGTTGGCAGGGGAGCAGAGGTCGACCCTAAGCCCCCTTACTTGTGGGGTGCCACAGGGGTCGGTCCTCTCGCCACTCCTGTTCAACACATACATGAAGCCGCTGGGTGAGATCATCCGTGGTTTCAGGGTGGGATATCATCTGTACGCTGATGATACTCAGCTGTACATTTCCACCCCCAACCACCCCAACGAGGCCATCGAAGTGATGTCCCGGTGTGTGGAAGCCGTACGGGTCTGGATGGATGACAACCGACTCAAGCTCAACCCTTCCAAGACGGAGTGGCTGTGGGTTCCGGCCCCCCGGTTCAACCAGTTAATCCCATCTCTGGCCATTGGGGGCATTCAACTCGCCCCTGTGGAGCGGGGGCGCAATTTGGGCATCCTCCTGGATGCCAGGCTGTCCATGGATGACCATGTGACAGCCGTGGCCAGGGGGGCGTTCCACCAGGTTCGCCTGGTGCGCCAATTGCGCTCCCTATTGGACCGGGACGCCCTACGCACAGTCACCCATGCGCTGGTGACGTCTCGCCTGGACTACTGTAACGCTCTCTACATGGGGCTTCCCTTGAAATGCACTCGGAGACTGCAGTTGGTCCAGAATGCGGCCGCGCGGGTGATTATGGGGAGTACTAAGTACTCCCATGTGACACCTCTCCTGCACGAGCTGCACTGGCTTCCTGTGGTCTATCGGGTGCGTTTCAAGGTCTTGATTACGATCTTTAAAGCGCTCCATGGCTCAGGACCTAGTTACCTGCGGGATCGTATTCTGCCCCATACATCCCTACGACCCATCCGCTCGCACAGAGAGGGACTTCTCCAGGTGCCGTCCACCAGACAGTGCCATGGGGCGGCGCCTAGGAGCAGAGCCTTCTCTGTGGCGGGCCCAGCCCTGTGGAATGACCTCCCCCCAGATATTAGGACCACTACTGACCTCCGCTCCTTCCGTGTAAAGCTCAAGACCCACCTATTCCAAATAGCCGGCCTGGCTCAATCATAACTTCATAACGCTCCTGATGGGTTTTTTAATAATTTTATTTAATGGGATTTTAAATTGTGTTTTTTAATTGTCTTTCACTTATGAGTCTACCTCCTCCATGCACATGTATATGTCTTTGTTCTTTATGTATGTATGTGTGTCTTTATCTGTATTTTATCTGTTTTGATTGTACGCCGCCCCGAGTCCTTCGGGAGAGGGTTGCGGCTAATCAAATAAAATTATTATTATTATTATTATTATTATTATTATTATTATTATTATTATTATTATTATTATTCATCCCCCCAAAATATCTCTATATACACAGGTAGTTCTTGACTTACGACCGTTTGTCCAGCAGCCATTCAAAGGAACAACGGCATTGAAAAAAGCGACTTATTCCCAGTTTTCACACGTTCCAGCATCCTCGGGATCATCTGACCAAAATTCAGACTCCTGGACAACTGGTTCAGATTTACGACCGTCCCAAAGTCAAGCGATCACATTTTGCGAACTTCTAACAGGCACATTCAATCGGGAAGCCAGATTCACTTAATGACCATGTTTCTCGCTTGACAACTGCAGTGACTCACTTAACAAATGTGACAAGAAAAGTCGTAAAATATCTTTCAAAGTTCATTCCTATCTCGACCCTCATCTGATGTGACCTCCCCACTAGAAGACTTCATCTGTGACACACCCATGGCCCATCAGGACCTCCATCAGAAGACCCTCACCTGACACGACCTTTACTGACCTCCACATCACAAGACCCATCACAACATCCCCACCTCACATGACCTTCAATCTGAGATGACCTCCCCATCACAAGACCTTCACTTGATAAGATCCACACCTGACATGACCTCCACGTCACAAGACCCATCACAAGATCCCCCACCTCACATGACCCTCAATCTGAGATGACCTCCCCATCACAAGACCCTCACTTGATAAGATCCACACCTGACATGACCTCTCCATCACAAGTCCCTCACTTGATATGACCCTCACCTGACATGACCTCCACGTCACAAGACCCATCACAAGATCCCCCACCTCACATGACCCTCAATCTGAGATGACCTCCCTCTTAACAAGACCCTCACTTGATAAGATCCACACCTGACATGACCTCTCCATCACAAGTCCCTCACTTGATATGACCCTCACCTGACATGACCTCCACATCACAAGACCCATCACAAGATCCCCCACCTCACATGACTCTCAATCTGAGATGACCTCCCTCTTAACAAGACCCTCACTTGATAAGATCCACACCTGACATGACCTCTCCATCACAAGTCCCTCACTTGATATGACCCTCACCTGACATGACCTCCACATCACAAGACCCATCACAAGATCCCCCACCTCACATGACCCTCAATCTGAGATGACCTCCCTCTTAACAAGACCCTCACTTGATAAGATCCACACCTGACATGACCCCTCCATCACAAGTCCCTCACTTGATATGACCCTCACCTGACATGACCTCCACATCACAAGACCCATCACAAGATCCCCCACCTCACATGACCCTCAATCTGAGATGACCTCCCTCTTAACAAGACCCTCACTTGATAAGATCCACACCTGACATGACCTCTCCATCACAAGTCCCTCACTTGATATGACCCTCACCTGACATGACCTCCACATCACAAGACCCATCACAAGATCCCCCACCTCACATGACTCTCAATCTGAGGTGACCTCCCCATCACACGACCTTCTGACGACACCAAGCCCTTACAAGCAGAAGATCACCAGCATTGGCGTTCCTTAAACTCCACTGAAGATGTTACCTTGCCTGGTAACAAAACATTTGGAAACCAACGCAGAAGCTCAGAGAACCAACCTCCACCCTCTCCCTCCACCTGAGGTACAGGGATTCACCCCATCGCAAAGGATGGAGAGTCTCTGATGAATCCAAGGCAAGAGGAGGCCCATCTCCTTGAAGTTCTTCTTACCCATCACAGCCAATGGAGGATTCCAGCAATATGTCCACAACTGGGTTGACCCTCTTGGATGCCAGGTGACATACGGCCTTGAGGGTGAGGTCTTTCGTTGCTGGGTGGGCAATATTCGGGAGACGCTGGTAAATCTCCTTTAATATCATGGGTAGCTATGGCAAAAGAGAGATCGGAGGGATGAGATCCAGTGCTGGTCTCCATTGGAGATGCAGTAGAGACGATAACTCCCACCCATTGGGGGAAATGGCCCCCACAATGTCTCAATGTTTGCCCTACATTTTTGAAAGGACTCCTGATTTGTCCAGCCGCCTGTGATATTTTATTGGTTTACTTTAGGAGATTTATATTGCTGCCTATTCACATATGGCGATTCAAGGTGGATGACAAAGATGTAAAAACATCTGGAGCCTTAACCACTGGCACACTGGCTCACCAAATGTTATTTTTCATGAAACCAATATGGCTCCTTTGTTTTGCCCTTACCTTCTTCTGGGAGGTTTGGATAGCTCAGTGGTCTCCCATCCAGCCCTAGCCTTCTTAAAACCAGCCAAAGTGTCGTCACTGAGCCAACAAGGTCTCAGCCGTTCTCGTCTTTGCTTTCTAAAAAATCTCCTACATCCCTTTTGCTCCAAGCCCTGCAATTTTCTTACCTCCTCCAGATCCATGCCACACTCCTCCAGGATGGAATTGAGGAGCTGCCCCGCAGACTGGGATATGTTCTTTTCCACGTGTGTCAAGGCCTCCAGGGCTTCCAGGATCACCTGCGTTAGCTGCAATGGGCTGAGGTGCTCCCCAAAGGCCTATCGGAGAGAAGGAAAGGAGGCCATGCAGAGATGCCTCAGGGCTTTGACTCCCTTCTCTTGAGACTTTGACCCAGATTGGGGGACAGCACATCATCTAGAGAGGCAGGCCTTATTCCATGTCCTCCATCAGGTGGGATTCAGATGGGGGTCAAGAAAGCCAACATGGCAGCTGCCCTTTCTTCCTCCTAGGCATTGGAGAGGAGGGGTACCCAAAGCCCGACCTTGGGTGGATGCTGTCCCCACTGTGAGATTGACTCCTTTGAGGGTCTCTGGGTCAGGAGGAGGAGCAAAAGGAAGACAGGCCAAAGGCTGATCCAAAACATACCTTCACCATTTTGGAGATGTTGTTGTAGAAGATCCCAGAACCCGAAACAAAGAAATCCTCACGCAACCAATGTACAATATTCCCCTTTTTATTCTTCCCTTTCTTGTCCATTTCTTTCGCTTTGGATGGAGGGGAAAAAACCACAAGGTCAGATTTTGGCCTTCAAAACTTGGGAAGTTCCTTCATCTGACTGCCTGTTTAGTCGTTGCAACAGAAGAGAAGATCTGGAGCTCAGGGTCAACCTGAGGGGTCCCTGGTGCTCTTTGCGCTGGGAGGAGGGGTCCTTGCAGGCGTTTCATTGCCCAACTAGGGATGTTGGCCATCAATACTTATAGAAGCACAGAGAAAAGATCCCTCCCTTCAAATACTGATCACCTTACCTAGTTGGGTCATGAAATGTCAAGAAGAAAACCACCAAGCTCAGAGAGCACCAAGGACCCCAAAGTCCTTCTCCTTCTCCTCCTCTAACTCCTTCCCCTCTCTCCCTCTCTGTTCCTTACTTTCTCACTACCTCCTCTTCCCTTCCCCCTCATCTTCCTCCCCCACTCTCTCCTCCTCCTCCCATTTCCTCATCTTCCTCTCCCTTCCCTCCCTTCTCATCGCCTCCTCCACTTGCTGCTCCACTTCCTCCTCCTTCTCCCCCTGTCTTCCTCTCCCTCTCTCCTCCTTGCTCCCTGCCCTTCTCTTCATTGCTCCTTCTCTCTCCTCCTTCTCCTCCCTAACTGACTCACTTAACGTGAGAATCTCCATCTTAAAAGGACCCCTGGCCCACTTGCTGCTACTCTTCCTCCTGTTTCTCCTGCTTCTCCTCCCTGTCTCCCTTTCTCCCTCTCCTCCTCCTCCTTGCTCCTTCGCTCTCTCTCTTCATCGCTCCTTCTCTCTCTCTCCTATCACCTCCTCCTCCTCCTCCTCCTCCTCCTTCCTAGCTGACTCACTTAACATGAGAATCTCCATCTTAAAAGGACCCCTGGCCCTGAGAAGTGCCAATATCAACCGCCAATTCCAGGCATCTCTGCCAAGCCAAACGATCAGTTTCTTAGCCACGCCACAGGCTGTGCCACCTAATGCTCTCCTGGGCAGGGGGCATCCCTGGTCCTCTTGCAGCAAGTCAGCCCTTGGAGTACAAAGTTCTCACCCATTTTGCTCATGATGAGGTGGTGCAGGTGGTAGGCAGCCTCTGCGGACGTCTGGCCAACAACTGGGCTGGTGTCGCCAATGTGCAGGGCCAGCAAAGCCACCAGCTGTCCCAGCAAAGAAAAGTCAGCTGTGGTCTAAGGAAAGGAAGGGAAAAGGAGGGGGGAAAGGAGAAGGGGAGGGGGCTCATGAAGCTTTCAGCCGGCTAAAATTAGGGAATAATGTTAGCATCATAGAATCATAGAATTATCAAATATTTGAATCTTAGAATCTTTGAATCACAGAACCTGAGAATTAAGAACTTCAGAATCTTTGAATCACAGAACCTTAGAATTACAGAATCATAGAATCACAGCATGACAGAACCGCAGTTGCTGGAAGGGACCGTGGAGGGCTTCTCCTCCAACCCTCTGCTCAAGCAGGAATCCTTGTATCCTCCTGGTCACATCCCAAAGGTGCTTTTCCCAAAAGGCAGCTGGACTTTCTTGGAGTTTTTCCTTTCTTTGAAAACATTTCACTTCTCATCCCAAAGGGAGACTTACATCGAAACCGACGTTGTCCGAAACGAACTTGAGGAGGTGCCTGGTGCTCTTGAGGGCCCTCTCTCTCTCGTGGCTCTTGGGAGAGTCAATCCAGGGATTTGTGTGCTGCCAGGGGAAACGAAAGAGAAGGAGGAAAGGAGGAATGGATCATTCCCAGTTGGAAGAGCCACAGACTCCACAGGGGGACAGAAGGGCCAAATCCAGCCTGAACATCTGGCTGACCGTCTGACCCACCCCAAGAAAGGATCTCTCTTTACCGTCAGGATCTCCTGCAGGGCATCCAAATTGGGAGCTTCGGACAGCAATCCGGTCAGCATGTTGTTGCAGGCGGTGGCCGTCTGCTGATAGAAATCCTAAAAAAAAGGAGAAAATGTCAGAAGGAAGGAGGGGCGTCAAGGAATAAACGGCACCTGAAAGAGGCAGAAATCCAGGGGTGGGGAACTGATGGCCCTTTTTCTGACTGGGGCACTGCAGCTCCCAACCTTCCTGAGCCAGCCATGGAATTCTGGGAGTTGAAGTCCAGAGGTCTGCAGTAAATGGAGTGGCCGACATTGCAGGGCTGGTTTTTAAATAAATAAATAAATAAATATTTATTTCTTAGCCGCACCCTCTCCCGAAGGACTCGGGGCGGCGTACAATGAAACATATTGAAATAAATATGTGGACAAAACAAACATATAACAGAGACATATACCAAGACATACACAAGGAGGAGGTCGGCTGATGAATAAAAAACAATTAGTATACAGTGATTAAAAAACCCCTAAATAATTAAATATAATTAAAATACCCAATTAAAAACCCGTCAGGAGCGATATGGTTAGATCAAAGTTGAGCCAGGCCAGCTACTTGGAATAGGTGGGTCTTAAGCTTAATACGAAAGGAGCGGAGGTCAGAGGTATTCCTAATATCCGGAGGGAGGTCATTCCACAGGGCTGGGCCCGCCACAGAGAAGGCTCTACTCCTAGGCGCCACCCCCCGACACTGTCTAGTGGACGGCACCTGGAGGAGGCCCTCTCTGTGCGAGCGGATTGGTCGCAGGGATGTATGGGGCAGAATACGATCCCGCAAGTAACTAGGTCCTGAGCCATGGAGCGCTTTAAAGATTGTTATCAAAACCTTGAAACACACCCGATAGACCACAGGAAGCCAGTGCAGCTCGCGCAGGAACGGTGTCACATGGGAGTACCTAGTACTCCCCATAATTACCCGCGCGGCTGCGTTCTGGACCAACTGTAGCCTCCGGGTGCATTTCAAGGGAAGCCCCATGTAGAGAGCGTTACAGTAGTCCAAGCGAGACGTTACCAGCGCATGAGTGACTGTGCGTAAGGCGTCCCGGTCCAGTAGGGGGCGCAATTGGTGCACCAGGCGAACCTGGTGGAACGCCCCCCTTGCCACGGCTGTCACATGGTCATCCATGGACAGCCGGGCATCCAGGAGGACACCCAAATTGCGCGCCCGCTCCACGGGGGCAAATTGAATGCCTGCAATGGCCAATGATGGAATTAATTGGCTGAACCGGGGAGCTGGTACCCACAGCCACTCTGTCTTGGAGGGGTTGAGATTGAGTCGGTTGTCATCCATCCAGATCCGTACGGCTTCCACACACCGGGACATCACTTCGATGGCCTCGTTGGGGTGGTTCGGGGTGGAAAAGTACAGCTGAGTATCATCAGCGTACAGGTGGTATCCCACCCCGAAACCACGGATGATCTCACCCAGCGGCTTCATATATGTGTTGAACGGGAGTGGCGAGAGGACCGACCCCTGTGGCACCCCACAAGTAAGGGGGCGTAGGGTCGACCTCTCTTCTCCTGCCAACACACGCTGCGTCCGGCCAGAAAGGTAGGAGCCGAACCACCGCAAAACGGTGCCCCGTTCCAGAGGGGGAAGAAATGCTTTATCTGCTGAACTTGAGGAACAAAAGGACTTCCTTCCTGTTTGAGTTCAGAACAGAATGACTAAAAAGTTGAATGTCTTCCTTAACAGTTCTGGGAGATTCAAATACAGGCAGTCCTCATCTTAAGACCACAATTGAGCCCAAAATTTCCATCGCTAAGGGAGACATTAGTGAAGTGAATTTTGCCCTTGATTTACAACCTTTCTTGCCACAGTGGTTAAGTGAATCATTTTGGTTGTTAAGTTGGTCACACAGTTGTTAAGTGAATCCAGCTTCCCTATTGACTGGTCGGAAGGTCACAGAAGGAGGGTCATGTGACCCCAGAATGCTGCAACCGTCATACATCTGAACCCGTTGCAGAAAAAAAAGGGGCTGATGTCACGACGGCTCGACATGCGATCTTGGTGCTCTGAGATTGCAGTCCATATTTCTGCCACTGGACGGTCCTTTCGGACCTAAACTGTCCCACAGAGATGGTGATTGAGAAGGGCACTTCCTGCTGATCTCAGGGACACCGCAAAGTTCCTGAAAGATCCAGGAATTGCCTTTATTTCTGTTGACAGAAATGCAGCAAATGAAGCTGTTGAAGTTGGGACAGCTCCCAAGGAATAGGAACAATAGGAACAAAGCGAAAAGAGAAAGTGTGTCAAATTGGTGAGGAAATTTTATTATTAGAAAAAGAGACTACCCCTCCCCCCAAAAAATTAAGTTAAATTAAAATTGAAGATAGAAGACTAAGCGGCGAAATAAATCTACATTAAACTTAGTGTGTTATCCTGTTTTTTTCATGGATGGAATTTTTGCAAAGGCTTCCTATTTTTTAAACTGAATGGATTAATTTTTTCTTCTTTTTTCACTTTTGTTTACACCTATGGATTAAAAATTTCCTTCTTTTTTTATAATGCTTCTTTGGATTGATTGGATTGTTTTTTATCTCCATTTATGGGTTTTTTCCTTTCTGAAGCTTGGAATATAAAGAAGATAATAAGAAGGATTATAAAGAGGGTTGTAACCACAGGAGGAAAAGCAGTTACACTGCCACTTAGAGGCTGGAGGGTGGATACATTGTTTTTCTTCTTTCTCTTTGATCACTTGAGATTCAAGGTTCTTCCAGTTTGTTTGGACATCCATTAAATGGACAACCATTTAAATATGAGCCAACAGTGTGCAGCAGCTGCCAAAAAAGCCAACACAGTTCTAGGCTGCATCAACAGAGAGATAGAATCAAGATCACACCAAGTGTTAATACCACTTTATAATGCCTTGGTAAGGCCACACTTGGAATACTGCATTCAATTTTGGTCGCCACGGTGTAGAAAAGATGTGGAGACTCTAGAAAGAGTGCAGAGAAGAGCAACAAAGATGATTAGGGGACTGGAGACTAAAACATATGAAGAACGGTTGCAGGAACTGGGTATGTCTAGCTTAAGAGAAAGAAGGACTAGGGGAGACATGATAACAGTGTTCTCAGAGGTTGCCCCAAAGAAGAGGGAGTCAAACTATTCTCCAAGCAGGGACGTGCGGTCAGGGGAGGCAGGGGAGGCAGAGCCTCACCGCTCATCATGAAATAATATATAATATATAATAATAATATATATTTCCTCCCATCCCATTCACATGGCTCCCGCTAAGCTCCGGTAAGGAGAAGAACCTTTGGGGAGTGAAGAGGAAGAAGAGGGAGGAGGAGGTGCGCGTGCGGGGCGGTGCCAGCTGGGCAACCAGCGGAGGCAGGAGGGTTCTCGGAAGCGCCAATAACCTTCCTGCCTCTGCTGTACTTTGCACGCTCCTCGCGACTGCAATAGATGTCCAGAAGTGACAGGGGCTGTTGGGCTGGAAGCCCAAACCCCATTAGCCACAAAAGCTGCTTCTGGATGGATATTGCAGTCGTGAGGAGTGCACGAAGTCCAGCAGAGGCAGGAAGGTTCTCGTCGTTCCCCAGTCACTTTCGTGGCTTCGTCATCAAGACGAAGTCCGGGAGTGCCAACAACATTTCTGCCTCCGCTGGACTTCGTCTTGATGACGTCGCCGCAGCTGCAAGTTGCGAATGGACAGAGGTAGCCAGAGTGGCGCGAGGCAGTCCGGCAGGCAAGCGACCGAGGATCAGGCTACCTCCGTCCAGCCGCGCCCAGCAGCTGTGGTGACGTCATCAAGACGAAGTGGCTTGGAGGCGAAGTGCTTTTCAGTGCTTTTCTGTGTGTCTGGCATTTAGGTAGATAGCCGGATGTCCTAAACACCAGACGCACAGGAAAGCACTGAAAAGCAGCTGCTGTTAGGGACCGTGGAGCACGAGCCGGTGGAGCGCGCTCAGGAAGGCAGGGAATGGGATCAAGTGTGCTGGAGGCTGAGGCAGCCTCACCCTCCAGCACACGTGGTCCCATTCCCTGCCTTCCTGATGACGTCACCAGCCTCACCAGCCATAAATCTCACCGCACATCACTTTCTCCAAGGCACCTGAGGGTAGAAGAAGCAATGGGTGGAAACTAATCAAGGAGAGAAGCAACTTAGAACTGAGGAGAAACTTCCTGACAGTTAGAACAATTAATCAGTGGAACAGCTTGCCTCCAGAAGTTGTGAATGCCCCAACACTGGAAGTCTTTAAGAAGATGTTGGATCGCCAATTGTCTGAAACGGTATAGGGTTTCCTGCCAAGGCAGGGGGTTGAACTAGAAGACCTCCAAGGTCCCTTCCAACTCTGCTATTGTATTGTATTGTTTGCTGAGAGTGATAGTAGGAAGAGCACAAGTTGTTTATACAGGTGCTTTTTGGGAGTTCCATCACTAGCTATTGGAGGGAAGACAACATTTTGACTTGAAAGATAATAAATGAACCTGTTTGAAGTTTATTAAAATAGCCTTGAATCCTATAGTAGCAGTGCCTGCAAAATTGGAAGACTGGCGCAGCAGGAAAAAGAAACTGTAACATTGCAAATGATTATGTTTGAAATTCAAAATCTATTAGTTGTGACAGAGAGAATTGAAAAGAGATTGGAGAATATGGAATATAAAACAGAAAAATCTGATGGAGAAACTGAGGATGTTTATCAAATGAAGAATGTGGAGGACAGAGTTCAAAAGATGGAAGAAAAAAATGAGCAAAGAGATAAGAAAACTGTGGATACTGACAACAAAGTGAGCGTGGTTGGTAATGGCAAGAGTGGAATATGGAAAGGGGAGATAGATCGATTGGAACTCTACCCCAGACTTCAAAGCACAGAAGAAGAAAAGAGAGAAAAATTAACGGAGATACGAAGAGAAATCTTGACAGCAGCACCATTGATAACCAAAGATAGGCTGATGAAAAGATCAGATGCTGGGTTTCAAGCTTTTATGAGATACGAAAGGAAAACATGTTGCGAAGAGAAGCTCATACAAGATTTATTAAGAAAGTAACTAGAATATTAATGCTACATATAATAAATATAATATAATAAATACAATGTATAATAAAAACTAAGCTAAATTTAGTTTACTAGTAGTATGGATATGTATGTATAAAATATTATGTATTTTATACATAAAATGAAGCAACAATAGCTATAGTTAAATAATGATTAATAATGATAACAATACATATAGATATATTAGTTTGATAAAATGAAATTTTATATAAACAACAAATGGAGAATATGAGAGGAGGTTTAAAAGCTTTATCTAGAATATGTTATAAAGATGTATTGGGATTGGATGATTTAATAGAATGTTATCATATAATCCTATTCTAGATTTTGAATATTATATATAAAATGACGTAAAAACAATTACAGTCAAATTAAGGTTGAGATATAATAAACGTGATATACATGAATATAGGTGAATTTAAAATATGCGATTTGATATGAAAAGCTGGTGATGACTATGGAAGAGATGCCTGGAAGAACTGTAACCAACTGACACACTTTCTACAATTTGTAATGCAAGATGGCTTTTTTATTTTTATGTTTATTTGTCTTTGTTCAAAAATAAATAAATATTGTTTTAAAAAAATCTGAATCAGTTGCTAACCATTTGAATTCTGAGGGTTATCTGAGACTAGCTAGGAATCATAGCTTGTGCCTGCAGACCATGGTTGCTCTGCCCCACCATGGCCCTTCTTTTGTTGGGGGGCAAAGGTGGGAGGTGGGAATTGATCTTGAGAAGATCCTTCAAACAGAAGATAAAAGAGAAGTGGAGGAAGAGAGAAAAGATGGGGAGGAAAACCCCCTGGAGATGTTTAGGGCTTCAAAATAGGGAGTCCTGGGATCCAGAAACATAGAACGAGAAGGGGAAGCAGACTTTCAAGAACAAAGAGGAAGGGACTGGCCAAGGGGACCTTTGGCTCGAGGGATGGATCCAGGGCTGTTGAGGAGATCGGGAATCCTCTTCACTGCATCCTTGTTTCCAGGTGGATCCCCTATTGCTTTGCTCCATCTAGACTGCTCACCTGAGATTGAGGTGAATAGGTCTGGCTATCTGTTTTAATTTTGGACACCTTGATAGCTGGCAACGATAACACCTTCCGGATGCTTTGTTTGACCAATTTAGACCTCACTTCGGAATTCAAGGGGGGCTTCATACGGCTGATGAAAGACAAGAAAAGAGGAGGAGGAGAGTGAGGAGATTCTAGACTCAGAGGGCTAAAAGGGACCTTGGAGATCTTCTACTCCAACCCTTGCTTGATAGTCCTTAAGCCAACCCAGTCATATGGTTGTTCTCTCTTTTCTTGAAAACCTCGAGTGATGGAGAGAACACAACTTCTGGAGGCAATCCCTTCCACTGATTGATTGTTCTCAGTGTAAGGAAATGTCTCCTGGATCTCTCTCTCTCTCTCTCTCTCTCTCTCTCTCTCTCTCTCTCTCTCTCTCTCTCTCTCTCTCTCTCTCTCTCTCTCTCTCTCTCTCTCTCTCTCTCTCACACACACACACACACACACACCCTCCCTCCCTCTCTCCCTCTCTCTCTCTCTCTCCATCCATCTCTCCATTCATTTATCCATCCATCCCACCACAGCCCTGATGTGTCCCTCAATGAAATGGAGTTTGAACTCCTACTCTCCTGGATCTATCTATCTATCTATCTATCTATCTATCTATCTATCTATCTATCTATCTATCTATCTATCTATCTATCTATCTATTATCCCTCCCTCCCTCCCTCCCTCTCTCTCTTTCTTCATCCATCTATCCATCCATACCACCCCAGTCCTGATGTGTACCTCAATGAAATGGGGTTTGACCCCCCCTGCTCTAGAGCACGTTGACTTGCCACGGAAATCCCATCACTTGGTCCAACTCCAAGCTCCTCCCCAGCTGGTGGGAAGATGAGGGTGGGGCAGGTACGTACCTTATGCAGGTAATGGTGACGATGGCTTGATGGAGAACTATGACGGACAGGGTTCTTTCGGGCTCATCTTCAATGACTTCCTGAAAGGAAAAGGAAAGAAAGAAAGCTCCTGAGATGTGGCCACCATCCAGCTGGCACTACTCCCATCCCTACGCCTTTCCTGGTTGACAGGGGAAGTCCTCAACTTACAACTGCTCACTTAGCCACCATTTAAAGTTATGAAGGATCTCTCCAGGATCCCTCTTAGAACCAAGGGTAAATTTCCTGCCAGAACAATTAACCAGTGGAACAACTTTCCTCCAGAAGCTGTGAATGCTCCAACATTGGAAGTGTTAAAGAAGAGATTGGATAACCATTTGTCTGAAGTGGTGTAGGGTTTCCTGGCTGGACTAGAAGACCTCCAAGGCACCTTCCAACTTGGTTCTTCTAATTCTGATACTCAAGGACTACTTAGAAGCACAGTAAATACTTATGACCCAGATTTGAAGTTCTGAGAGGCTCTTCTTCCTCAGCGATCAGAGGATCATATTTTGGTCTCTTGGCAACCAGCCAGCATTGATGGCAGTTTGCAATGTCCCCTGACCATGGTTTAAGTCAGGGATGGGTAACTAGGGTCTCACTACGACCTGTGAACTTTAACTCCCAGAATCCCTGAAGGCTGGAGAATTCTGGGAGTTGAATCCACCGTTCTTAAAGTTATACAATTCTGCCCTCTTCCATTCTGGAAATTGGCTGTGTCGTTTCTTCTAGAAAGTCTCAATGCCTTTTTTTTTCTTCTTTCTTCCCCGAATTTCCCATTTCTATTGGTCATTCTACTTTATATATTAAATATCTATCTATCTATCTCTCTCTATCCATCCATATCTATATATCTCATTTATCTATCTATTATCTATCCATCCATCCATCCATCCACTCAGCCATCCACCTACCTACCTACCTACCTAACTTGATTTAAAAATAAACACTAATAATAAAAACAATGGGGAAGCCAGATTCATGAAACAACCGTGCGACTAATTTAATGGCAGTGATTCGGCTAACAACTGTGGAAAGAGAAGTCGTACAATGGGGCAGAATTCACTTAACAGCCGTCCCACTTAGCAACAGAATAATTTGGGGCCCAATTGATTGGAATTCAATTCGGTTCAAATTCTCTTTCAAACCTAAAGGCGCCCAGGAGCACCTGCCCCTCCCCCTCCCCACTTACAATGATCTTGAGGACCAATTCCTGTTTCTGGGGTAGATGGAGGTCTTGCCTCCTGCTGAGGGCAGCCGCTTTGGTGACCATGATGATGGACCTCATGAAGGCTTTCTTCAGGCCTTCGTCCTGGGAAACCCAAGTGGGAAGAGGGTGGGGTGAGAAGACAGCAGGAGGAAGAGGGTGCATCTATTTATTTCAACAATTACGTAGCCGACCGTCTTTTCTTGAACTCTGGGGGGCTCCCAATCAAAATATCCCCTGGACATTCTGGGTGCTAGTCCTGCCTTAGGCATGAGAGCCAGCCGAGAGACTTTGGGCCAATCACCAGGAGATGGAGAGTTCTAGTCCCACTATAGCCATGAAAGCCAACTGTCTGAGTCAATCACCAGGAGACTGTGAGTTCTAGTCCCTCCTTTAGCACGAGAGCCAGCTGGGTGAGTCCACATCTGGCCCAGTTCTTCTCTCTCAATCCAAGAAACGTCACAGGGTTGTTGTGGTTGTGTGAAAAGGAAGAAAGAGGATAATGCGCTGCCTTGAGTGTAATGAATGTGGCATGACCACAGATAAAGAAACCACTAGCATTTCATCCTCTCCAGGGCAATTGGAACAGGAAGCAGATCAGAATGGGAGGCATAACTGGGGGCTGGAGGTCGCCTGTTGAGCCCAGATTCTCCCCAGCAACCTCTAAGAACTGCAGTCAGGTTGTCCTGGTTCACTAAAAGGGGCGATTTGTAGCTCAGGGTTGAACTGCGGAGCCCTTGGTGCTCCCTGAACTTTGTTTTGTTTTTTTACAGACGTTTCTTATATTTTTTCACCATCAATTGAAATCCAGATAAGCAGGGATTAACCCCAGACAAACAAGGCAGAAGTAAACAATAGATCAAGGAACTAGGAGGAGGAAAACAACAGTCCTGCCAGCACTGACAGAGGGTGGAAACCAGCCTACCTTGTTCATGGTGGCGTACTGGACGAGAATTTCGGACACGATGGTTTCGATGAAAACACCCAGGTCTTCAGCGGAGGCTCCCAGGGCTGCTTGTCCATAGCAGAGCATTAATGTTGTTCTAATCTGTCTGTCAGACAGATATTGTGAATCCTGCCAGGACAAAGACGAGGGTGTCAAACTCTTTTCCAGAGCACCAGAAGACAAGACAAGAAGCCATGGATGGAAACTGATGGAGATTCTTAGTCATCCAGGTCATGGTTGTCCCAAAGGGGCTTTTTCCAAAGGCAACTGGACTTGTTTTTTCCTTGAAGAGGTTTCGCTTCTCATCAAAGAAGCTTCTTCAGTTCTGCCTGAAGCTTCTTCACTTCTGACTTCGGTCAAAACAGAAGAAGCTTCCTGCATGAGAAGCGAAATGTCTTCAAGGTCAAACAAAGTCCAAGCCCTTTGAAAAAGCACCTTTGGGTCTACTTGAGATGTTTGTTGGGCAACTCATGATCTTCTCTAGCCTTATAAAATACTCCTCCAGGAGATGGAGGTGGACAATTTCCAGTCCCACCTACAATCTCAGTGCTGGTGTCAGGTCTTTGAGATGTATGACCAGTCTGAAGAGAGCAGATGGCCTGGAGCATCCGTCCTTCTAAACACCTTGGACTTTCCTTCCCAGAATCCCCCAACCTTCTTCTCTACTGAGTTTTGGACCTTGGAACCCCATCCCTGGTCTTACCTCAATGGATCCTTCCAAGAGAGAAGGTCTCTTGGGCTCTGTGGTATTACCGACCTCCCCGAGGACCAGGAGAATTTCTGGCAGATGATGGAATGCAGCGAGGTGGATTGTCTCCGAGATTCCCTAGGCAAAGCGATGCTTGTGAATTACGACATTTGCACATTTTCTTTTTTTTATCTTCCTATTCCTCTTCCTCCTCCTCCTCCTCCTCCTATTTGCAAACCCCAGGCCCTTCTAGCACTGATGAAATTACCTAACTGGGTAATAAAATGTCTGTAAGAATGCAACCAAGCACAGAGAGCACCAAGGACTCCACAGTCTTCTTCCTCCTCTTCCTCCTCTTCCTCCTCTTCCTCCTCCTCCAAAACCCCCACAGTTCTCCTCCTCCTCCCCTCCTTCCTCTTCTCCTCCCCTCCTCCTCCTCCCTCCTCCCACTCCTCCCTTCACCTCCCCTCTGCAAAACCTGTTCCCTTCTAGAACTGATGAAATGACCTAGTTGTGTCGCAAATGGTCTGCATTTCTTGCAACCATGCTCAGAGAGCACCAAGGACCCCACAAAGTTGGAGGCCTCAGCCCCCGCAGGAAGCCCACTCCCACTCACCTCTCTGTCCGTCTCGTCTGCAAATGAGAATGACAGAAGCTTTTTGAGGTGGTCTTTTACAAGATCTTTCTGTCTGGTATTCCTCAACTTTAAGCCATAGTATTTATATAGGTTTATCTGAAGATTGGAAAAAGAGTGCGTGAGTCTGAGGGAACTCCACCCATCATCCAGGAAAAGGAAGCATAGGACAAAGGGTGATCAGAAAAGGACCAAGTGTGGTCAAGCACAGGGCCATTTCCAACTAAGCATGGCTTACTCGCCATGGCCAACTCAGCAGGGAACAAGAGTTACACTAATATCAGTGTTCCAATATCTCAGGGGTGGCCCCAAAGAAGAGGGGGTCAACCTGTTCTCCAAGGGACCAGAAGTCAGCACGAGAAGCAACAGATGGAAACTTATCAAGGAGACAACCAACCTACTAAAAACTTTTTGGTAGAAGATCTTAGTAGAAGACCTCCAAGGTCCCTTCCAACTCTCTTATTATGTTATTCTGTTAGTAATCAAGGAGAGAACCAACCTAGAACTAAGGAGGAACTTCCTAACAGTGAGAACAATTAACCAGTAGAACAGTTTGTCTCCAGAGGTTGTGGGTGCTGCATCACTTGAGGCTTTTAAGATGAATTGGACAACCATTTGCCTGAAATGGTAAAGGGTTTTCTGCTTGAGCAGGGGGTTGGACTAGAAGATCTCCAAGGCCCCCTTCCAAGTCTGCAATTCTAATGTTCATTTGTCTGTATAATATCGAAGAAATGTGGAACATAAGCATCAAAGAAAGGATGCCAAAGGAGAGACAAAATGAAATGAAAAAATGTTTAAATGATTTTTAACATTATTGGAAAGAATGAAATTGTTAAATTAACCCCTGTCAAGTCGGCTGTGATTCGTGGGTAGTGGGGAGTTGGCCACGGCAAGTTGTCCTCTTCTGACCTTGTGTGTAAGACAACTGCCACCCTAAAAGGGGGAAAGCTCAGCATATTTACCTTGTCTTTAGGCAACAAGTGGGAAGAGCTTTGTGGCATTGAAGGCTTCTGGCTGATGGGCTGCAGTCCACTGATTTTCCCCCTGGGCACTTTGTGGTCTGCAGGAATCTGCTTGGACAACAACAAAACAGAAGCTGTGAGGACGTGAAGGAGCAGAGGAAGGAAGAGGTTTTTGTGTGTTTCCAAGGGAAGGGTTGGTCTCCCTTCTGCCTTAGGATTCATTGGATCATTGACTCAACTTTTCTAGCTGGAACAGGCACAAAGCATCTAAGAAGGACCATCCGGATTTTATCAGCTGGAGCCGAGAGAGCTTTTGAGAGGAATGGAAGGGAAAGCTCTGCCACAAATGGTGAGATGAAGAGCCTGGATTTTCTTCCTCTGTCTGGTCTACAGAGGTTGGTAGTCCTTGATTTATCACCATTTATTGTTGGGGCCTCTCCACCACAGTAGTCAAATCAGAGGAGGAGGAGGAGGAGGAGGAGGAGGAGGAGGAGGAGGAGGAGGAGGAGGAGGAGGAGGAGGAGGAGGAGGAGGAGGAGGTGGAGGTGTGGGAGTCAGTGTCAGCATTGAGGCAACCTAGGAGCTCCGAGGGGGAAGAGAGAATGGAGCTGGCAGAGAGAGAGAGTGACAGGGGTGGAGCCTGGGCTGTCCATCAGACCTCAGATGGAGACTTAACCGCTCCCAGATCTGGAGGTGGCTGATGAGGAAGAGGAGGAACAACTGGGCCCAGTGCCTGATGCGTGGAAGCCCAGAAGGCAAAGGAAAGGAGAGCAGTGGAAATCTATGGGCCGGTCCTTGGGACGGAAGAGCCACCGCTGCTAGCAAAGCCCCACCCTCGCTCTGGTGGATAAAGGGGGGGGGGAGAGATGAAAGGTTTTCAAACTGGAGGAGGAGAAGAGGAGGAAGGGGAGGAGGAAGGATGGAAGGGGAGAAAAGAAAAGGGAGGTGGATGATGATGAGGACTATGTGGTCCTTGATGCTCTCTGAGCTTAGTTGTTTTCTTGCAGATGGTTCATGGCCCAACTAGGGAACATCATCAGCGCTAGGAGGGAGTGAAGTTTCTCTCTGTTTATACACAGGAGCTTGTCCCGAATAAGCAGGGAGCAAACATCAAACTTACCAGCACTGATGATGTACAGAAGTTGGGTCATGAAATGTGTGCAACTAAAGAACCCAGTTCAGGGAGCACCAAGGGCCCCATCGTCTTCTTCCTAGCGTATTCCCACAGGTACAATGTCCGCTTTATGGGTCATTGAGGGCCACTTTGCACCATCACCTGTGTCGCCTGGGAGAAGGCCTGCAACTTCCATATCTTTGTTGATGGCCTCCTGCCATCCCTGTTTTGGATGCCCACACGGTCACCAGTCCTTGTCTTCCAGTTGGTAGGCAGCCTTGGCCACGGTGGAAGGTGCTGCTCTCGGGACGTGTCCTTATCAGCAGAGTCGGCCTTCTCTCATCTTCTCTGTAAAATGTGGTCGAATGGTATCATGTGTGATGAGGTCAGGAAGGGAGGTGCCCGATATGCAAGGGAGTCTTCGCATTTCCATGGCATGGAGAAAGCTTTTGCTCCCTCCTGTTGCTGCCCAGCATTCAGGGCCATACAGTGCAACAGGAGGATGGTTCTCTGGTAGGTCTTAGATTCAAGATGGGTTGGCATCCGTCTGTCACGTAACACATCAGTAAGTTCTCACCAACGCATCCAGGCGGCATTCACCCTTGCTTGCGCCTTGCCATTAAAGTTCCCTTTTGTTGTGGCCCACCAGTGGAGCTGGCAGCAGAGTCGGACAGTGAGGAGGTTGGGGAGGAACATGGGCCAGTCCTGGGACTGAGGGAAACTCACAGAAGCATCAGAGGCAGAGAGGGAGCTAGACAGCAGTGAGGCAGAGGAACAGCTGGAGCCTGTTCCCAGTGTGTGCATGCGCAGAGGTGCCAGAAGACAAGAACTACTAAGAAAGCAGTGTCGACTTCTGGGTAAAGAGACACCTTGGAGGTGATTGGCCCCTCCCAGAGGAAACAAAAGAGGAGGGAAGGGGGAGGGGGCTTTTGCAGGAAACAATTCAGCCAGTCGGTCGTTTCAAGAGTGGAAAGTTCTGTTTGTGACTATAAGAGTCTCTGAGCCAAGTGTTGCGTTGCCCTGTGTTTGGAAACTGATTATCTGGCAGTTCTCCGAGGGAGATAAGGTTCATGTAGATAAATATTCCTCTGAAAGTCTGTTTGCCAAGCCTGGCTGACTCTGAATGAAAGGAATTCACAGTCGTGTCAGTAAAAGAGGTTTCGCCGGGACCAAGACTTTGCTTCATGCTTTTTAAGAAAGCCTGTGTCAGAAGACCTTTGCCTTGGAGGTGGGATCCCAGATACCCAAAAATCTCCACCTTCTTTGGATTTTCTCCATGCATTGGAAGCGTTCCAGGGCTGGTGACAGACTCTAAGGACCCCGTTATCCTGATGTTGAGACGGGGTCCGAAATGGTTGAGGTGATCATTCCATGGTCCTTCCATGCTCCTCCCACCAAGGGCCCCATCGTTCAACTGCTTCTCCAGAACCACCTTTGTCTACTTTGGGGGTCAATTATCTCCACCGGGGCAGCCCTGGCTTCTGCAACCTCTGCACAAAGGACACAAACGCAGCTGCCGGTAGGGAGAGGACGAAGATGTTCCAAGATAGTCTCCAACATTACCCTCTCCTCCATTGAGTCCAATATTTCTTTGATGGGTCTGACTTTGAGAGACTTCTTGCTCTCCCACAAATAGCGAAATTGTTCATCGGAGAGTTCTGGGAAGGAGAGACAGGATGAGATTGAGAGGCAATTGGGAGGGAGGAGCCTTCTCGAAGGGAAGAGGGGAAAGGGGTGTAGGGGTGTAGGGGAGGGCCAGGCTGAGCCTGAGGGAGGGGTCAAACGTGTCACAAGCCTCGAGTCCCTCATCTTCATATCCTTAGATAACCCTCAGGAGGAGGAGGAGGCCAATCAAGATATAAAACAGCATATAAAATTAGCCATGAAATATGAAGATTAATTTGGGATGACAATTTTTTTCTTAAAAGATAAGATTAAAACAGAGCTAAGAGCCAAGAGCTAAGAGGGTCTCCTCCATAACTCCCCTGCCTGATGAAGGACGGTGGCAGGATTTGGGTTTCGCAAGTCTAGAGAAAAGAAGGGCAGTATGTGTGTGTTTGTGTGTATGTGACATGAGAGTTGTCTTCCAGTATTTGAGGGGCTGCCACAAAGAGGAGGGGGTCCACATATTTTCCAAAGCACCCCAAGGCAGGACAAGACACAATGGTTGGAAACTAATCAAAGAGAGAAGCAACCTGGAACTTCCTAACAGTGAGGACAATCAACCAGTGGAACAGCTTGCCACCAGAAGTTGTGGGTGCTCTTATCATTGGAGGCTTTTGAGAAGAGACTGGACAATCACTTGTCTGATATGGTATAGGGACTCTTGCTTCAGCAGTAGGTTGGACTAGAAGACCTTCAAGGTCCCTTCCGGCTCTGTTCTGATTGATTGATTGATAGGGTGGGATGGGCTGATGTGATAGGAGAAGGCTGGTTCCAGAGGTAGCCCAGACCTGTAGCGTAGTTACCTGGATATAAAGATAGGATGGCATCTGGGGAGCATATTATCCCCTGGTCAAGGCTGCTCCTCTGAGCCTTTTCACTCTCGGGCCCCCTTGGCAGGGGAGGGAGCTCCTTCTGGCCGTGCTTGACCTCCAGCTGAGAAATCCTTGGAGGGATCTTGACAGTTCCTCTCTGGACCAGATTGGGCAGCCCCAGCGCTGGAAGCTGAACCTTCCTCCTTGCCTCCATTGGAGCTGGAGAAGACTTTACCAGCAGAGGCAGGACTTCCATGGCTCGCTGAGCGGTTGAGGAAGTGAACCGGTGGGAGCCCGAGAATTGGCCTTCCCGGTTGTCCCACCGCTGCTGGTCATTATTATTATTGATTTGAAGTTGTGCCTCTTGGCTGCCCCTCTTCAGGAAGGGGAACTTTTTCCGCATGTGAGACATCCTGAAAAGTGATCGCTAGACCTGGATGCAGATCAACAAGGGAGAAGGTTTGTAACTCCAGGTTGAAAAGAGGGGTCCCTGGTCATCCTCTCTGTCTGACTGGCTGTCTGTCTATCACCTATCATCTATCTATCATCGTCTATCATCTATCATCTATCATCTATCATCTATCATCTATCATCTATCATCTATCATCTATCATCTATCATCTATCATCTATCATCTATCTATCTATCTATCTATCTATCTATCTATCTATCTATCTATCTATTTATCATCTGTCATCTATCTATCTATCTGTCTGTCTGTCTGTCTGTTTGTCTATCTATCTTATATCTACATCTGTCTGTCTGTCCATCTATCTATCTATCTATCTATCTATCTATCTATCTATCTATCTATCTATCTATCTATCTATCTATCTATCTATCTATCTATCTATGTCTATCTATATCTATTTATCTATCTATCTATCTATCTATCTATCTATCTATCTATCTATCTATCTATCTATCTATCTATCTATCTATCTATCTATCTCTATCTCCTATCTATCTATTTATCCCGTGTTCTTCCTGGGTCAACTCAGGAAGCTCAGACTGCCCAAGGAGCTGCTTATTCTACAGAGAAATTCTTCTCCTTTGTACCTCTACAACTGTCTGGTTTGGCACCACAACCAAACCAAAACTCCGCTAGAGAGAGAAGACGGAGAGGAAGTAACAGGCAGCAGAGAGAAAGCAGAGCTGCTTAACTCAAGGCTCCACCATTCTCCTCTCCTCCCTTTGGCCTTTCTCGGTCTGCCTTCAGGGGCCATGATATCACAGCTCATTATGCCCTCATAGGGGTTACCTGAGGCCATGACCCCAGGGGCCTCCCACTCCCCCAGATAATGGGGGTGGGATATGGAGGGTCCCCTTGATCAGCCCTTCCATAACATTGGCCATATCATATCTCCTACGGAGTGACCCAATGGGAGGGAGGGAGGGAGGGAGGGAGGCTCTCCACCTGCTGGATCTCCAAAGACCCCAACCGAGATTATGGCTGATCCGCTTTATTCTTACATGATACATGTTATATGATACATGATATATGATGCATGATACATGATACATTACAATACACGATACAGGATACATGACATACATAATACAGGATTCATGATCTATGACATTACGTGACGTTATATGATATTACATAGTCCTTGGCTTACAACAGTTTGTTTCGTGACAGTTCAAATCTACAACGGCACTGAACAAAGTGACTTATGTCTATTTTTCACACTTATGACCGTTGCGGCATCTCCACGGTCATATGATCAAAATTTGGATGTTTGGCAACTGACTCACAGTTATGACGGTTACGCTGTCCCAGGAGGGACGTGATCCCATTTTGTGACCTTCTCACCAGCAAAGTCGATGGGGAAGCCGGATTCATTTCACAACCATGTGATTAACTTACAGAACAGAACAGAACAAAGAGCTGGAAGGGACCTGGGAGGTCTTCTAGCCCAGCCCCTGCTCAAAAGGAGAAGCTACACTATTTCAGATCAGGGGCTTTCTAGTTTCTTCTTGAAAGCCTCCAGTGATGTGGGGCTCCCACGATTCCTGAAGGCAGCTATTCCAGGGGTTAATTCTCCTCACTGCCCGGAAGGTTCTACTTAATTCCACTCTAGGGATTCACTTAACAAAGGTGGCAAGAAAGGTCGTAAAATGGCCCAACACTCACTTAACGACCATCTCTCTTAGCAACAAAAGTTTTGGGCCTGACTGTGGTCGCAGGTCAAAGATTCCCTGCATTTTAGTTTCCTTGCAGAGGGTCCAGAATCTCTTCCTTTGTGAGATGGACAAGTGGTTAACTTAGATGAAGAAATAAATAAAATTTGTTGTGAAGTTTTTTGTGATTCAATGCAGCTCCTGGTTCCAGAGCTGAGTTTGCTTCAGTGGCTTTAGACACCGGCAGCTTTTCCGTTTCGGAGTTTCTTGACCTCTTCAGCTTTGAACGACCTTCGTGGCTTCAGATCTCCCTGCAATCAGTTTTGCACCTAACAATTCCTTCTTTCTTGCGGGGTTACAAGGCATATCAAGGCATCTGTGGTTCCTCCAGAGATTTGAGCTGCCCTTCACTTGCTGGACGTTTTTAGTGCCACATTTACTAAATGAACTGTCGTAAGTTGAGGACTACCTTACTACCTGCTGGGCCTGGGTTTCCTTTTCATTATCCACTTTCTGCCGAGACTTTCCAAATCCTTTCAGCAGATGGTGGCAGCACCTAATCTTCTGAGTCAGGCAAGTTCTGTAAACAAAAGAAAAGAAAAATCAGAATTTGATTTTGCAATTATTTCCCAATGAATATACAGTATTCTTTGACTTTGGCTCTTAAGCTGCTCCCCATCACTGTCAATTCAAAGCAGTTTACCGCTAGTCCTCAGCTATTCATTTAATAACCGTTCAAAGTTACAACAGCACTGAAAAAAAATTGAGTTAGGACTAGTTTTCACACAGCGGCGCAGTGATTAGAATGAAGTACTGCAGGCTACTTCCACTGACTGCCGGCTGCCTGCAATTTAGCAGTTCGAATCTTACCAGGCTCAAGATTGACTCTATCTATCTATCATCTATCTATCTATCTATCTATCTATCTATCTATCTATCTATCTATCTATCTAAAATGAGGACCCAGATGGTTGGGACAAAAGGCTGACTCTGTAAACTGCTTAGAGAGGTTCCATAAAGCACTGTAAAGTGGTGTGTATGTCTAAGGACTATTGTTAAGTTCAGTCTGTGTATCATCCCTCCATCCATTTATCTATCTCATCTATCTATCTATCTATCTATCTATCTATCTATCTATCTATCTATAAATGATAATCTATCTACCGATATCATATATCATCTATCTCTCTGCCTGCCTATCTATCTATCTATCTATCTATCTATCTATCTATCTATCTATCTATTTATCTCATCTATCATCTATCTCATCTCTATCATCTATCTATCATCTATCATCCATCTATCTATCTATCTATCTATCTATCTATCTATCTATCATCTATCATCTATCATCTATCTATCTATCTATCTATCTATCTATCTATCTATCTATCTATCTATCATCTATCTATCTATCTATCTATCTATCTATCAATGATAATCTATCTACCTATATCATATATCATCTATCTATCTCTATGTCTGTCTGTCTGTCTGTCTATCTATTTATCTATCTCTATCTCTATGTCTATCTGACATGGTGGTGCAGTGGTCAGAATGCAGTATTGCAGGCTAATTCTGCTGACTGCTTGTGACATGTGACGAACTTAACTGCAGTGATTCACTGCATCGAGAAAGGTCATAAAATGGAGCAAAATTCACTTAACAAAGGTCTCACTTTGGGGCTCCGTTGTTGGTCGTAAGTTGAGACAACCTCTCCATTTTGGTGTGCAGGAACCCATCCATATCTCAAGCATTTGGCTTTCCTCTCTAGACTCTGCCAATCTTGGCTTGAGACCCAG
>NC_138565.1:11982803-11990524 GCF_964273705.1 Natrix helvetica
AGAGAGAGAAAAACAGAGAGAGAGAAAAACAGAGAGAGAGAGAAAAACAGAGAGAGAAACAGAGAGAGAGAGAAACAGAGAGAGAGAAAAACAGAGAGAAAGAAAGAAACACACACAGAGAGAAACAGAGAGAGAGAAACACAGAGAGAGAGAAAAACAGAGAGAGAGAAACAGAGAGAGAGAGAAACAGAGAGAGAGAAACAGAGAGAGAGAAACACACAGAGAGAAAAACAGAGAGAGAGAAACAGAGAGAGAGAGAAACAGAGAGAGAGAAAAACACACAGAGAGAGAGAAACACAGAGAGAGAGAAACACAGAGAGAGAAACAGAGAGAGAGAGAAACAGAGAGAGAGAAAAACAGAGAGAGAGAGAAACAGAGAGAGAGAGAAACAGAGAGAGAGAGAAACAGAGAGAGAAACAGAGAGAGAGAAACACACACAGAGAGAAACACAGAGAGAGAGAAACAGAGAGAGAGAGAATCAGAGAGAGAGAGAAACAGAGAGAGAGAGAGAGAAACACAGAGAGAGAAACACAGAGAGAGAAACAGAGAGAGAGACAGAGAGCGGGGGGAGGGAGAGCGTGAGAGAGAGAGAGAGAGAGTGTATTCCCAGAACTGGAGAAGCCAGAGCATCAAAGATAATAATAATCGGAGTCCTTTCCAAATTCGTCCATCTCCAATGCCAGGAGAAAATAGAGGGAGTCCTCGGCCTGCAACAGTTTGCTTGGTGATCATTCAAAGCCACGACCGCACTGCAAAAAGTGACTTATGACCGTTTTTTACACTTACGACCGTTGCATCATCTCCATGGTTACGTGATTAAAATTCAGAGGCGTGGCAAACTACTCATATTTATGACGGTTGCAGTGTGCCAGAGTCCTGTGATCCCCTTTTACGACCTTTCAACAAGCAAAGTCAAGGGGGAAGATGGATTCGCTTAACGACCGTGTGACTACCTTAAGAACTGCTGTGACTCACTGAACCACTGTGGAAAGACAGGTTTTGAAATTCACTTAACCCACTTAGTGACAGAAATTTGGGGCTCAACTTTAAGTTGAGGACTACCTATAAAGCAGGAATGTTGTCTGTGGAACTCCCTTCCACAAGAGGTTATTGTGCTGACCGAAGCTTCCCAAGAGCCTGAAGCAAACTCCTTGTCCCGACAAAACCCCCTTTTATTAATTGACTGTGAATTCTGCTCATTCACAGCCAGCAAAGTCTTTCGAGGGAGGATTTACAGTCACAGACCTTCTCTGCAAAAGTAAGAAGATGACTTGGCAACCAAGGGGAGAGAAGGAGCAGGCGATGTTATGGATCTCCTCTCTTAAGGAAGTGGGACCAAGAAGAAGGGATTGCTCTGTAGTGGCTCCCTCCCTGTGGAATATCATCCCTACAGATCTATGACTGAACCCCCTCCCTCATTCCACTAAAAGGCCCTGAAGTTACAGGAGGCCTGGAGATCCCAGATGGAGCCCATCCAGGGGTTGGCTTGATGGTTGTCACCAGAGGAATGGAGCTTATTGTTTAATTTATTGACTTTTTATTGCAGTAAGCCATCCGGAGTCACCTTGAGTGAGATGGAATGGAATGGAATGGAATGGAATGGAATGGAATGGAATGGAATAGAATAGAATAGAATAGAATAGAATAGAATAGAATAGAATAGAATAGAATAATAAGATTGAATGGGATGGGATGGAAGACAATGGAATGGAATGGAAGACAATAGAATAGAATAGAATAGAATAGAATAGAATAGAATAGAATAGAATAGAATAGAATAGAATAGAATAGAATAACAGAGTTGGAAGGGACCTTGGAGGTCTTCTAGCCCAACCCACTGCTCAGGCAGGAAATCCTACACCACTTCAGACAAATGGTGATCCAACATCTTCTTAAAAAGATCCGGTGTTGGGGCATTCACAACTTTTGGAGGCAAGTTGTTCCACTGGTTAATGGTTGTAATTATCAGTTGCTTCTAAGTTGCTTCTCACCTTGATTAGTTTCCATCCATTGATTCTTGTTCTGTCCTCAGGTGCTTTGGAGAATAACTTGACTCCCTCTTCTTTGTGGCAACCCCGGACATATCGGAAGACTGCTATCATGTCTCCCCTGGTCCTTTTTTTCATCAAACTAGACATACCCAGTTCTTGCAGCTGTTCTTCATATGTTTTAGGCTTGTGGCCACCAAAACTGAATGCAGATAAGCAGACATATAAATTTTCTAAATGAATAACTTGGACTAGAAGACCTCCAAGGTCCCTTCTAAGCCTCTGATTCTATGTTCTATGGTAGCCCATAGCTACCACAGCTGAAGGTTCTGTGGGTTGAATAGCATGGAGCCACGTTGGAAACTATTCAAGGAGAGATCTCACATAAAACTAAATAGAAGTTTCCTGATAGTAGCAATTAACCAGTGGAACAACTTGCCTCCAGAAGTTGTGGGTGCTCCATCACTGAAGGTTTTCAATAAGAGATTGGACATCCATTTGTCTGAAATGGTAGAGGGTTTCCTGCTTGAGCAGGGGGTTGGATTCGGAGGCCTCCAAGGTCCTTCCAACTCTGTTGTTCTATTATTCTGCTGGAGATCAATGGGTTGAGCTGTTCCAGGAAAGGGTAACACAAGCACACCTGTGAAAGGAGAACAAAACTCATCTAGGCTTCCATGTCTTCCTTTGAGCACCTGGAATTCTCCCAAGAAGGGAACCTGAAGGACAGTTGTGTTCAAAGAGTAAGTTCTCCAGAGAAGTGTTTGCACAACTCCTGAACATGTTTGCTGAATTAATCCATTTTCTGATTTGCGTTAGACCTTGACATCTCAATAAAGCAAGCCGGGTGAGGTCACACACATGCTAAGCCACCAAAGCAATTAGCAAGATTAACGTTAAGCAAATTCTGGCTGTTGTGTGTCTGCTACTAACATCATTAAGGTTTGGCATAGGTTAATTATTTTAGGCCTTGAATTGTTGAGAATGAGCATAAGGAGAAGAGAAGAGAAGTAGAATTAGAAAGAAGAGAAGAGAGAAGAAGAGAAGAGTAGAATTGGAAAGAAGAGAAAAGAAGAGGAGAATGGAATAGAATAGAATAGAAGAGAAGAGAAGAGAAGAGAAGAGAAGAGAAGAGAAGAGAAGAGAAGAGAAGAGAAGAGAAAAGAGACTTAGGGATCTTCTAGTCCAACCCCCTGGGAAAGCAGGCAACCTTATACCATCCAGGTCAAATGGTTGAAAACTATCATTGAAAACTTCAAGTGTTGGAGTCCCCATAACTTCTGGAGGCAAGCTATTCCACTGATTAATTGTTCTGAATCAGAACAATTGATTGTTGGAAGGCACCATGGAGATCTTCTAGTCCAACCTTTTGCTCAGCCAGGAGACCCTATATTTTGAGACAAATGGATGGCCAATCTCTTCTTAAAAACTTCCAGTGTTGGAACACCCATAACGTCTGGAGGCAAGCTGTTCCACTGGTTAATTAGCAGAGTAATGGAATAACAGAGTTAGAAGGGACCTTGGAGGGCTTCTAGTCCAACCCCTCCTGCTCAAGCAGGAGACCCTATACCATTTCGGACAAATGGTTGTCCGGTCTCTTCTTGAAAGCCTCCCGTGACGAAGCTCCCACAACTTCTGGAGGGAAAGCATTCTATTCATTAATTGTTCTCACTGTTGGAAAGGCTCTCTTTATTTCTAGGTTGCTTCTCTCCTTGGTTAGGAGTCCACGTGTATAGGTAGTTCCCGACTTACAACAGTTCATTTAGTGACTGTTCAAAGTTACAACAGCACTGAAAAAAGTGACTTATGACTGTTTTCCACACTTTTGACCATTGCAGCATCCCCACAATCGTGGGATCAAGATTCAGACACTTAGCAACTGACTTGTATTTATGACCGTTGCAATCTCACGTGGTCCCCTTTTGCAACCTTCTGACAAGCAAACTCCATGGGGAAGCCGGATTCACTTAACAACCGTTTGACTAACTTATCAACAGCAGTGATTCACTTCACCAGGTCATAAAATGGGGCAAAATCCGCTTAACAACTGCCTGGCTTATCGGCAGAAAGGTTAGATTGTGCAGAGATGAACAGGGTAACTTTGAGAATAAAGGATAAAGAGGAATCGGTGTACTTCAAGACATGGAGATTTTATGATTGTTTGAGGGGCAAATAACATGGGTTTTATTATTTGTTAACTAACATAATTTGTATTTTAATCTGATTTATATTCTTTCTTTTAAAGTGATGTTCAAGATTTATTAGCTTTTGACATTCCTAAACTGATAAACAAGCTGGGGACTAGTTCCTGATAAGAAAAGTTTGTTAGTACAAATTGGGGACTGGCTTATCTCTTGTGAACCCTAAACAATCTTTCTCCTTACAATTTATCCCATACCTCATTTTAATAAACATGTGTGCTATTATCCTGTCCAATCAACTTTCCTCTTTCATATTTCTTTGTTATGTTAACTATAAAAGGGGATGCAAGCTAAAGATCGGGGTTCCCTCTTTGAATGTGGAATCCCTTTTGTCTGAATATTCTGATAAATTCTAATAAAATGATCTTCCTGTCTTGGCTTGTCTCATTGGAAAATATGCACACCAAGGCCCGAGCATGAAAAGCCATATTGGCCATAGGTTAGAGAAAAGAATCTAGAAAAGAAAGCAAGAGAGAGATGCAAAACTCGGACGAGACACTATAAAATGGAAAGGGGAGAGGAAGAGGGGGGAAATAGAAAAGAAAGTATTAATATATTATATGTTCAAGAATGAGATAGATAGATAGATAGATATAGAGAGATAGAGATAATAATAATAATAATAATAATAATAATAATAATAATAATAATAATAATAATAATAATAATAAATTTGGATTTATTAGCCGCTCCCTTTCCAAGTAGGACTCGGGGCGGCGTACAATGGAGCATAAAACATAAAAGATATATAACAGCACAAAAACGTACATACATACACAACACACATACATACACGGAGGAGGAAACAAATTACATCATTAGACAGTTAAAAATCAGCTTTAAAATACCCCAATTGTAAAAACCCAATATGCAGTTAAGAATTAATATTTAAGGACAATTTAAAAAACAGTTAGGAGGAATGAGAAAATTACGATTGCGATTGAGCCAGGCCAGATAATTGAAAGAGGTGGGTCTTCAGCTGTACACGGAAGGAGCGGAGATCGGAAGTAATCCTGATGTCACGGGGGAGGTCATTCCACAGGGCTGGGCCCATCACAGAGAAGGCTCTGCTCCTGGGTGTCGCCCCCCGGCACTGTTTGGCGGACAGCACCCGGAGAAGTCCCTCTCTGTGTGAGCGAATTGGTCGTAGGGATGTGTGGGGCAGGATGCGATCCTGCATATAACTAGGCCCTGTGCCATGAAGCGCTTTAAAGATCATAATCAAAACCTTGAAACGCACTCGGTAGACCACAGGAAGCCAGTGCAGCTCGCGCAGGAGAGGTGTTACAGGGGAGTATCTAGTCCTCCCCATAATCACCCGCGCGGCCGCGTTCTGGACCAACTGTAGTCTCCGAGTGCATCTCAAGGGAAGCCCCATGTAGAGAGCATTGCAGTAATCCAGGCGAGACGTCACTAGCGCATGGGTGACTGTGCGTAGGGCATCCCGGTCCAATAAGGGGCGCAATTGGCGCATCAGGCGGACCTGATGGAATGCCCCCCTTGCCACGGCTGTTTCATGGTTATCCATGGACAGCCGGGCATCCAGGAGGACGCCCAAATTGCGCACCTGTTCCATGGGGGCTAGTTGGACGCCCCCGATGGCCAGAGATGGAAGCACCTGGTTGAACCGGGAGGCCGGAAGCCACAGCCACTCCGTCTTGGAAGGGTTGAGTTTTAGTCGGTTGCCATCCATCCAGACCCGTACGGCCTCCAGACACCGGGACATCATTTCGACGGCCTCATTGGGGTGGTTCGGAGTGGAAATGTATAGCTGAGTATCATCAGCATACAGATGATATCCCACCCCAAAACCACGGATGATCTCGCCCAGCGGTTTCATATATGTGTTGAACAGGAGAGGCGAGAGCACCGATCCCTGTGGCACTCCACATGTGAGTGGCCTCCGGGTCGAACTCTGCTCCCCTGTCAACACACGTTGCGTCCGATCAGAGAGGTAGGAGCCAAACCACCGTAAAACGGTGCCCCTGACTCCCAGCCCCTCTAGCCGGTGCAACAGGATACCATGGTCGATGGTATCGAACGCCGCCGAGAGATCTAATAGGACCAGGATAGAGGAACAACCCCTATCTCTGGCCCTCCAGAGATCATCAACCAATGCGACCAAGGCCGTCTCCGTGCTGTGCCCGGGTCGGAAGCCGGACTGGCGCGGGTCTAGATAATCATTTTCCTCCAGGTGACGTGGGAACTGCTGTACTACCACACTCTCTACAACCTTCGCTAAAAAAGGAAGGTTGGAGACTGGACGATAATTGACTAGGTCCGTTGGGTCCAGGGAAGGCTTCTTGAGCAGGGGCCTCACCACCGCCTCTTTCAAGGCGGCCGGTAGAGACCCCTCACCCAACGAGGCGTTCACCAGGCCCAGGAGCCAGTCGCGCGTAACCTCCCAGGATGCCAGTACAAGCCAGGAGGGACACGGGTCCAATAAACATGTGGTGGGTCGCAGACGTCCACGCAACCTGTCCAAATCCTCGATGGCAACCGAGTCAAACTCCTCCCAAAGCGGTCCCTCAAGACTCGCAACGGGCGTCTCTACTGAACCACTGAAAGGGGTCCATCCCATCCGAATTTGAGCGACTTTGTCCTGTAGATAATTCCCAAACTCCTCTGCTCTGCCCTGTAGTGGGGCTTCCCGTGGTCTCTCAAACAAGAGGGAACGGGTCACCCGAAACAGGGCGGCAGGGCGGTTATCTGCAGACGCAATAAGAGCGGCTCAATGTTGACGTTTGGCCGCTCTTAATGCCACAAGGTACGTCTTCAAATAGGCTCGTGCCTGTGCTCGGTCAAATTCGGAGCGGGAGGATCTCCAACGACTCTCTAGGCGTCTCTTGTGGCGTTTCATCACCCTTAGCTCCTCGGTAAACCAAGGTGCCAGGGTGGTTCGTCGCCGCAGGAGAGGCCGCAAAGGCGCCACCCGGTCTAGGGCCCCGGTAGTCGCACTATTCCATGCGTCTACCAGGTCCTCCACTCGGGGGCGGGTCAGGTCCACAGGAGGTGGCCCAAGTTCCGTCTGGAACCTATCCGGTTCCATCAGGCGCTTGGGGCGGAACCATCTAATACCTTCCAGTTCCGCCTCCTCGCGGCGGGGGGGTAGCACCAGGGAAGTCCAGCCGGAGAAGTGAGTGATCCGACCATGACAGGGGAATAGTGTCTAGATCCCCTATTCCCAGATCACTCGTCCACTGGCCAGAGACAAAAACAAGGTCCAGGGTGTGGCCTCCCTCGTGAGTAGGGCCCTGAATTAACTGGGTCAGGTCCATGGCTGTCATGGAAGCCATGAACTCCCGAACCCCCTCAGACGCTTCTCCCATCGACGGCAGATTAAAATCCCCCATCACTAAAAGTTTGGGGGATAGATAGATAGATAGATAGATAGATAGATAGATAGATAGATAGATAGATAGATGATAGAAAGATCGAGTTAGAGTTAGAGTTAGAGTTAGAGATAGATAGATAGATAGATAGATAGATAGATAGATAGATAGATAGATAGAGGATAAGATAATGAAGAAAAGGT
>NC_138565.1:11990724-11998224 GCF_964273705.1 Natrix helvetica
CTCTATCTATCTATCTATCTATCTATCTATCTATCTATCTATCTATCTATCTATCTATCTATCTATCTATCTCTAACTCTAACTCTAACTCTAACTCTATCTTTCTATCATCTATCTATCTATCTATCTATCTATCTATCTATCTATCTATCTATCTATCTATCTATCCCCAAACTTTTAGTGATGGGGGATTTTAATCTGCCGTCGATGGGAGAAGCGTCTGAGGGGGTTCGGGAGTTCATGGCTTCCATGACAGCCATGGACCTGACCCAGTTAATTCAGGGCCCTACTCACGAGGGAGGCCACACCCTGGACCTTGTTTTTGTCTCTGGCCAGTGGACGAGTGATCTGGGAATAGGGGATCTAGACACTATTCCCCTGTCATGGTCGGATCACTCACTTCTCCGGCTGGACTTCCCTGGTGCTACCCCCCGCCGCGAGGAGGCGGAACTGGAAGGTATTAGATGGTTCCGCCCCAAGCGCCTGATGGAACCGGATAGGTTCCAGACGGAACTTGGGCCACCTCCTGTGGACCTGACCCGCCCCCGAGTGGAGGACCTGGTAGACGCATGGAATAGTGCGACTACCGGGGCCCTAGACCGGGTGGCGCCTTTGCGGCCTCTCCTGCGGCGACGAACCACCCTGGCACCTTGGTTTACCGAGGAGCTAAGGGTGATGAAACGCCACAAGAGACGCCTAGAGAGTCGTTGGAGATCCTCCCGCTCCGAATTTGACCGAGCACAGGCACGAGCCTATTTGAAGACGTACCTTGTGGCATTAAGAGCGGCCAAACGTCAACATTGAGCCGCTCTTATTGCGTCTGCAGATAACCGCCCTGCCGCCCTGTTTCGGGTGACCCGTTCCCTCTTGTTTGAGAGACCACGGGAAGCCCCACTACAGGGCAGAGCAGAGGAGTTTGGGAATTATCTACAGGACAAAGTCGCTCAAATTCGGATGGGATGGACCCCTTTCAGTGGTTCAGTAGAGACGCCCGTTGCGAGTCTTGAGGGACCGCTTTGGGAGGAGTTTGACTCGGTTGCCATCGAGGATTTGGACAGGTTGCGTGGACGTCTGCGACCCACCACATGTTTATTGGACCCGTGTCCCTCCTGGCTTGTACTGGCATCCTGGGAGGTTACGCGCGACTGGCTCCTGGGCCTGGTGAACGCCTCGTTGGGTGAGGGGTCTCTACCGGCCGCCTTGAAAGAGGCGGTGGTGAGGCCCCTGCTCAAGAAGCCTTCCCTGGACCCAACGGACCTAGTCAATTATCGTCCAGTCTCCAACCTTCCTTTTTTAGCGAAGGTTGTAGAGAGTGTGGTAGTACAGCAGTTCCCACGTCACCTGGAGGAAAATGATTATCTAGACCCGCGCCAGTCCGGCTTCCGACCCGGGCACAGCACGGAGACGGCCTTGGTCGCATTGGTTGATGATCTCTGGAGGGCCAGAGATAGGGGTTGTTCCTCTATCCTGGTCCTATTAGATCTCTCGGCGGCGTTCGATACCATCGACCATGGTATCCTGTTGCACCGGCTAGAGGGGCTGGGAGTCAGGGGCACCGTTTTACGGTGGTTTGGCTCCTACCTCTCTGATCGGACGCAACGTGTGTTGACAGGGGAGCAGAGTTCGACCCGGAGGCCACTCACATGTGGAGTGCCACAGGGATCGGTGCTCTCGCCTCTCCTGTTCAACACATATATGAAACCGCTGGGCGAGATCATCCGTGGTTTTGGGGTGGGATATCATCTGTATGCTGATGATACTCAGCTATACATTTCCACTCCGAACCACCCCAATGAGGCCGTCGAAATGATGTCCCGGTGTCTGGAGGCCGTACGGGTCTGGATGGATGGCAACCGACTAAAACTCAACCCTTCCAAGACGGAGTGGCTGTGGCTTCCGGCCTCCCGGTTCAACCAGGTGCTTCCATCTCTGGCCATCGGGGGCGTCCAACTAGCCCCCATGGAACAGGTGCGCAATTTGGGCGTCCTCCTGGATGCCCGGCTGTCCATGGATAACCATGTAACAGCCGTGGCAAGGGGGGCATTCCATCAGGTCCGCCTGATGCGCCAATTGCGCCCCTTATTGGACCGGGATGCCCTACGCACAGTCACCCATGCGCTAGTGACGTCTCGCCTGGATTACTGCAATGCTCTCTACATGGGGCTTCCCTTGAGATGCACTCGGAGACTACAGTTGGTCCAGAACGCGGCCGCGCGGGTGATTATGGGGAGGACTAGATACTCCCCTGTAACACCTCTCCTGCGCGAGCTGCACTGGCTTCCTGTGGTCTACCGAGTGCGTTTCAAGGTTTTGATTATGATCTTTAAAGCGCTTCATGGCACAGGGCCTAGTTATATGCAGGATCGCATCCTGCCCCACACATCCCTACGACCAATTCGCTCACACAGAGAGGGACTTCTCCGGGTGCCGTCCGCCAAACAGTGCCGGGGGGCGACACCCAGGAGCAGAGCCTTCTCTGTGATGGGCCCAGCCCTGTGGAATGACCTCCCCCGTGACATCAGGATTACTTCCGATCTCCGCTCCTTCCGTGTACAGCTGAAGACCCACCTCTTTCAATTATCTGGCCTGGCTCAATCGCAATCGTAATTTTCTCATTCCTCCTAACTGTTTTTTAAATTGTCCTTAAATATTAATTCTTAACTGCATATTGGGTTTTTACAATTGGGGTATTTTAAAGCTGATTTTTAACTGTCTAATGATGTAATTTGTTTCCTCCTCCGTGTATGTATGTGTGTTGTGTATGTATGTACGTTTTTGTGCTGTTATATATCTTTTATGTTTTATGCTCCATTGTACGCCGCCCCGAGTCCTACTTGGAAAGGGAGCGGCTAATAAATCCAAATTTATTATTATTATTATTATTATTATTATTATTATTATTATTATTATTATTATTATTATTATTATTATTATTATCTCTATCTCTCTATATCTATCTATCTATCTATCTCATTCTTGAACATATAATATATTAATACTTTCTTTTCTATTTCCCCCCTCTTCCTCTCCCCTTTCCATTTTATAGTGTCTCGTCCGAGTTTTGCATCTCTCTCTTGCTTTCTTTTCTAGATTCTTTTCTCTAACCTATGGCCAATATGGCTTTTCATGCTCGGGCCTTGGTGTGCATATTTTCCAATGAGACAAGCCAAGACAGGAAGATCATTTTATTAGAATTTATCAGAATATTCAGACAAAAGGGATTCCACATTCAAAGAGGGAACCCCGATCTTTAGCTTGCATCCCCTTTTATAGTTAACATAACAAAGAAATATGAAAGAGGAAAGTTGATTGGACAGGATAATAGCACACATGTTTATTAAAATGAGGTATGGGATAAATTGTAAGGAGAAAGATTGTTTAGGGTTCACAAGAGATAAGCCAGTCCCCAATTTGTACTAACAAACTTTTCTTATCAGGAACTAGTCCCCAGCTTGTTTATCAGTTTAGGAATGTCAAAAGCTAATAAATCTTGAACATCACTTTAAAAGAAAGAATATAAATCAGATTAAAATACAAATTATGTTAGTTAACAAATAATAAAACCCATGTTATTTGCCCCTCAAACAATCATAAAATCTCCATGTCTTGAAGTACACCGATTCCTCTTTATCCTTTATTCTCAAAGTTACCCTGTTCATCTCTGCACAATCTAACCTTTCTGCCGATAAGCCAGGCAGTTGTTAAGCGGATTTTGCCCCATTTTATGACCTGGTGAAGTGAATCACTGCTGTTGATAAGTTAGTCAAACGGTTGTTAAGTGAATCCGGCTTCCCCATGGAGTTTGCTTGTCAGAAGGTTGCAAAAGGGGACCACGTGAGATTGCAACGGTCATAAATACAAGTCAGTTGCTAAGTGTCTGAATCTTGATCCCACGATTGTGGGGATGCTGCAATGGTCAAAAGTGTGGAAAACAGTCATAAGTCACTTTTTTCAGTGCTGTTGTAACTTTGAACAGTCACTAAATGAACTGTTGTAAGTCGGGAACTACCTATACACGTGGACTCCTAACCAAGGAGAGAAGCAACCTAGAAATAAAGAGAGCCTTTCCAACAGTGAGAACAATTAATGAATAGAATGCTTTCCCTCCAGAAGTTGTGGGAGCTTCGTCACGGGAGGCTTTCAAGAAGAGACCGGACAACCATTTGTCCGAAATGGTATAGGGTCTCCTGCTTGAGCAGGAGGGGTTGGACTAGAAGCCCTCCAAGGTCCCTTCTAACTCTGTTATTCCATTACTCTGCTAATTAACCAGTGGAACAGCTTGCCTCCAGACGTTATGGGTGTTCCAACACTGGAAGTTTTTAAGAAGAGATTGGCCATCCATTTGTCTCAAAATATAGGGTCTCCTGGCTGAGCAAAAGGTTGGACTAGAAGATCTCCATGGTGCCTTCCAACAATCAATTGTTCTGATTCAGAACAATTAATCAGTGGAATAGCTTGCCTCCAGAAGTTATGGGGACTCCAACACTTGAAGTTTTCAATGATAGTTTTCAACCATTTGACCTGGATGGTATAAGGTTGCCTGCTTTCCCAGGGGGTTGGACTAGAAGATCCCTAAGTCTCTTTTCTCTTCTCTTCTCTTCTCTTCTCTTCTCTTCTCTTCTCTTCTCTTCTCTTCTATTCTATTCTATTCTATTCTATTCCATTCTCCTCTTCTTTTCTCTTCTTTCCAATTCTACTCTTCTCTTCTTCTCTCTTCTCTTCTTTCTAATTCTACTTCTCTTCTCTTCTCCTTATGCTCATTCTCAACAATTCAAGGCCTAAAATAATTAACCTATGCCAAACCTTAATGATGTTAGTAGCAGACACACAACAGCCAGAATTTGCTTAACGTTAATCTTGCTAATTGCTTTGGTGGCTTAGCATGTGTGTGACCTCACCCGGCTTGCTTTATTGAGATGTCAAGGTCTAACGCAAATCAGAAAATGGATTAATTCAGCAAACATGTTCAGGAGTTGTGCAAACACTTCTCTGGAGAACTTACTCTTTGAACACAACTGTCCTTCAGGTTCCCTTCTTGGGAGAATTCCAGGTGCTCAAAGGAAGACATGGAAGCCTAGATGAGTTTTGTTCTCCTTTCACAGGTGTGCTTGTGTTACCCTTTCCTGGAACAGCTCAACCCATTGATCTCCAGCAGAATAATAAAGGACCTTGGAGGCCTCCGAATCCAACCCCCTGCTCAAGCAGGAAACCCTCTACCATTTCAGACAAATGGATGTCCAATCTCTTATTGAAAACCTTCAGTGATGGAGCACCCACAACTTCTGGAGGCAAGTTGTTCCACTGGTTAATTGCTACTATCAGGAAACTTCTATTTAGTTTTATGTGAGATCTCTCCTTGAATAGTTTCCAACGTGGCTCCATGCTATTCAACCCACAGAACCTTCAGCTGTGGTAGCTATGGGCTACCATAGAACATAGAATCAGAGGCTTAGAAGGGACCTTGGAGGTCTTCTAGTCCAAGTTATTCATTTAGAAAATTTATATGTCTGCTTATCTGCATTCAGTTTTGGTGGCCACAAGCCTAAAACATATGAAGAACAGCTGCAAGAACTGGGTATGTCTAGTTTGATGAAAAAAAGGACCAGGGGAGACATGATAGCAGTCTTCCGATATGTCCGGGGTTGCCACAAAGAAGAGGGAGTCAAGTTATTCTCCAAAGCACCTGAGGACAGAACAAGAATCAATGGATGGAAACTAATCAAGGTGAGAAGCAACTTAGAAGCAACTGATAATTACAACCATTAACCAGTGGAACAACTTGCCTCCAAAAGTTGTGAATGCCCCAACACCGGATCTTTTTAAGAAGATGTTGGATCACCATTTGTCTGAAGTGGTGTAGGATTTCCTGCCTGAGCAGTGGGTTGGGCTAGAAGACCTCCAAGGTCCCTTCCAACTCTGTTATTCTATTCTATTCTATTCTATTCTATTCTATTCTATTCTATTGTCTTCCATTCCATTCCATTGTCTTCCATCCCATCCCATTCAATCTTATTATTCTATTCTATTCTATTCTATTCTATTCTATTCTATTCTATTCCATTCCATTCCATTCCATTCCATTCCATTCCATCTCACTCAAGGTGACTCCGGATGGCTTACTGCAATAAAAAGTCAATAAATTAAACAATAAGCTCCATTCCTCTGGTGACAACCATCAAGCCAACCCCTGGATGGGCTCCATCTGGGATCTCCAGGCCTCCTGTAACTTCAGGGCCTTTTAGTGGAATGAGGGGAGGGGGGGTCAGTCATAGATCTGTAGGGATGATATTCCACAGGGAGGGAGCCACTACAGAGCAATCCCTTCTTCTTGGTCCCACTTCCTTAAGAGAGGAGATCCATAACATCGCCTGCTCCTTCTCTCCCCTTGGTTGCCAAGTCATCTTCTTACTTTTGCAGAGAAGGTCTGTGACTGTAAATCCTCCCTCGAAAGACTTTGCTGGCTGTGAATGAGCAGAATTCACAGTCAATTAATAAAAGGGGGTTTTGTCGGGACAAGGAGTTTGCTTCAGGCTCTTGGGAAGCTTCGGTCAGCACAATAACCTCTTGTGGAAGGGAGTTCCACAGACAACATTCCTGCTTTATAGGTAGTCCTCAACTTAAAGTTGAGCCCCAAATTTCTGTCACTAAGTGGGTTAAGTGAATTTCAAAACCTGTCTTTCCACAGTGGTTCAGTGAGTCACAGCAGTTCTTAAGGTAGTCACACGGTCGTTAAGCGAATCCATCTTCCCCCTTGACTTTGCTTGTTGAAAGGTCGTAAAAGGGGATCACAGGACTCTGGCACACTGCAACCGTCATAAATATGAGTAGTTTGCCACGCCTCTGAATTTTAATCACGTAACCATGGAGATGATGCAACGGTCGTAAGTGTAAAAAACGGTCATAAGTCACTTTTTGCAGTGCGGTCGTGGCTTTGAATGATCACCAAGCAAACTGTTGCAGGCCGAGGACTCCCTCTATTTTCTCCTGGCATTGGAGATGGACGAATTTGGAAAGGACTCCGATTATTATTATCTTTGATGCTCTGGCTTCTCCAGTTCTGGGAATACACTCTCTCTCTCTCTCTCTCACGCTCTCCCTCCCCCCGCTCTCTGTCTCTCTCTCTGTTTCTCTCTCTGTGTTTCTCTCTCTGTGTTTCTCTCTCTCTGTTTCTCTCTCTCTCTGTTTCTCTCTCTCTCTGTTTCTCTCTCTCTGTGTTTCTCTCTGTGTGTGTTTCTCTCTCTCTGTTTCTCTCTCTGTTTCTCTCTCTCTCTGTTTCTCTCTCTCTCTGTTTCTCTCTCTCTCTGTTTTTCTCTCTCTCTGTTTCTCTCTCTCTCTGTTTCTCTCTCTGTGTTTCTCTCTCTCTGTGTTTCTCTCTCTCTGTGTGTTTTTCTCTCTCTCTGTTTCTCTCTCTCTCTGTTTCTCTCTCTCTGTTTTTCTCTCTGTGTGTTTCTCTCTCTCTGTTTCTCTCTCTCTGTTTCTCTCTCTCTCTGTTTCTCTCTC
>NC_138565.1:12003224-12120724 GCF_964273705.1 Natrix helvetica
TGTTTTTCTCTCTCTGTGTGTTTCTCTCTCTGTGTTTCTCTCTGTGTGTGTTTCTTTCTTTCTCTCTGTTTTTCTCTCTCTCTGTTTCTCTCTCTCTCTGTTTCTCTCTCTGTTTTTCTCTCTCTCTCTGTTTTTCTCTCTCTCTGTTTTTCTCTCTCTCTGTTTCTCTCTCTGTGTTTCTCTCTCTCTCTGTTTCTTTCTCTCTCTGTTTTTCTCTCTCTCTGTTTTTCTCTCTCTGTTTTTCTCTCTGTGTGTTTTTCTCTCTCTCTGTTTTTCTCTCTGTGTTTCTCTCTCTCTGTGTTTCTCTCTCTCTGTGTTTCTCTCTCTCTCTCTGTTTCTCTCTCTCTCTGTTTTTCTCTCTCTGTTTTTCTCTCTCTCTGTTTCTCTCTCTCTGTTTTTCTCTCTCTCTGTTTCTCTCTCTCTCTGTTTCTCTCTGTGTTTCTCTCTCTCTCTCTGTTTCTCTCTCTCTGTTTCTCTCTCTCTCTCTGTTTCTCTCTCTCTCTGTTTCTCTCTCTGTGTGTTTCTCTCTCTGTGTTTCTCTCTCTGTGTTTCTCTCTCTGTGTCTGTTTCTCTCTCTCTCTGTTTCTCTCTCTCTCTGTTTCTCTCTCTCTCTGTTTCTCTCTCTGTGTTTCTCTCTCTCTGTTTCTCTCTCTCTGTTTCTCTCTCTCTCTGTTTCTCTCTCTCTCTGTTTCTCTCTCTCTGTTTCTCTCTCTCTGTTTCTCTCCCTCTCTCTCGCTCTGTTTCTCTCTCTCTCTTTCTCTTTCTCTCCTCCCTCTCTCTGTTTTTCTCTCTGTGTGTTTCTTTCTCTCTCTCTGTTTTTCTCTCTCTCTCTGTTTCTTTCTCTGTTTCTCTCTGTCTGTTTCTCTCTCTCTCTGTTTCTCTGTCTGTTTCTCTCTCTGTGTGTTTTTTTCTCTGTTTCTCTCTCTCTGTTTTTCTCTCTCTGTGTTTCTCTCTCTCTGTTTCTCTCTCTCTGTTTCTCTCTCTCTCTGTTTCTCTCTCTCTGTTTCTCTCTCTGTGTTTCTCTCTCTCTCTGTTTCTCTCTCTCTCTGTTTCTCTCTCTCTCTGTTTTTCTCTCTCTGTTTTTCTCTCTCTCTGTTTCTCTCTCTCTGTTTCTCTCTCTCTGTGTTTCTCTCTCTGTGTTTCTCTCTCTCTCTGTTTTTCTCTCTCTCTGTTTCTCTCTCTCTCTCTCTGTTTTTCTCTCTCTCTGTTTTTCTCTCTCTGTGTTTCTCTCTGTGTGTTTCTCTCTCTGTTTCTCTCTCTCTCTGTTTCTCTCTCTCTGTTTCTCTCTCTCTCTGTTTCTCTCTCTCTCTGTTTCTCTCTCTCTCTGTTTCTCTCTCTGTGTGTTTCTCTCTCTGTGTGTTTCTCTCTCTCTCTCTGTTTCTCTCTCTCTCTCTGTTTCTCTCTCTCTCTGTTTTTCTCTCTCTCTGTTTCTCTCTCTCTCTGTTTTTCTCTCTCTCTGTTTCTCTCTCTCTCTGTTTCTCTCTCTGTGTTTCTCTCTCTCTGTGTTTCTCTCTCTGTGTGTTTTTCTCTCTCTCTGTTTCTCTCTCTCTCTGTTTCTCTCTCTCTGTTTTTCTCTCTGTGTGTTTCTCTCTCTCTGTTTCTCTCTCTCTGTTTCTCTCTCTCTCTGTTTCTCTCTCTCTGTTTTTCTCTCTCTGTGTGTTTCTCTCTCTGTGTTTCTCTCTGTGTGTGTTTCTTTCTTTCTCTCTGTTTTTCTCTCTCTCTGTTTCTCTCTCTCTCTGTTTCTCTCTCTGTTTTTCTCTCTCTCTCTGTTTTTCTCTCTCTCTGTTTTTCTCTCTCTCTGTTTCTCTCTCTGTGTTTCTCTCTCTCTCTGTTTCTTTCTCTCTCTGTTTTTCTCTCTCTCTGTTTTTCTCTCTCTGTTTTTCTCTCTCTGTGTTTTTCTCTCTCTCTGTTTTTCTCTCTGTGTTTCTCTCTCTCTGTGTTTCTCTCTCTCTCTGTTTCTCTCTCTCTCTCTGTTTCTCTCTCTCTCTGTTTTTCTCTCTCTGTTTTTCTCTCTCTCTGTTTCTCTCTCTCTGTTTTTCTCTCTCTCTGTTTCTCTCTCTCTGTTTCTCTCTGTGTTTCTCTCTCTCTCTCTGTTTCTCTCTCTCTGTTTCTCTCTCTCTCTCTGTTTCTCTCTCTCTCTGTTTCTCTCTCTGTGTGTTTCTCTCTCTGTGTTTCTCTCTCTGTGTTTCTCTCTCTGTGTCTGTTTCTCTCTCTCTCTGTTTCTCTCTCTCTCTGTTTCTCTCTCTCTCTGTTTCTCTCTCTGTGTTTCTCTCTCTCTGTTTCTCTCTCTCTGTTTCTCTCTCTCTCTGTTTCTCTCTCTCTCTGTTTCTCTCTCTCTGTTTCTCTCTCTCTGTTTCTCTCCCTCTCTCTCGCTCTGTTTCTCTCTCTCTCTTTCTCTTTCTCTCCTCCCTCTCTCTGTTTTTCTCTCTGTGTGTTTCTTTCTCTCTCTCTGTTTTTCTCTCTCTCTCTGTTTCTTTCTCTGTTTCTCTCTGTCTGTTTCTCTCTCTCTCTGTTTCTCTGTCTGTTTCTCTCTCTGTGTGTTTTTTTCTCTGTTTCTCTCTGTCTGTTTCTCTCTTTCTCTGTTTCTCTCTCTCTCTGTTTTTCTCTCTCTCTGTTTTTCTCTCTCTGTTTTTCTCTCTCTCTGTTTTTCTCTCTCTCTCTGTTTTTCTCTCTGTGTTTCTCTCTCTCTGTGTTTCTCTCTCTCTCTGTTTCTCTCTCTCTCTGTTTCTCTCTCTCTCTGTTTTTCTCTCTCTGTTTTTCTCTCTCTCTGTTTCTCTCTCTCTGTTTTTCTCTCTCTCTGTTTCTCTCTCTCTCTGTTTCTCTCTGTGTTTCTCTCTCTCTCTCTGTTTCTCTCTCTCTGTTTCTCTCTCTCTCTCTGTTTCTCTCTCTCTCTGTTTCTCTCTCTGTGTGTTTCTCTCTCTGTGTTTCTCTCTCTGTGTTTCTCTCTCTCTGTCTGTTTCTCTCTCTCTCTGTTTCTCTCTCTCTCTGTTTCTCTCTCTCTCTGTTTCTCTCTCTGTGTTTCTCTCTCTCTGTTTCTCTCTTTGTGTTTCTCTCTCTCTCTGTTTCTCTCTCTCTCTCTGTTTCTCTCTCTCTCTCTGTTTCTCTCTCTCTCTGTTTCTCTCTCTCTGTTTCTCTCTCTGTGTTTCTCTCCCTCTCTCTCGCTCTGTTTCTCTCTCTCTCTCTTTCTCTTTCTCTCCTCCCTCTCTCTGTTTTTCTCTCTGTGTGTTTCTTTCTCTCTCTCTGTTTTTCTCTCTCTCTCTCTGTTTCTTTCTCTGTTTCTCTCTGTCTGTTTCTCTCTCTCTCTGTTTCTCTGTCTGTTTCTCTCTCTGTGTGTTTTTTCTCTGTTTCTCTCTGTCTGTTTCTCTCTTTCTCTGTTTCTCTCTCTCTCTGTTTCTCTGTTTCTCTCTGTTTCTCTGTTTCTCTCTCTCTCTGTTTCTCTCTGTCTCTCTCTCTCTATTTCTGTCTCTCTGTCTCTCTCTCTCTCTGTTTCTCTCTCTGTGTTTCTCCCCCTCCCTCTCCCCCCTCTCTCTCACTCTCTTCTTTTCACTCCAGGGCTGTTCCCATGATAAATTCCTTGCCAATTCTTCCGGCAAGATAAGATTTGTGTTTTTATGGTGCTTTAATTTCCCTTTTCGCAAATGATGACAGATCTCTTGAGATTCAAAGCACGGGATGGGAGTTACTCAAGGACATAGGTGCCAGGAAAATCTGGGTCTCAAGCCAAGATTGGCAGAGTCTAGAGAGGAAAGCCAAATGCTTGAGATATGGATGGGTTCCTGCACACCAAAATGGAGAGGTTGTCTCAACTTACGACCAACAACGGAGCCCCAAAGTGAGACCTTTGTTAAGTGAATTTTGCTCCATTTTATGACCTTTCTCGATGCAGTGAATCACTGCAGTTAAGTTCGTCACATGTCACAAGCAGTCAGCAGAATTAGCCTGCAATACTGCATTCTGACCACTGCACCACCATGTCAGATAGACATAGAGATAGAGATAGATAAATAGATAGACAGACAGACAGACAGACATAGAGATAGATAGATGATATATGATATAGGTAGATAGATTATCATTGATAGATAGATAGATAGATAGATAGATGATAGATAGATAGATAGATAGATAGATAGATAGATAGATAGATAGATGATAGATGATAGATAGATAGATAGATAGATAGATAGATAGATAGATAGATAGATAGATGGATGATAGATGAGATAGATAGATGATAGAGATGAGATAGATGATAGATGAGATAAATAGATAGATAGATAGATAGATAGATAGATAGATAGATAGATAGATAGATAGGCAGGCAGAGAGATAGATGATATATGATATCGGTAGATAGATTATCATTTATAGATAGATAGATAGATAGATAGATAGATAGATAGATAGATAGATAGATAGATAGATAGATGAGATAGATAAATGGATGGAGGGATGATACACAGACTGAACTTAACAATAGTCCTTAGACATACACACCACTTTACAGTGCTTTATGGAACCTCTCTAAGCAGTTTACAAAGTCAGCCTTTTGTCCCAACCATCTGGGTCCTCATTTTAGATAGATAGATAGATAGATAGATAGATACATAGATAGATAGATAGATAGATAGATAGATAGATGATAGATAGATAGAGTCAAACTTGAGCCTGGTAAGATTCGAAACACGAAATTGCAGGCAGCTGGCAGTCAGTGGAAGTAGCCTGCAGTACTTCATTCTAATCACTGCGCCGCTGTGTGAAAACTAGTCCTAACTCAATTTTTTTTCAGTGCTGTTGTAACTTTGAACGGTTATTAAATGAATAGCTGAGGACTAGCGGTAAACTGCTTTGAATTGACAGTGATGGGGAGCAGCTTAAGAGCCAAAGTCAAAGAATACTGTATATTCATTGGGAAATAATTGCAAAATCAAATTCTGATTTTTCTTTTCTTTTGTTTACAGAACTTGCCTGACTCAGAAGATTAGGTGCTGCCACCATCTGCTGGAAGGATTTGGAAAGTCTCGGCAGAAAGTGGATAATGAAAAGGAAACCCAGGCCCAGCAGGTAGTAAGGTAGTCCTCAACTTACGACAGTTCATTTAGTAAATGTGGCACTAAAAACGTCCAGCAAGTGAAGGGCAGCTCAAATCTCTGGAGGAACCACAGATGCCTTGATATGCCTTGTAACCCCGCAAGAAAGAAGGAATTGTTAGGTGCAAAACTGATTGCAGGGAGATCTGAAGCCACGAAGGTCGTTCAAAGCTGAAGAGGTCAAGAAACTCCGAAACGGAAAAGCTGCCGGTGTCTAAAGCCACTGAAGCAAACTCAGCTCTGGAACCAGGAGCTGCATTGAATCACAAAAAACTTCACAACAAATTTTATTTATTTCTTCATCTAAGTTAACCACTTGTCCATCTCACAAAGGAAGAGATTCTGGACCCTCTGCAAGGAAACTAAAATGCAGGGAATCTTTGACCTGCGACCACAGTCAGGCCCAAAACTTTTGTTGCTAAGAGAGATGGTCGTTAAGTGAGTGTTGGGCCATTTTACGACCTTTCTTGCCACCTTTGTTAAGTGAATCCCTAGAGTGGAATTAAGTAGAACCTTCCGGGCAGTGAGGAGAATTAACCCCTGGAATAGCTGCCTTCAGGAATCGTGGGAGCCCCACATCACTGGAGGCTTTCAAGAAGAAACTAGAAAGCCCCTGATCTGAAATAGTGTAGCTTCTCCTTTTGAGCAGGGGCTGGGCTAGAAGACCTCCCAGGTCCCTTCCAGCTCTTTGTTCTGTTCTGTTCTGTAAGTTAGTCACATGGTTGTGAAATGAATCCGGCTTCCCCATCGACTTTGCTGGTGAGAAGGTCACAAAATGGGATCACGTCCCTCCTGGGACAGCGTAACTGTCATAACTGTGAGTCAGTTGCCAAACATCCAAATTTTGATCATATGACCGTGGAGATGCCGCAACGGTCATAAGTGTGAAAAATAGACATAAGTCACTTTGTTCAGTGCCGTTGTAGATTTGAACTGTCACGAAACAAACTGTTGTAAGCCAAGGACTATGTAATATCATATAACGTCACGTAATGTCATAGATCATGAATCCTGTATTATGTATGTCATGTATCCTGTATCGTGTATTGTAATGTATCATGTATCATGCATCATATATCATGTATCATATAACATGTATCATGTAAGAATAAAGCGGATCAGCCATAATCTCGGTTGGGGTCTTTGGAGATCCAGCAGGTGGAGAGCCTCCCTCCCTCCCTCCCTCCCTCCCATTGGGTCACTCCGTAGGAGATATGATATGGCCAATGTTATGGAAGGGCTGATCAAGGGGACCCTCCATATCCCACCCCCATTATCTGGGGGAGTGGGAGGCCCCTGGGGTCATGGCCTCAGGTAACCCCTATGAGGGCATAATGAGCTGTGATATCATGGCCCCTGAAGGCAGACCGAGAAAGGCCAAAGGGAGGAGAGGAGAATGGTGGAGCCTTGAGTTAAGCAGCTCTGCTTTCTCTCTGCTGCCTGTTACTTCCTCTCCGTCTTCTCTCTCTAGCGGAGTTTTGGTTTGGTTGTGGTGCCAAACCAGACAGTTGTAGAGGTACAAAGGAGAAGAATTTCTCTGTAGAATAAGCAGCTCCTTGGGCAGTCTGAGCTTCCTGAGTTGACCCAGGAAGAACACGGGATAAATAGATAGATAGGAGATAGAGATAGATAGATAGATAGATAGATAGATAGATAGATAGATAGATAGATAGATAGATAGATAGATAGATAGATAGATAGATATAGATAGACATAGATAGATAGATAGATAGATAGATAGATAGATAGATAGATAGATAGATAGATAGATAGATAGATAGATAGATGGACAGACAGACAGATGTAGATATAAGATAGATAGACAAACAGACAGACAGACAGACAGATAGATAGATAGATGACAGATGATAAATAGATAGATAGATAGATAGATAGATAGATAGATAGATGATAGATGATAGATGATAGATGATAGATGATAGATGATAGATGATAGATGATAGATGATAGATGATAGACGATGATAGATAGATGATAGGTGATAGACAGACAGCCAGTCAGACAGAGAGGATGACCAGGGACCCCTCTTTTCAACCTGGAGTTACAAACCTTCTCCCTTGTTGATCTGCATCCAGGTCTAGCGATCACTTTTCAGGATGTCTCACATGCGGAAAAAGTTCCCCTTCCTGAAGAGGGGCAGCCAAGAGGCACAACTTCAAATCAATAATAATAATGACCAGCAGCGGTGGGACAACCGGGAAGGCCAATTCTCGGGCTCCCACCGGTTCACTTCCTCAACCGCTCAGCGAGCCATGGAAGTCCTGCCTCTGCTGGTAAAGTCTTCTCCAGCTCCAATGGAGGCAAGGAGGAAGGTTCAGCTTCCAGCGCTGGGGCTGCCCAATCTGGTCCAGAGAGGAACTGTCAAGATCCCTCCAAGGATTTCTCAGCTGGAGGTCAAGCACGGCCAGAAGGAGCTCCCTCCCCTGCCAAGGGGGCCCGAGAGTGAAAAGGCTCAGAGGAGCAGCCTTGACCAGGGGATAATATGCTCCCCAGATGCCATCCTATCTTTATATCCAGGTAACTACGCTACAGGTCTGGGCTACCTCTGGAACCAGCCTTCTCCTATCACATCAGCCCATCCCACCCTATCAATCAATCAATCAGAACAGAGCCGGAAGGGACCTTGAAGGTCTTCTAGTCCAACCTACTGCTGAAGCAAGAGTCCCTATACCATATCAGACAAGTGATTGTCCAGTCTCTTCTCAAAAGCCTCCAATGATAAGAGCACCCACAACTTCTGGTGGCAAGCTGTTCCACTGGTTGATTGTCCTCACTGTTAGGAAGTTCCAGGTTGCTTCTCTCTTTGATTAGTTTCCAACCATTGTGTCTTGTCCTGCCTTGGGGTGCTTTGGAAAATATGTGGACCCCCTCCTCTTTGTGGCAGCCCCTCAAATACTGGAAGACAACTCTCATGTCACATACACACAAACACACACATACTGCCCTTCTTTTCTCTAGACTTGCGAAACCCAAATCCTGCCACCGTCCTTCATCAGGCAGGGGAGTTATGGAGGAGACCCTCTTAGCTCTTGGCTCTTAGCTCTGTTTTAATCTTATCTTTTAAGAAAAAAATTGTCATCCCAAATTAATCTTCATATTTCATGGCTAATTTTATATGCTGTTTTATATCTTGATTGGCCTCCTCCTCCTCCTGAGGGTTATCTAAGGATATGAAGATGAGGGACTCGAGGCTTGTGACACGTTTGACCCCTCCCTCAGGCTCAGCCTGGCCCTCCCCTACACCCCTACACCCCTTTCCCCTCTTCCCTTCGAGAAGGCTCCTCCCTCCCAATTGCCTCTCAATCTCATCCTGTCTCTCCTTCCCAGAACTCTCCGATGAACAATTTCGCTATTTGTGGGAGAGCAAGAAGTCTCTCAAAGTCAGACCCATCAAAGAAATATTGGACTCAATGGAGGAGAGGGTAATGTTGGAGACTATCTTGGAACATCTTCGTCCTCTCCCGGTAAGCAGCTGCGTTTGTGTCCTTTGTGCAGAGGTTGCAGAAGCCAGGGCTGCCCCGGTGGAGATAATTGACCCCCAAAGTAGACAAAGGTGGTTCTGGAGAAGCAGTTGAACGATGGGGCCCTTGGTGGGAGGAGCATGGAAGGACCATGGAATGATCACCTCAACCATTTCGGACCCCGTCTCAACATCAGGATAACGGGGTCCTTAGAGTCTGTCACCAGCCCTGGAACGCTTCCAATGCATGGAGAAAATCCAAAGAAGGTGGAGATTTTTGGGTATCTGGGATCCCACCTCCAAGGCAAAGGTCTTCTGACACAGGCTTTCTTAAAAAGCATGAAGCACAGTCTTGGTCCCGGCGAAACCTCTTTTACTGACACGACTGTGAATTCCTTTCATTCAGAGTCAGCCAGGCTTGGCAAACAGACTTTCAGAGGAATATTTATCTACATGAACCTTATCTCCCTCGGAGAACTGCCAGATAATCAGTTTCCAAACACAGGGCAACGCAACACTTGGCTCAGAGACTCTTATAGTCACAAACAGAACTTTCCACTCTTGAAACGACCGACTGGCTGAATTGTTTCCTGCAAAAGCCCCCTCCCCCTTCCCTCCTCTTTTGTTTCCTCTGGGAGGGGCCAATCACCTCCAAGGTGTCTCTTTACCCAGAAGTCGACACTGCTTTCTTAGTAGTTCTTGTCTTCTGGCACCTCTGCGCATGCACACACTGGGAACAGGCTCCAGCTGTTCCTCTGCCTCACTGCTGTCTAGCCTCTCTGCCTCTGATGCTTCTGTGAGTTTCCCTCAGTCCCAGGACTGGCCCATGTTCCTCCCCAACCTCCTCACTGTCCGACTCTGCTGCCAGCTCCACTGGTGGGCCACAACAAAAGGGAACTTTAATGGCAAGGCGCAAGCAAGGGTGAATGCCGCCTGGATGCGTTGGTGAGAACTCACTGATGTGTTACGTGACAGACGGATGCCAACCCATCTTGAATCTAAGACCTACCAGAGAACCATCCTCCTGTTGCACTGTATGGCCCTGAATGCTGGGCAGCAACAGGAGGGAGCAAAAGCTTTCTCCATGCCATGGAAATGCGAAGACTCCCTTGCATATCGGGCACCTCCCTTCCTGACCTCATCACACATGATACCATTCGACCACATTTTACAGAGAAGATGAGAGAAGGCCGACTCTGCTGATAAGGACACGTCCCGAGAGCAGCACCTTCCACCGTGGCCAAGGCTGCCTACCAACTGGAAGACAAGGACTGGTGACCGTGTGGGCATCCAAAACAGGGATGGCAGGAGGCCATCAACAAAGATATGGAAGCTGCAGGCCTTCTCCCAGGCGACACAGGTGATGGTGCAAAGTGGCCCTCAATGACCCATAAAGCGGACATTGTACCTGTGGGAATACGCTAGGAAGAAGACGATGGGGCCCTTGGTGCTCCCTGAACTGGGTTCTTTAGTTGCACACATTTCATGACCCAACTTCTGTACATCATCAGTGCTGGTAAGTTTGATGTTTGCTCCCTGCTTATTCGGGACAAGCTCCTGTGTATAAACAGAGAGAAACTTCACTCCCTCCTAGCGCTGATGATGTTCCCTAGTTGGGCCATGAACCATCTGCAAGAAAACAACTAAGCTCAGAGAGCATCAAGGACCACATAGTCCTCATCATCATCCACCTCCCTTTTCTTTTCTCCCCTTCCATCCTTCCTCCTCCCCTTCCTCCTCTTCTCCTCCTCCAGTTTGAAAACCTTTCATCTCTCCCCCCCCCCTTTATCCACCAGAGCGAGGGTGGGGCTTTGCTAGCAGCGGTGGCTCTTCCGTCCCAAGGACCGGCCCATAGATTTCCACTGCTCTCCTTTCCTTTGCCTTCTGGGCTTCCACGCATCAGGCACTGGGCCCAGTTGTTCCTCCTCTTCCTCATCAGCCACCTCCAGATCTGGGAGCGGTTAAGTCTCCATCTGAGGTCTGATGGACAGCCCAGGCTCCACCCCTGTCACTCTCTCTCTCTCTGCCAGCTCCATTCTCTCTTCCCCCTCGGAGCTCCTAGGTTGCCTCAATGCTGACACTGACTCCCACACCTCCACCTCCTCCTCCTCCTCCTCCTCCTCCTCCTCCTCCTCCTCCTCCTCCTCCTCCTCCTCCTCCTCCTCCTCTGATTTGACTACTGTGGCGGAGAGGCCCCAACAATAAATGGTGATAAATCAAGGACTACCAACCTCTGTAGACCAGACAGAGGAAGAAAATCCAGGCTCTTCATCTCACCATTTGTGGCAGAGCTTTCCCTTCCATTCCTCTCAAAAGCTCTCTCGGCTCCAGCTGATAAAATCCGGATGGTCCTTCTTAGATGCTTTGTGCCTGTTCCAGCTAGAAAAGTTGAGTCAATGATCCAATGAATCCTAAGGCAGAAGGGAGACCAACCCTTCCCTTGGAAACACACAAAAACCTCTTCCTTCCTCTGCTCCTTCACGTCCTCACAGCTTCTGTTTTGTTGTTGTCCAAGCAGATTCCTGCAGACCACAAAGTGCCCAGGGGGAAAATCAGTGGACTGCAGCCCATCAGCCAGAAGCCTTCAATGCCACAAAGCTCTTCCCACTTGTTGCCTAAAGACAAGGTAAATATGCTGAGCTTTCCCCCTTTTAGGGTGGCAGTTGTCTTACACACAAGGTCAGAAGAGGACAACTTGCCGTGGCCAACTCCCCACTACCCACGAATCACAGCCGACTTGGCAGGGGTTAATTTAACAATTTCATTCTTTCCAATAATGTTAAAAATCATTTAAACATTTTTTCATTTCATTTTGTCTCTCCTTTGGCATCCTTTCTTTGATGCTTATGTTCCACATTTCTTCGATATTATACAGACAAATGAACATTAGAATTGCAGACTTGGAAGGGGGCCTTGGAGATCTTCTAGTCCAACCCCCTGCTCAAGCAGAAAACCCTTTACCATTTCAGGCAAATGGTTGTCCAATTCATCTTAAAAGCCTCAAGTGATGCAGCACCCACAACCTCTGGAGACAAACTGTTCTACTGGTTAATTGTTCTCACTGTTAGGAAGTTTCTACTTACTTCTAGGTTGGCTCACTCCTTGCTTAGTCACAGAATAACGTAAGAGATTTGGAAGGGAACTTAGAGGTCTTCTGGTCCAATCCCCTGCTCAAGAAGGAAACCCTATACCCTTTAAGGCAAATGGTTGTCCAATCTCTTCTTAAAAATCTCTAGTGATGAAGCACCCACAACCTCTAGAGGCAAACTGTTCCAGTGGTTAATTGTCTTCATTGTTAGGAAGTTCCTCCTTAGTTCTAGGTTGGTTCTCTCCTTGATTACTAACAGAATAACATAATAAGAGAGTTGGAAGGGACCTTGGAGGTCTTCTACTAAGATCTTCTACCAAAAAGTTTTTAGTAGGTTGGTTGTCTCCTTGATAAGTTTCCATCTGTTGCTTCTCGTGCTGACTTCTGGTCCCTTGGAGAACAGGTTGACCCCCTCTTCTTTGGGGCCACCCCTGAGATATTGGAACACTGATATTAGTGTAACTCTTGTTCCCTGCTGAGTTGGCCATGGCGAGTAAGCCATGCTTAGTTGGAAATGGCCCTGTGCTTGACCACACTTGGTCCTTTTCTGATCACCCTTTGTCCTATGCTTCCTTTTCCTGGATGATGGGTGGAGTTCCCTCAGACTCACGCACTCTTTTTCCAATCTTCAGATAAACCTATATAAATACTATGGCTTAAAGTTGAGGAATACCAGACAGAAAGATCTTGTAAAAGACCACCTCAAAAAGCTTCTGTCATTCTCATTTGCAGACGAGACGGACAGAGAGGTGAGTGGGAGTGGGCTGCCTGCGGGGGCTGAGGCCTCCAACTTTGTGGGGTCCTTGGTGCTCTCTGAGCATGGTTGCAAGAAATGCAGACCATTTGCGACACAACTAGGTCATTTCATCAGTTCTAGAAGGGAACAGGTTTTGCAGAGGGGAGGTGAAGGGAGGAGTGGGAGGAGGGAGGAGGAGGAGGGGAGGAGAAGAGGAAGGAGGGGAGGAGGAGGAGAACTGTGGGGGTTTTGGAGGAGGAGGAAGAGGAGGAAGAGGAGGAAGAAGACTGTGGAGTCCTTGGTGCTCTCTGTGCTTGGTTGCATTCTTACAGACATTTTATTACCCAGTTAGGTAATTTCATCAGTGCTAGAAGGGCCTGGGGTTTGCAAATAGGAGGAGGAGGAGGAGGAGGAAGAGGAATAGGAAGATAAAAAAAAGAAAATGTGCAAATGTCGTAATTCACAAGCATCGCTTTGCCTAGGGAATCTCGGAGACAATCCACCTCGCTGCATTCCATCATCTGCCAGAAATTCTCCTGGTCCTCGGGGAGGTCGGTAATACCACAGAGCCCAAGAGACCTTCTCTCTTGGAAGGATCCATTGAGGTAAGACCAGGGATGGGGTTCCAAGGTCCAAAACTCAGTAGAGAAGAAGGTTGGGGGATTCTGGGAAGGAAAGTCCAAGGTGTTTAGAAGGACGGATGCTCCAGGCCATCTGCTCTCTTCAGACTGGTCATACATCTCAAAGACCTGACACCAGCACTGAGATTGTAGGTGGGACTGGAAATTGTCCACCTCCATCTCCTGGAGGAGTATTTTATAAGGCTAGAGAAGATCATGAGTTGCCCAACAAACATCTCAAGTAGACCCAAAGGTGCTTTTTCAAAGGGCTTGGACTTTGTTTGACCTTGAAGACATTTCGCTTCTCATGCAGGAAGCTTCTTCTGTTTTGACCGAAGTCAGAAGTGAAGAAGCTTCAGGCAGAACTGAAGAAGCTTCTTTGATGAGAAGCGAAACCTCTTCAAGGAAAAAACAAGTCCAGTTGCCTTTGGAAAAAGCCCCTTTGGGACAACCATGACGTGGATGACTAAGAATCTCCATCAGTTTCCATCCATGGCTTCTTGTCTTGTCTTCTGGTGCTCTGGAAAAGAGTTTGACACCCTCGTCTTTGTCCTGGCAGGATTCACAATATCTGTCTGACAGACAGATTAGAACAACATTAATGCTCTGCTATGGACAAGCAGCCCTGGGAGCCTCCGCTGAAGACCTGGGTGTTTTCATCGAAACCATCGTGTCCGAAATTCTCGTCCAGTACGCCACCATGAACAAGGTAGGCTGGTTTCCACCCTCTGTCAGTGCTGGCAGGACTGTTGTTTTCCTCCTCCTAGTTCCTTGATCTATTGTTTACTTCTGCCTTGTTTGTCTGGGGTTAATCCCTGCTTATCTGGATTTCAATTGATGGTGAAAAAATATAAGAAACGTCTGTAAAAAAACAAAACAAAGTTCAGGGAGCACCAAGGGCTCCGCAGTTCAACCCTGAGCTACAAATCGCCCCTTTTAGTGAACCAGGACAACCTGACTGCAGTTCTTAGAGGTTGCTGGGGAGAATCTGGGCTCAACAGGCGACCTCCAGCCCCCAGTTATGCCTCCCATTCCGATCTGCTTCCTGTTCCAATTGCCCTGGAGAGGATGAAATGCTAGTGGTTTCTTTATCTGTGGTCATGCCACATTCATTACACTCAAGGCAGCGCATTATCCTCTTTCTTCCTTTTCACACAACCACAACAACCCTGTGACGTTTCTTGGATTGAGAGAGAAGAACTGGGCCAGATGTGGACTCACCCAGCTGGCTCTCGTGCTAAAGGAGGGACTAGAACTCACAGTCTCCTGGTGATTGACTCAGACAGTTGGCTTTCATGGCTATAGTGGGACTAGAACTCTCCATCTCCTGGTGATTGGCCCAAAGTCTCTCGGCTGGCTCTCATGCCTAAGGCAGGACTAGCACCCAGAATGTCCAGGGGATATTTTGATTGGGAGCCCCCCAGAGTTCAAGAAAAGACGGTCGGCTACGTAATTGTTGAAATAAATAGATGCACCCTCTTCCTCCTGCTGTCTTCTCACCCCACCCTCTTCCCACTTGGGTTTCCCAGGACGAAGGCCTGAAGAAAGCCTTCATGAGGTCCATCATCATGGTCACCAAAGCGGCTGCCCTCAGCAGGAGGCAAGACCTCCATCTACCCCAGAAACAGGAATTGGTCCTCAAGATCATTGTAAGTGGGGAGGGGGAGGGGCAGGTGCTCCTGGGCGCCTTTAGGTTTGAAAGAGAATTTGAACCGAATTGAATTCCAATCAATTGGGCCCCAAATTATTCTGTTGCTAAGTGGGACGGCTGTTAAGTGAATTCTGCCCCATTGTACGACTTCTCTTTCCACAGTTGTTAGCCGAATCACTGCCATTAAATTAGTCGCACGGTTGTTTCATGAATCTGGCTTCCCCATTGTTTTTATTATTAGTGTTTATTTTTAAATCAAGTTAGGTAGGTAGGTAGGTAGGTGGATGGCTGAGTGGATGGATGGATGGATGGATAGATAATAGATAGATAAATGAGATATATAGATATGGATGGATAGAGAGAGATAGATAGATAGATATTTAATATATAAAGTAGAATGACCAATAGAAATGGGAAATTCGGGGAAGAAAGAAGAAAAAAAAAGGCATTGAGACTTTCTAGAAGAAACGACACAGCCAATTTCCAGAATGGAAGAGGGCAGAATTGTATAACTTTAAGAACGGTGGATTCAACTCCCAGAATTCTCCAGCCTTCAGGGATTCTGGGAGTTAAAGTTCACAGGTCGTAGTGAGACCCTAGTTACCCATCCCTGACTTAAACCATGGTCAGGGGACATTGCAAACTGCCATCAATGCTGGCTGGTTGCCAAGAGACCAAAATATGATCCTCTGATCGCTGAGGAAGAAGAGCCTCTCAGAACTTCAAATCTGGGTCATAAGTATTTACTGTGCTTCTAAGTAGTCCTTGAGTATCAGAATTAGAAGAACCAAGTTGGAAGGTGCCTTGGAGGTCTTCTAGTCCAGCCAGGAAACCCTACACCACTTCAGACAAATGGTTATCCAATCTCTTCTTTAACACTTCCAATGTTGGAGCATTCACAGCTTCTGGAGGAAAGTTGTTCCACTGGTTAATTGTTCTGGCAGGAAATTTACCCTTGGTTCTAAGAGGGATCCTGGAGAGATCCTTCATAACTTTAAATGGTGGCTAAGTGAGCAGTTGTAAGTTGAGGACTTCCCCTGTCAACCAGGAAAGGCGTAGGGATGGGAGTAGTGCCAGCTGGATGGTGGCCACATCTCAGGAGCTTTCTTTCTTTCCTTTTCCTTTCAGGAAGTCATTGAAGATGAGCCCGAAAGAACCCTGTCCGTCATAGTTCTCCATCAAGCCATCGTCACCATTACCTGCATAAGGTACGTACCTGCCCCACCCTCATCTTCCCACCAGCTGGGGAGGAGCTTGGAGTTGGACCAAGTGATGGGATTTCCGTGGCAAGTCAACGTGCTCTAGAGCAGGGGGGGTCAAACCCCATTTCATTGAGGTACACATCAGGACTGGGGTGGTATGGATGGATAGATGGATGAAGAAAGAGAGAGAGGGAGGGAGGGAGGGAGGGATAATAGATAGATAGATAGATAGATAGATAGATAGATAGATAGATAGATAGATAGATAGATAGATAGATCCAGGAGAGTAGGAGTTCAAACTCCATTTCATTGAGGGACACATCAGGGCTGTGGTGGGATGGATGGATAAATGAATGGAGAGATGGATGGAGAGAGAGAGAGAGAGGGAGAGAGGGAGGGAGGGTGTGTGTGTGTGTGTGTGTGTGTGTGTGAGAGAGAGAGAGAGAGAGAGAGAGAGAGAGAGAGAGAGAGAGAGAGAGAGAGAGAGAGAGAGAGAGAGAGAGAGAGAGAGAGAGATCCAGGAGACATTTCCTTACACTGAGAACAATCAATCAGTGGAAGGGATTGCCTCCAGAAGTTGTGTTCTCTCCATCACTCGAGGTTTTCAAGAAAAGAGAGAACAACCATATGACTGGGTTGGCTTAAGGACTATCAAGCAAGGGTTGGAGTAGAAGATCTCCAAGGTCCCTTTTAGCCCTCTGAGTCTAGAATCTCCTCACTCTCCTCCTCCTCTTTTCTTGTCTTTCATCAGCCGTATGAAGCCCCCCTTGAATTCCGAAGTGAGGTCTAAATTGGTCAAACAAAGCATCCGGAAGGTGTTATCGTTGCCAGCTATCAAGGTGTCCAAAATTAAAACAGATAGCCAGACCTATTCACCTCAATCTCAGGTGAGCAGTCTAGATGGAGCAAAGCAATAGGGGATCCACCTGGAAACAAGGATGCAGTGAAGAGGATTCCCGATCTCCTCAACAGCCCTGGATCCATCCCTCGAGCCAAAGGTCCCCTTGGCCAGTCCCTTCCTCTTTGTTCTTGAAAGTCTGCTTCCCCTTCTCGTTCTATGTTTCTGGATCCCAGGACTCCCTATTTTGAAGCCCTAAACATCTCCAGGGGGTTTTCCTCCCCATCTTTTCTCTCTTCCTCCACTTCTCTTTTATCTTCTGTTTGAAGGATCTTCTCAAGATCAATTCCCACCTCCCACCTTTGCCCCCCAACAAAAGAAGGGCCATGGTGGGGCAGAGCAACCATGGTCTGCAGGCACAAGCTATGATTCCTAGCTAGTCTCAGATAACCCTCAGAATTCAAATGGTTAGCAACTGATTCAGATTTTTTTAAAACAATATTTATTTATTTTTGAACAAAGACAAATAAACATAAAAATAAAAAAGCCATCTTGCATTACAAATTGTAGAAAGTGTGTCAGTTGGTTACAGTTCTTCCAGGCATCTCTTCCATAGTCATCACCAGCTTTTCATATCAAATCGCATATTTTAAATTCACCTATATTCATGTATATCACGTTTATTATATCTCAACCTTAATTTGACTGTAATTGTTTTTACGTCATTTTATATATAATATTCAAAATCTAGAATAGGATTATATGATAACATTCTATTAAATCATCCAATCCCAATACATCTTTATAACATATTCTAGATAAAGCTTTTAAACCTCCTCTCATATTCTCCATTTGTTGTTTATATAAAATTTCATTTTATCAAACTAATATATCTATATGTATTGTTATCATTATTAATCATTATTTAACTATAGCTATTGTTGCTTCATTTTATGTATAAAATACATAATATTTTATACATACATATCCATACTACTAGTAAACTAAATTTAGCTTAGTTTTTATTATACATTGTATTTATTATATTATATTTATTATATGTAGCATTAATATTCTAGTTACTTTCTTAATAAATCTTGTATGAGCTTCTCTTCGCAACATGTTTTCCTTTCGTATCTCATAAAAGCTTGAAACCCAGCATCTGATCTTTTCATCAGCCTATCTTTGGTTATCAATGGTGCTGCTGTCAAGATTTCTCTTCGTATCTCCGTTAATTTTTCTCTCTTTTCTTCTTCTGTGCTTTGAAGTCTGGGGTAGAGTTCCAATCGATCTATCTCCCCTTTCCATATTCCACTCTTGCCATTACCAACCACGCTCACTTTGTTGTCAGTATCCACAGTTTTCTTATCTCTTTGCTCATTTTTTTCTTCCATCTTTTGAACTCTGTCCTCCACATTCTTCATTTGATAAACATCCTCAGTTTCTCCATCAGATTTTTCTGTTTTATATTCCATATTCTCCAATCTCTTTTCAATTCTCTCTGTCACAACTAATAGATTTTGAATTTCAAACATAATCATTTGCAATGTTACAGTTTCTTTTTCCTGCTGCGCCAGTCTTCCAATTTTGCAGGCACTGCTACTATAGGATTCAAGGCTATTTTAATAAACTTCAAACAGGTTCATTTATTATCTTTCAAGTCAAAATGTTGTCTTCCCTCCAATAGCTAGTGATGGAACTCCCAAAAAGCACCTGTATAAACAACTTGTGCTCTTCCTACTATCACTCTCAGCAAACAATACAATACAATAGCAGAGTTGGAAGGGACCTTGGAGGTCTTCTAGTTCAACCCCCTGCCTTGGCAGGAAACCCTATACCGTTTCAGACAATTGGCGATCCAACATCTTCTTAAAGACTTCCAGTGTTGGGGCATTCACAACTTCTGGAGGCAAGCTGTTCCACTGATTAATTGTTCTAACTGTCAGGAAGTTTCTCCTCAGTTCTAAGTTGCTTCTCTCCTTGATTAGTTTCCACCCATTGCTTCTTCTACCCTCAGGTGCCTTGGAGAAAGTGATGTGCGGTGAGATTTATGGCTGGTGAGGCTGGTGACGTCATCAGGAAGGCAGGGAATGGGACCACGTGTGCTGGAGGGTGAGGCTGCCTCAGCCTCCAGCACACTTGATCCCATTCCCTGCCTTCCTGAGCGCGCTCCACCGGCTCGTGCTCCACGGTCCCTAACAGCAGCTGCTTTTCAGTGCTTTCCTGTGCGTCTGGTGTTTAGGACATCCGGCTATCTACCTAAATGCCAGACACACAGAAAAGCACTGAAAAGCACTTCGCCTCCAAGCCACTTCATCTTGATGACGTCACCACAGCTGCTGGGCGCGGCTGGACGGAGGTAGCCTGATCCTCGGTCGCTTGCCCGCCGGACTGCCTCGCGCCACTCTGGCTACCTCTGTCCATTCGCAACTTGCAGCTGCGGCGACGTCATCAAGACGAAGTCCAGCGGAGGCAGAAATGTTGTTGGCACTCCCGGACTTCGTCTTGATGACGAAGCCACGAAAGTGACTGGGGAACGACGAGAACCTTCCTGCCTCTGCTGGACTTCGTGCACTCCTCACGACTGCAATATCCATCCAGAAGCAGCTTTTGTGGCTAATGGGGTTTGGGCTTCCAGCCCAACAGCCCCTGTCACTTCTGGACATCTATTGCAGTCGCGAGGAGCGTGCAAAGTACAGCAGAGGCAGGAAGGTTATTGGCGCTTCCGAGAACCCTCCTGCCTCCGCTGGTTGCCCAGCTGGCACCGCCCCGCACGCGCACCTCCTCCTCCCTCTTCTTCCTCTTCACTCCCCAAAGGTTCTTCTCCTTACCGGAGCTTAGCGGGAGCCATGTGAATGGGATGGGAGGAAATATATATTATTATTATATATTATATATTATTTCATGATGAGCGGTGAGGCTCTGCCTCCCCTGCCTCCCCTGACCGCACGTCCCTGCTTGGAGAATAGTTTGACTCCCTCTTCTTTGGGGCAACCTCTGAGAACACTGTTATCATGTCTCCCCTAGTCCTTCTTTCTCTTAAGCTAGACATACCCAGTTCCTGCAACCGTTCTTCATATGTTTTAGTCTCCAGTCCCCTAATCATCTTTGTTGCTCTTCTCTGCACTCTTTCTAGAGTCTCCACATCTTTTCTACACCGTGGCGACCAAAATTGAATGCAGTATTCCAAGTGTGGCCTTACCAAGGCATTATAAAGTGGTATTAACACTTGGTGTGATCTTGATTCTATCTCTCTGTTGATGCAGCCTAGAACTGTGTTGGCTTTTTTGGCAGCTGCTGCACACTGCTGGCTCATATTTAAATGGTTGTCCATTTAATGGATGTCCAAACAAACTGGAAGAACCTTGAATCTCAAGTGATCAAAGAGAAAGAAGAAAAACAATGTATCCACCCTCCAGCCTCTAAGTGGCAGTGTAACTGCTTTTCCTCCTGTGGTTACAACCCTCTTTATAATCCTTCTTATTATCTTCTTTATATTCCAAGCTTCAGAAAGGAAAAAACCCATAAATGGAGATAAAAAACAATCCAATCAATCCAAAGAAGCATTATAAAAAAAGAAGGAAATTTTTAATCCATAGGTGTAAACAAAAGTGAAAAAAGAAGAAAAAATTAATCCATTCAGTTTAAAAAATAGGAAGCCTTTGCAAAAATTCCATCCATGAAAAAAACAGGATAACACACTAAGTTTAATGTAGATTTATTTCGCCGCTTAGTCTTCTATCTTCAATTTTAATTTAACTTAATTTTTTGGGGGGAGGGGTAGTCTCTTTTTCTAATAATAAAATTTCCTCACCAATTTGACACACTTTCTCTTTTCGCTTTGTTCCTATTGTTCCTATTCCTTGGGAGCTGTCCCAACTTCAACAGCTTCATTTGCTGCATTTCTGTCAACAGAAATAAAGGCAATTCCTGGATCTTTCAGGAACTTTGCGGTGTCCCTGAGATCAGCAGGAAGTGCCCTTCTCAATCACCATCTCTGTGGGACAGTTTAGGTCCGAAAGGACCGTCCAGTGGCAGAAATATGGACTGCAATCTCAGAGCACCAAGATCGCATGTCGAGCCGTCGTGACATCAGCCCCTTTTTTTTCTGCAACGGGTTCAGATGTATGACGGTTGCAGCATTCTGGGGTCACATGACCCTCCTTCTGTGACCTTCCGACCAGTCAATAGGGAAGCTGGATTCACTTAACAACTGTGTGACCAACTTAACAACCAAAATGATTCACTTAACCACTGTGGCAAGAAAGGTTGTAAAACAAGGGCAAAATTCACTTCACTAATGTCTCCCTTAGCGATGGAAATTTTGGGCTCAATTGTGGTCTTAAGATGAGGACTGCCTGTATTTGAATCTCCCAGAACTGTTAAGGAAGACATTCAACTTTTTAGTCATTCTGTTCTGAACTCAAACAGGAAGGAAGTCCTTTTGTTCCTCAAGTTCAGCAGATAAAGCATTTCTTCCCCCTCTGGAACGGGGCACCGTTTTGCGGTGGTTCGGCTCCTACCTTTCTGGCCGGACGCAGCGTGTGTTGGCAGGAGAAGAGAGGTCGACCCTACGCCCCCTTACTTGTGGGGTGCCACAGGGGTCGGTCCTCTCGCCACTCCCGTTCAACACATATATGAAGCCGCTGGGTGAGATCATCCGTGGTTTCGGGGTGGGATACCACCTGTACGCTGATGATACTCAGCTGTACTTTTCCACCCCGAACCACCCCAACGAGGCCATCGAAGTGATGTCCCGGTGTGTGGAAGCCGTACGGATCTGGATGGATGACAACCGACTCAATCTCAACCCCTCCAAGACAGAGTGGCTGTGGGTACCAGCTCCCCGGTTCAGCCAATTAATTCCATCATTGGCCATTGCAGGCATTCAATTTGCCCCCGTGGAGCGGGCGCGCAATTTGGGTGTCCTCCTGGATGCCCGGCTGTCCATGGATGACCATGTGACAGCCGTGGCAAGGGGGGCGTTCCACCAGGTTCGCCTGGTGCACCAATTGCGCCCCCTACTGGACCGGGACGCCTTACGCACAGTCACTCATGCGCTGGTAACGTCTCGCTTGGACTACTGTAACGCTCTCTACATGGGGCTTCCCTTGAAATGCACCCGGAGGCTACAGTTGGTCCAGAACGCAGCCGCGCGGGTAATTATGGGGAGTACTAGGTACTCCCATGTGACACCGTTCCTGCGCGAGCTGCACTGGCTTCCTGTGGTCTATCGGGTGTGTTTCAAGGTTTTGATAACAATCTTTAAAGCGCTCCATGGCTCAGGACCTAGTTACTTGCGGGATCGTATTCTGCCCCATACATCCCTGCGACCAATCCGCTCGCACAGAGAGGGCCTCCTCCAGGTGCCGTCCACTAGACAGTGTCGGGGGGTGGCGCCTAGGAGTAGAGCCTTCTCTGTGGCGGGCCCAGCCCTGTGGAATGACCTCCCTCCGGATATTAGGAATACCTCTGACCTCCGCTCCTTTCGTATTAAGCTTAAGACCCACCTATTCCAAGTAGCTGGCCTGGCTCAACTTTGATCTAACCATATCGCTCCTGACGGATTTTTAATTGGGTATTTTAATTATATTTAATTATTTAGGGGTTTTTTAATCACTGTATACTAATTGTTTTTTATTCATCAGCCGACCTCCTCCTTGTGTATGTCTTGGTATATGTCTCTGTTATATGTTTGTTTTGTCCACATATTTATTTCATATGTTTCATTGTACGCCGCCCCGAGTCCTTCGGGAGAGGGTGCGGCTAAGAAATAAATATTTATTTATTTATTTATTTAAAAACCAGCCCTGCAATGTCGGCCACTCCATTTACTGCAGACCTCTGGACTTCAACTCCCAGAATTCCATGGCTGGCTCAGGAAGGTTGGGAGCTGCAGTGCCCCAGTCAGAAAAAGGGCCATCAGTTCCCCACCCCTGGATTTCTGCCTCTTTCAGGTGCCGTTTATTCCTTGACGCCCCTCCTTCCTTCTGACATTTTCTCCTTTTTTTTAGGATTTCTATCAGCAGACGGCCACCGCCTGCAACAACATGCTGACCGGATTGCTGTCCGAAGCTCCCAATTTGGATGCCCTGCAGGAGATCCTGACGGTAAAGAGAGATCCTTTCTTGGGGTGGGTCAGACGGTCAGCCAGATGTTCAGGCTGGATTTGGCCCTTCTGTCCCCCTGTGGAGTCTGTGGCTCTTCCAACTGGGAATGATCCATTCCTCCTTTCCTCCTTCTCTTTCGTTTCCCCTGGCAGCACACAAATCCCTGGATCGACTCTCCCAAGAGCCACGAGAGAGAGAGGGCCCTCAAGAGCACCAGGCACCTCCTCAAGTTCGTTTCGGACAACGTCGGTTTCGATGTAAGTCTCCCTTTGGGATGAGAAGTGAAATGTTTTCAAAGAAAGGAAAAACTCCAAGAAAGTCCAGCTGCCTTTTGGGAAAAGCACCTTTGGGATGTGACCAGGAGGATACAAGGAGCCCTGCTTGAGCAGAGGGTTGGAGGAGAAGCCCTCCACGGTCCCTTCCAGCAACTGCGGTTCTGTCATGCTGTGATTCTATGATTCTGTAATTCTAAGGTTCTGTGATTCAAAGATTCTGAAGTTCTTAATTCTCAGGTTCTGTGATTCAAAGATTCTAAGATTCAAATATTTGATAATTCTATGATTCTATGATGCTAACATTCTGTGTATCTAAGATTCTGAGGTTCTTTGGTTCTTATTCCCTAATTTTAGCCGGCTGAAAGCTTCATGAGCCCCCTCCGCTTCTCCTTTTTCCCCTCCTTTTCCCTTCCTTTCCTTAGACCACAGCTGACTTTTCTTTGCTGGGACAGCTGGTGGCTTTGCTGGCCCTGCACATTGGCGACACCAGCCCAGTTGTTGGCCAGACGTCCGCAGAGGCTGCCTACCACCTGCACCACCTCATCATGAGCAAAATGGGTGAGAACTTTGTACTCCAAGGGCTGACTTGCTGCAAGAGGACCAGGGATGCCCCCTGCCCAGGAGAGCATTAGGTGGCACAGCCTGTGGCGTGGCTAAGAAACTGATCGTTTGGCTTGGCAGAGATGCCTGGAATTGGCGGTTGATATTGGCACTTCTCAGGGCCAGGGGTCCTTTTAAGATGGAGATTCTCATGTTAAGTGAGTCAGCTAGGAAGGAGGAGGAGGAGGAGGAGGAGGAGGTGATAGGAGAGAGAGAGAAGGAGCGATGAAGAGAGAGAGCGAAGGAGCAAGGAGGAGGAGGAGAGGGAGAAAGGGAGACAGGGAGGAGAAGCAGGAGAAACAGGAGGAAGAGTAGCAGCAAGTGGGCCAGGGGTCCTTTTAAGATGGAGATTCTCACGTTAAGTGAGTCAGTTAGGGAGGAGAAGGAGGAGAGAGAAGGAGCAATGAAGAGAAGGGCAGGGAGCAAGGAGGAGAGAGGGAGAGGAAGACAGGGGGAGAAGGAGGAGGAAGTGGAGCAGCAAGTGGAGGAGGCGATGAGAAGGGAGGGAAGGGAGAGGAAGATGAGGAAATGGGAGGAGGAGGAGAGAGTGGGGGAGGAAGATGAGGGGGAAGGGAAGAGGAGGTAGTGAGAAAGTAAGGAACAGAGAGGGAGAGAGGGGAAGGAGTTAGAGGAGGAGAAGGAGAAGGACTTTGGGGTCCTTGGTGCTCTCTGAGCTTGGTGGTTTTCTTCTTGACATTTCATGACCCAACTAGGTAAGGTGATCAGTATTTGAAGGGAGGGATCTTTTCTCTGTGCTTCTATAAGTATTGATGGCCAACATCCCTAGTTGGGCAATGAAACGCCTGCAAGGACCCCTCCTCCCAGCGCAAAGAGCACCAGGGACCCCTCAGGTTGACCCTGAGCTCCAGATCTTCTCTTCTGTTGCAACGACTAAACAGGCAGTCAGATGAAGGAACTTCCCAAGTTTTGAAGGCCAAAATCTGACCTTGTGGTTTTTTCCCCTCCATCCAAAGCGAAAGAAATGGACAAGAAAGGGAAGAATAAAAAGGGGAATATTGTACATTGGTTGCGTGAGGATTTCTTTGTTTCGGGTTCTGGGATCTTCTACAACAACATCTCCAAAATGGTGAAGGTATGTTTTGGATCAGCCTTTGGCCTGTCTTCCTTTTGCTCCTCCTCCTGACCCAGAGACCCTCAAAGGAGTCAATCTCACAGTGGGGACAGCATCCACCCAAGGTCGGGCTTTGGGTACCCCTCCTCTCCAATGCCTAGGAGGAAGAAAGGGCAGCTGCCATGTTGGCTTTCTTGACCCCCATCTGAATCCCACCTGATGGAGGACATGGAATAAGGCCTGCCTCTCTAGATGGTGTGCTGTCCCCCAATCTGGGTCAAAGTCTCAAGAGAAGGGAGTCAAAGCCCTGAGGCATCTCTGCATGGCCTCCTTTCCTTCTCTCCGATAGGCCTTTGGGGAGCACCTCAGCCCATTGCAGCTAACACAGGTGATCCTGGAAGCCCTGGAGGCCTTGACACACGTGGAAAAGAACATATCCCAGTCTGCGGGGCAGCTCCTCAACTCCATCCTGGAGGAGTGTGGCATGGATCTGGAGGAGGTAAGAAAATTGCAGGGCTTGGAGCAAAAGGGATGTAGGAGATTTTTTAGAAAGCAAAGACGAGAACGGCTGAGACCTTGTTGGCTCAGTGACGACACTTTGGCTGGTTTTAAGAAGGCTAGGGCTGGATGGGAGACCACTGAGCTATCCAAACCTCCCAGAAGAAGGTAAGGGCAAAACAAAGGAGCCATATTGGTTTCATGAAAAATAACATTTGGTGAGCCAGTGTGCCAGTGGTTAAGGCTCCAGATGTTTTTACATCTTTGTCATCCACCTTGAATCGCCATATGTGAATAGGCAGCAATATAAATCTCCTAAAGTAAACCAATAAAATATCACAGGCGGCTGGACAAATCAGGAGTCCTTTCAAAAATGTAGGGCAAACATTGAGACATTGTGGGGGCCAATTTATTTCCCCCAATGGGTGGGAGTTATCGTCTCTACTGCATCTCCAATGGAGACCAGCACTGGATCTCATCCCTCCGATCTCTCTTTTGCCATAGCTACCCATGATATTAAAGGAGATTTACCAGCGTCTCCCGAATATTGCCCACCCAGCAACGAAAGACCTCACCCTCAAGGCCGTATGTCACCTGGCATCCAAGAGGGTCAACCCAGTTGTGGACATATTGCTGGAATCCTCCATTGGCTGTGATGGGTAAGAAGAACTTCAAGGAGATGGGCCTCCTCTTGCCTTGGATTCATCAGAGACTCTCCATCCTTTGCGATGGGGTGAATCCCTGTACCTCAGGTGGAGGGAGAGGGTGGAGGTTGGTTCTCTGAGCTTCTGCGTTGGTTTCCAAATGTTTTGTTACCAGGCAAGGTAACATCTTCAGTGGAGTTTAAGGAACGCCAATGCTGGTGATCTTCTGCTTGTAAGGGCTTGGTGTCGTCAGAAGGTCGTGTGATGGGGAGGTCACCTCAGATTGAGAGTCATGTGAGGTGGGGGATCTTGTGATGGGTCTTGTGATGTGGAGGTCATGTCAGGTGAGGGTCATATCAAGTGAGGGACTTGTGATGGAGGGGTCATGTCAGGTGTGGATCTTATCAAGTGAGGGTCTTGTTAAGAGGGAGGTCATCTCAGATTGAGAGTCATGTGAGGTGGGGGATCTTGTGATGGGTCTTGTGATGTGGAGGTCATGTCAGGTGAGGGTCATATCAAGTGAGGGACTTGTGATGGAGAGGTCATGTCAGGTGTGGATCTTATCAAGTGAGGGTCTTGTTAAGAGGGAGGTCATCTCAGATTGAGAGTCATGTGAGGTGGGGGATCTTGTGATGGGTCTTGTGATGTGGAGGTCATGTCAGGTGAGGGTCATATCAAGTGAGGGACTTGTGATGGAGAGGTCATGTCAGGTGTGGATCTTATCAAGTGAGGGTCTTGTTAAGAGGGAGGTCATCTCAGATTGAGGGTCATGTGAGGTGGGGGATCTTGTGATGGGTCTTGTGACGTGGAGGTCATGTCAGGTGAGGGTCATATCAAGTGAGGGACTTGTGATGGAGAGGTCATGTCAGGTGTGGATCTTATCAAGTGAGGGTCTTGTGATGGGGAGGTCATCTCAGATTGAGGGTCATGTGAGGTGGGGGATCTTGTGATGGGTCTTGTGACGTGGAGGTCATGTCAGGTGTGGATCTTATCAAGTGAAGGTCTTGTGATGGGGAGGTCATCTCAGATTGAAGGTCATGTGAGGTGGGGATGTTGTGATGGGTCTTGTGATGTGGAGGTCAGTAAAGGTCGTGTCAGGTGAGGGTCTTCTGATGGAGGTCCTGATGGGCCATGGGTGTGTCACAGATGAAGTCTTCTAGTGGGGAGGTCACATCAGATGAGGGTCGAGATAGGAATGAACTTTGAAAGATATTTTACGACTTTTCTTGTCACATTTGTTAAGTGAGTCACTGCAGTTGTCAAGCGAGAAACATGGTCATTAAGTGAATCTGGCTTCCCGATTGAATGTGCCTGTTAGAAGTTCGCAAAATGTGATCGCTTGACTTTGGGACGGTCGTAAATCTGAACCAGTTGTCCAGGAGTCTGAATTTTGGTCAGATGATCCCGAGGATGCTGGAACGTGTGAAAACTGGGAATAAGTCGCTTTTTTCAATGCCGTTGTTCCTTTGAATGGCTGCTGGACAAACGGTCGTAAGTCAAGAACTACCTGTGTATATAGAGATATTTTGGGGGGATGAATAATAATAATAATAATAATAATAATAATAATAATAATAATAATAATAATAATAATAATAATAATTTTATTTGATTAGCCGCAACCCTCTCCCGAAGGACTCGGGGCGGCGTACAATCAAAACAGATAAAATACAGATAAAGACACACATACATACATAAAGAACAAAGACATATACATGTGCATGGAGGAGGTAGACTCATAAGTGAAAGACAATTAAAAAACACAATTTAAAATCCCATTAAATAAAATTATTAAAAAACCCATCAGGAGCGTTATGAAGTTATGATTGAGCCAGGCCGGCTATTTGGAATAGGTGGGTCTTGAGCTTTACACGGAAGGAGCGGAGGTCAGTAGTGGTCCTAATATCCGGGGGGAGGTCATTCCACAGGGCTGGGCCCGCCACAGAGAAGGCTCTGCTCCTAGGCGCCGCCCCATGGCACTGTCTGGTGGACGGCACCTGGAGAAGTCCCTCTCTGTGCGAGCGGATGGGTCGTAGGGATGTATGGGGCAGAATACGATCCCGCAGGTAACTAGGTCCTGAGCCATGGAGCGCTTTAAAGATCGTAATCAAGACCTTGAAACGCACCCGATAGACCACAGGAAGCCAGTGCAGCTCGTGCAGGAGAGGTGTCACATGGGAGTACTTAGTACTCCCCATAATCACCCGCGCGGCCGCATTCTGGACCAACTGCAGTCTCCGAGTGCATTTCAAGGGAAGCCCCATGTAGAGAGCGTTACAGTAGTCCAGGCGAGACGTCACCAGCGCATGGGTGACTGTGCGTAGGGCGTCCCGGTCCAATAGGGAGCGCAATTGGCGCACCAGGCGAACCTGGTGGAACGCCCCCCTGGCCACGGCTGTCACATGGTCATCCATGGACAGCCTGGCATCCAGGAGGATGCCCAAATTGCGCCCCCGCTCCACAGGGGCGAGTTGAATGCCCCCAATGGCCAGAGATGGGATTAACTGGTTGAACCGGGGGGCCGGAACCCACAGCCACTCCGTCTTGGAAGGGTTGAGCTTGAGTCGGTTGTCATCCATCCAGACCCGTACGGCTTCCACACACCGGGACATCACTTCGATGGCCTCGTTGGGGTGGTTGGGGGTGGAAATGTACAGCTGAGTATCATCAGCGTACAGATGATATCCCACCCTGAAACCACGGATGATCTCACCCAGCGGCTTCATGTATGTGTTGAACAGGAGTGGCGAGAGGACCGACCCCTGTGGCACCCCACAAGTAAGGGGGCTTAGGGTCGACCTCTGCTCCCCTGCCAACACACGTTGCGTCCGGCCAGAGAGGTAGGAGCCGAACCACCACAAAACCGTGCCCCGGACCCCCAACCCCTCCAGTCGGTGCAACAGGATACCATGGTCGATGGTATCAAAAGCCGCCGAGAGGTCTAATAGGACCAGGATAGAGGAACAACCCCTATCTCTGGCCCTCCAGAGATCATCCACCAACGCGACCAAGGCCGTCTCTGTACTGTGCCCGGGGCGAAAGCCGGACTGGCGTGGGTCTAGATAATCATTCTCCTCCAGATGTCGTGGGAACTGAGAAGCCACCACACTCTCTACAACCTTCGCCAAAAAGGGAAGGTTGGAGACAGGGCGATAATTGGCCAGCTCCGTAGGGTCCAGGGAAGGCTTCTTGAGCAAGGGTCTCACCACCGCCTCTTTCAAGGCGGCCGGAAGAGACCCCTCACCCAACGAAGCGTTCACTAGGCCCAGGAGCCAGTCGCGTGTAACCTCCCAGGATGCCAGTACAAGCCAGGAGGGACACGGGTCCAGTAAACATGTGGTAGGTCGCAGTCGTCCACGCAATCTGTCCAAATCCTCGATGACAACCAAGTCAAACTCCTCCCAAAAAGGTTTCTCAAGACTCGCCACTGGCGTCTCGACTGGGCCACTGAAGGGGACCCAATCCTTCCGGATTTGAGCGACTTTATCCTGCAGATATTTCCCAAATTCCTCTGCCCTACCCTGTAAAGGGGGCTCCCGCGGCCTCTGAAACAGAAGGGAGCGGGACACCCGAAACAGGGCGGCAGGGCGGTTCTCTGCGGATGCAATGAGAGCGGCACAATATTGACGTTTGGCCGTTCTCAATGCCACTAGGTACGTCCTTAAATGGGCTCGTACCTGTGCTCGGTCAAATTCGGATCGGGAGGATCTCCAACGACTCTCTAGGCATCTCTTGCGGCGCTTCATCACCCTTAGCTCCTCGGTAAACCAAGGAGCCAGGGTGGATCGTTGCCGCCGGAGAAGCCGCAAAGGCGCCACCCGGTTCAAGGCCCCGGTAGTCGCATTATTCCACGCGGCCACCAGGTCCTCTACCCGAGGGCGGGTCAGGGCTGCAGGAGGTGGCCCAAGCTCCGTCTGGAACCTATCTGGTTCCATCAGGCGCCTGGGGTGGAACCATCTAGTGTTTTCTGGTTCCGCCTCCCCGCAGCGAGGGGTAGCACCAGGGAAGTCAAGTCGGAGGAGTGAGTGATCTGACCATGACAGGGGAGTGATGGTTAAATTCCCTCCTCCCAGATCACTCAACCACTGGCCAGAGACAAAAACAAGGTCCAAGGTGTGACCTCCCTCGTGTGTCGGGCCCTGAATCATTTGAGTCAGGTCCATGGCTATCATGGAAGCCATGAACTCCCGAACCCCCTCTGATGCTTCTCCCACCGATGGCAGGTTAAAATCCCCCATCACTAGAAGTTTGGGGGTCTCAACCGCCACCGATGCGATCAGCTCCAGGAGCTCAGGCAGGGTCGCTGATGTATGGCGGGGAGCCAGGTATACTATCAGCAGGCCCAACTGCCTCCCAGGGCCCCATTTCACAACAAGGGATTCACATCCGGACGTCTGTGGCACAGTGGACTCCCTCGGCTCTAATGAGAGCCATTTATTTGGCCATCGGTTTTCCAATCCTTCCTTCCGTTGGGAGTTCATCTATCTGGACTGGCCGTCTCTTCTGAAGTGGGGAAAGATCTGTTTTCCACCCCATCTGTTTCTCCCCCTCCGCAGAAGTGCCAGGGAGGTTTGGGGGGCGCTGGCTGTGGACCATTATGCCAACCTCAAGATCATGAAGCCCCTCTTGAAAAGGCTGCAGGACCAAGACCCCAGCACCGACGCCCTCACAAGGAGGAACAGCAAGTCCCTCATGCCCATTGCGGTAAGCCCTCCACACCTGAGGGAAGGGAGGAGGGAGGCAGTGGGCAAGCGGCTGGGGGCTGAAATTGGAGCATCATTTGGTGTAAGCCCCCCTCCTTTAGGTGGAGGCAGATGTTTCTCTCCCTGGGCACAATGAGAATATATCTGCCGAACAAAACTCCTCATTGGCAACAGAAAGGGCATCTGGCCAGTAAACCCCCAGCTCCATTTAGATAGCCAGACTCCACCCTGCAAGTGTTTCTGGGAACGTTAGAAGAAGAGGAGGAAGAAGAAGAAGGTGATGAATCTAAGTTACCTGGGGAGCCCAAGGTGACGCTTCTTTCATCCCGCTTCTAGGCCACCAACGCTCTCTGTTTCCTCCTGTCCCTCCCGAACGCTGCTGAGCTCCTCCACAAAAAATTCTCCAACCTGCTCCTTGCCCTGGTCACGCAGCTGTACTTCCTCCTGGGAGCCAGCAAGAGTGGGGCCAGGAGGTCCAGCAGAGTCACAGACCTTTCAGAACAGATCAACCATTTGGGGTAAGGAATCTCCTGGGCCCAATCTGGATCCTACAGGATATCACTGGAGGGGGAAGAAATAAAGGGAGGCTGATTTGCTGTTGTGTTTTGTGGTTGTTTCACAAGCCGCCAAGTGAAACCTGGAGATCTCCTGAAGGGCAGCGGGAGGCCGGTTGGCATCAGGGTAAGCCTGGCCTTTGCAGGGGGCATCGCCCGAAGGATTGGCACCAACTCTTCTCCCTTTCTTTGATTTAGCACGACTGTGCAGGCGATCAAAAACCTCATCCTGTCTGCCGGATATGAAGAGGAGTACAAAGATTTGGGGATGGTGGGATGCTGGGAGATGCTCTTGAGCCCAGATAGTCTGTTTGAGGCCATTTTCCACCTGGTCCGGTAAGAACTTCAAAGTCCAAAGAGCTTGGCTACAAGTGTCAGTGGGTGAGAGAGGGAGGAGAAGGCAGAGAGAGAGAGGAGGAAGAAGAAGGGGCAGAGTGAGAAAAGTGAGGGAGAGGGGGAAGAGGGAGGGAAGAGGGGAGGAAGAGAGAGAGAGAGAGAGGAAGAGGGAGGGTGATAGAGGGGAGGGGAGGGCAGAGGGAGAGGAGGAAGAAGAGGCAGAGAGAGAGAAAGTGAGGGAGATGGGGAAGAGGGAGGGAAGAGGGGAGGAAGAGAGAGAGAGAGAGAGGAAGAGTGAGGGTGATAGATGGGAGGGGAGGGCAGAGGGAGAGGAGGAAGAAGAGGCAGAGAGAGAGAAAGTTAGGGAGAGGGGGAAGAGGGAGGGAGAGGAGAGGGAGAGGGAAAGAGAGGAAGAGGGATGGAGAAAGGAGGAGAGAAAGAGAGGGAGTGTAAGAGGGAGACATAAAAGGAGAGAGAGAATGAGATGGAGAGGGACGGTGGGAAGGAGAGGGAGAGAAAGACAGAGAAAGAGAGGGAGGGTGAGACATTATCTAAATGGAGTAATTCATTGAGTAATTCATTTATCCATAATTCAGATAATCTTTTCTCTAGCTTGGTGATTTTCTCCTCACTCACCAGCAGATTTTATTTATTTATTTATTTATTTATTTATTTATTTATTTATTTATTTATTTATTTATTTATTTTATTGTATTTATAGACCGCCCCCTCTCCCCGAAGGGACTCGGGGCGGTGTACAGACAGCAGCTAAAAAACCATATACACAGTAAAAAATATTAGATACCCCTTAAAAACAGATTAAATATAAAGCCTGTACAGTAATAATAAAAATTAAAAAAATTAAAAGGTCTACCGCCAAAAATTTAAAATACCGGCCAGAGGGATTGAAGATTAAAACTACGGTTGGGCCAGGCCAGCTAATTGGAACAGGTGGGTCTTAAGTTTCTTGCGGAAGGAGCGGAGATCGGTGGTTGTTCTGATGTCGGGGGGGAGGTCATTCCAGAGGGTCGGGCCCATCACAGAGAAGGCCCTACTCCTGGGCGCCGCCCGCTGGCATTGCCTAGTGGACGGCACCCGGAGGAGTCCCTCTCTGTGAGAGCGAATTGGTTGCAGGGATGTGTGGGGTAGGATGCGATCCCGCAGATAACTAGGTCCTGTGCCATGGAGTGTTTTAAAGATGATAGTCAACACCTTGAAACGCACCCGAAAAGCCACAGGTAGCCAGTGCAGCCCGCGCAGGAGAGGTGTTATATGGGAGTACCTGGTACTTCCCATGATTGCCCGCGCGGCCACATTCTGGACCAACTGCAGCCTTCGGGTGCATCTCAAGGGGAGCCCCATGTAGAGAGCATTGCAATAGTCCAGGCGGGACGTCACAAGCGCATGGGTGACTGTGTGAAGGGCATCCCGGTCCAATAGGGGACGCAATTGGTGCACCAGGCGAACCTGGTGGAACGCCCCCCTTGCCACGGCTGTCACATGGCCAGAGACAAAAATAAGGTCCACCGTGTGGCCTCCCTTGTGTGTGGGGCCCTGAATTATTTGGGTCAGGTCCATGGCTGTCATGGAAGCCATGAACTCCCAAGCCGCCTCGGATGATTCGCCTATCGACGACAGATTGAAATCCCCCATAACCAGTAGCTTGGGGGTCTCAACCGCCATCTCTGCGATCAGATCTTGTCTGATTTCTCCCTATTTGATCTTTAGGAAACTCTTCAACTACTCTAAAGTGGAGCTGAAGGTGATGTTCAGACAGGCCAACAACTACCTGCACCATCCCGATTTAAGGGAGAAGACAATAGGCATGGTGTTCTTCTCAGAGGTGAGGAGACATTGTGATGCACCACAACATTGTGGATCTCCAGGAATGTTGAGCAGGGTTCATGAGGACTTTATGGATAGGAACTTGAAGTTGTGGGGGCTCTATCACTAGAGGCCTTGAAGAAGAGACTGGAGAGCCATTTGTCTGACATAGTAGATGGTCTCCTGCTTGGTCAAGGGGTTGGACTAGAAGACCTCTAAGGTCTCCTCTTATTCTGTTAATCGGTGGAATGGGAGAGAGAGAAAGAGGCAGAGAGGGAGGGAGAGAAGGAGGGAGGGAGGGAGGAAGACTCAATGACCCCAAATTCCTTTTCCTCTTTGCAGTATAGGCAGTTTTGTATTCTTACTATCATTTGCACTACCTTTGCGATACTGTAGTCCTCGACATATTACTTGGCTTATCAGACGGTCACAAAATGGATCACGTAACTTCTAAACACTGCAACTGTCATAAATATGGACCCTCAAATATCCAATTTTTGATCACGTGACCGTGATCAATGGCCATAAGTTTGAAAAATGAAATTGTCCCTTTTGTCAGTGACATGGTGACTTTCCGCAGTCACTAAACGAGGACTGTCTTTTCTTCTCCCCGTAATGGTTGAATGTGGCATCTCTTCATAGAGGCTCTGAGGAAAGTTCCCTTCCTTTGTTTTGCTAATGCTCTGTCTCTCCACTCTTCTTCCCCAGCTTCTCTATCACCCGGAGTTTGGAGAATTCTTCATCATGAAGGACATCCTCAATGTCCTCCAAGACTGGATGGCTCAGCCATATCCCCTCATCCAAATATTTGCTGTTCGTGGTGTGGGGTATCTTCTCCAGCACCCCTTGGAGGTAAGAGATGGGAGGCAGGAAGTGAGGGACTTTCAAGGGAGCAGCAGGTGTGACCTCTCTGGGAAGTCTACAAGGCTAGGAAGGGTAGAAGGAGGAGAAGAAGACAACCCCCAGAAAGAGGATGCCCTCAGCTACAGTGGCGACTCTTCTACAAACATGGCGGCATCCCTGGAAGATCTGAAGGATCAATTTGGAGACAGATCCTCTTGGAGGACATCTAAAGCAGAACAAGAAGCAACGGATGGAAGCTAATCAAGGAGAGAAGCAACCTAGACCTAAGGAGAAATTTCCCGATACTGAGAACAATTAACCAGTGGAACAACTTGCCTCCAGAGGTTGTGGGTGCTCCAACACTGGAGGCTTTCAAGAAGAGACTGGACAACCATTACTACTGGTTTTCCTAGTAGTAGAGACCTTGCGGTCTTCTAGTCCAGCCTTCTGCTCAAGCAGGAGAACCTAAGCTAATTCAGATAAGAGACTGTCTACTCTCTTCTTAAAAACCTCCAGTGATGGAGTGTTTTGCATCAAACCCCTGGGATGAGGAAGCCCCTGAGCTGACCTAACAATCATCCAGCTTCCTCACGCCCAGCTATTTCCCCAAGATCTTCCCTTGCAGGATTGGAGATCACGGGGAACCTCCACCTGGGATGCTGGGTGTTATGGTTTTCTCCATTTATACATCTCATCCAGTTTTCTTATCATTGCAACCCAAGAGCATACGAAGAACGCTTACAGGAACTGGGAATGCCTAGTCTAATGAAAAGAAGGACTAGGGGAGACAGGATGGCACCTGTTCCAATATTTGAAGGCTCCTACAAAGACCAGGTGGTCAAAAGAAAGAGGAGAAAGAATGGTTGGAAACCAACCAAGGAGAGAATCAACCTGGAATTAAGGAGAAATTTTACTAACGGTGAGAGCAATCAAGCAATGGAAGGACTGATCTCCAAAACGTGTGGGTTTTCCAAAAGAGACTGGAAAACCATTCATGGTATAGAATCTCCTGCTCGAGCAGGGGTTGGACTAGAAGACCTCCAAGGTCCCTTCTGACTCTGATATGCCGTGTTGTATGTTCTAAGTGCACATGTTTATGTGCTTGAAATGGGGAACATGATGGTAGGTTTAACTGTGAAAGCTGAAGTGTGGAGCTGAGGCAAAACATAGGATGAAGAATTGGGGAACTAGGTAGTTTTAGTCTAACAACAAAAAGTGGGGCTGGGATGAGATGAGACTTTTAATATTTGAAGTGCTTCCACAAATAATGGGGGGGGGGGCAACTGATTCCACGAAGCCCCTGAAAGGAGAACAAGAAGCAATGGGTGGGAACTAATGAAGGAGAGAAGCAACGTGGAACTAAGGAGAAATTCCCTGACAATGAGGACAATTCACCAGTGGAACGACTTGCCTCCAGAGGTTGTGGGTGCTCCAACACTGAAGGCTTTCAAGAAGAGACTGAACAACCATTGATCTGAAATGGTACAAGGCCACCTGCTTGAGCAGGGGGTTGGACTAGATGACCTCCAAGTTCCCTTTCAACCCTGTGATTCTAGGTTATGGGGGCTTCTCTGTGTTTGTCATTCGTAGACTCAGAGAACTCCAGTGACCATGTTTAATTGCTCCCTTTTTTCCCTCCTTCCTCCAGAATACGATGTTAGAGCCGGTGCTAGTCCCTGTGGTCAACTGTGCTTGTCACCCAGAAAAAAGTGTGGCAAAGGAATCCTTACGGACTCTTCAGTTCCTATTCCGGTATCTGAAAGTTCAAACCTATGGATGGAAAGCTGTCAATCTTATTCCGGTCCTGGGGAAGTATTTTGCTGATGTACGTCAACCAAATCACGGCAAACTAATCCACCCCCCTCTCTCTTCCTCTCCCTCCCTCCCTCCCTCCCTCCTCTCTTTTTTTCCCATAAAGATGGCCTGGGTACCATCTGCAGTATTCTAATTTTATCAAAAAGGCTTAGAAATAGTTCAGCAATAACTGTGCTGTTCTCATCTAAAAGAGTGTGTGAGCTTTCAGATGATCCTTGAGCCCTTCCAGAGAGCTGGAGAAGGTTGCCACTCTCTTCAGCTTCACCAAACCACCATCAATCCCTCTCCATATTTATTAAAAATCCAGATTGGTGTTGCTTGATCTCAGACTCTTTAACGTTTGTGGGTCTCAACTCTGCTGGCCTGAGAACTCCAGAGGTTGAAGTCCCCACATGTGAAGGCTGCTAAGATGGGAAAACAGCTCCCTTGATCACACCATAGAGGTTGGTCTGCAAGCCTTTTACACCCATGGCCAACCATCCCCATGGCCTTGTCTGGAGAAACAGTTGCCAGACTCCTCTTCCTCGTCTTGTGAGTGGGAAACTGAGGCAGATCACATGAAGAGGATGGAGGTGATGAAGGCTTTTATTGTAGGTTTAGTGGATCCCTCCCTGCCTTTCTATTTCAGGAAACAAAGAAGAATCAAATTTGAGATGTTTTCTCGTCTGAAATTTCTGCTCTCAGTTTTTGCTCAGCTCACTATTGTGTGTGTTGCAGTTTGTTCTTCTAGGTTCTCACAATGCCTCCCATTTCCTGAATGCTATTGGAGGGACTGACCCGTTTCTCTTCCTTCGTAGGAGGACACCGAGTTGCGCAACATCTCCATCACTCTTTTTGGCCTGGTCTTAAATGGGGTCAAGGAGACAGAGCGGAATCTGACCAAATCCATCCTGCGCAGCCTGATTCCTCTCGTCATCCAGTTGGCTAATCCTTGGACCCAAGAGGTGAGTTGAAGGGCGGGGTCAACTAAGCTCCTGCTCTTTCATGCTCCCTTCTCCATGAGACCATGTTGTACCCCCATCTTCACTCAGGGCAACATGGTTGCATCATGTCGACCCTCTGGAGAAGGCAAAGAGATTCTGGACAATCCTGAAGTTATGAGGTCCTTGGTGTTCTCTGAACCTGGTTGTTTTCTTGCAGGCCTTTCCTGACCCAACTAGGTGACAGCATCAGTAGGTTGGAAGGGAGGGTTTGACCTCTGCTTAATGCCCGATCATTTTGATGTGGGTGCAGGTTTTCTGTTGGGTTGTCTTCGATTAGGGGGTTGTTCTCTGCTTGATTGTTTGCCTGGTTTACCAAGAGAATCAGGGTTGAATTGTGGGGAACTCTGGCCTTCAGAGGGGCCCTTTCCCTGCCTTAGCTTCCTCTTGGGGTGGCTCATCCCCTTTCCCACCTCTGAGCAAGGAGAAGTTTGGCTTTTCTCTGCCGAAGATGGATAACCTCAGAACCGGCTCCTCTGATGCCTCCTTTCCTCCCTCGGCCCAGTTCTCCAGGAACGCCCTGACCTCCTGCGTCTCCTTTATGAAGTGGGAGGAGTTTCCAGAGACTTTGTTTGACTACGAGATTTACACCAGTCTCCAGAGCATGTATTCCAGCATCTGCTCGGAGGTGGTAAGTAGGAGCCCAGCTGGTTCCTTTTCTTCTGGATTAGAGTATAATATATTTTCTTTTTCTCCTGCCTTTCTTCTTTTGATAAATCATTCAAGATGGTGGTCGTCCCGAATGCTTCTCCTCCCCCTCCTCCTTGGCTCCTGGTTTGTTGCCTGAAGCCTCAACCACTAGACTAAATCGACTAGAGGGATTCTTCTTGGGTTGTTGTTCCCTTGGGAACAGCAGAGGTTCTATGCCACCATGACGACTGGAAACCTTGCTGATTTGTGGGTTTGAGGATTAGAAATGGCAGTTTGTGGAAAAGGGAAATTACGATGTAAAGAGGGCAAAACATAAATGCATTTATAAGACCAGAAGCCATTTCCTTATCATCTTTCTTTCCCTTTTCTTTTTCTATTCTTTTTTCACTATCTATTATTTTTCTTTATTTTCCTTTTTGGTTTTAACTTGGATAAAAATGTCTTTAACAACATAAATGTGTGTGTGTATAATATAATACAATATTAAACTATATTATACTAATACTTTTAATATAATGTAATAGTATATTGTATTGCATTGTACAATAATCCAGTCTAGTCCAGTCCAGTCAAGTCCAGTATAGTATAATAATATTGTTTAGTATAATAAAAGATAGTATAGTATAACAATCTTATAGTTTAAAGTACACTACGATACGATAAAGTATAATAAAATTCAATATGTTATTGAAGACATTGTTGTTGAGGACATGAGGACTAGAAACCTTAGAAAGAAAAAAAGAGGAAGCTGCAGAGTTCATTGCCTTGTTTGTGGCCTTGTGTTCCCCAGATCAATCGATGCAAGGAAAACCTGCCTGAAATGTTGGAGCAGATGGTGGAATTCCTAAAGAGCCGGAATCCTTTGTCCCGAGAGGCAGCTGCCCTCTTAATTGGTAACCCCAAATGCGAACTCTGGAAGGAGGGGAGGAAAAACCAGGGCAGGCGGGAGGCCTAAGGCCAGGCATGCTGACCATTATTACACACACACACACACACACACACAGACACACACACAGACACACACACGGCCCCCTTTCTTAAGGGTATCGCCGCGGTTTTTAAGTGAGTCATGTGGTTGTTAATTGAATCTGGCTTCATTCTGGAGTTTGCTCTCTCGAAGGTTGCAAAAAGTGATCAGGTGACCCCCAAGACTCTGCAACCGTCATAAGTACGAGTTGTATGAAATTCTTTCCATTCCATCTCTAGACAGACCCAATTCCTGGGACCATCCCGTAAAGCCCCAAAGCGACTCTTCCAAGTAGAAATAAAAGAATTCTGCGTTTTCTTTCTTGAATCAGTCGATTTAGCCGTCTCTGCCAACTCCACCAACCTTTTCTTTGCATGTGTCTAGGCTGCTGCGCACAATACATGACACGGGATCTGGTGATTTCCAAACAAATCGAAGAAGTTTTCCTGGGTGAGTTTCAAAGTTCCCTCGCTTGAAGTGGAGACTTTCTCTCCAGAAGCTCTGGCCCTGATCGGGGTTGGTTCTCAAGGTGGATCCTGGTAATCATTTCTTTTCTGGATTCCTTCCAGGTCTCCGGGATCTGCAAGAGGATCCCGAAGCCTCCGTGGCTCAGGCTGCAGCTGGGTCCATGGAAGTAATCTTCCGGCAGTATGGCCATCGGATCAACCCTGCTCTCATTAGTAGCCAGCTCCTCTCCAAAGTCATCCAGAGCATCTCCAAGACCAAATTATCATAGTTAAATAGTTTAATCCTTTACTTTATTGTCTTGGCACCTCATATAACAAAGTTGTGCCTTCTTTAGTGTACAGTATATTATACATTAAAAATAAAAGTATGCAATTGTATAGAACTATACATTCTATACGATGAAATTGAAAACTCCTGATATTGCATTTCTGTTGCCCTCTACAGTAGAATTCAAGATAATTACTGCTCTGGGATGGAAGCTCTTTTTCAGTGTACTTGTCCTTGTTTTTATTGTCCTGTACCGTCTGCTAGATGGCAATAGTTAAAAGAAAGGGTGCCCAGGAGGAGATGGATCTTTAAGGGTGTTTGGAACTTTCTTAAGGCAGCAGGAGCTATAAAGCTCTTCCAAAGAGGGGAAGGGGGCAACCAAGGACCCTCTGGGCACCTCCCTTCCAGCTGATATTTATTTATTTATTTATTTATTTATTTATTTATTTATTTATTTATTTATTTATTTATTTATTTATTTATTTGACTTATCAGTCGCCCCCTCTCCGCAAAGGGACTCGGGGCGCCGTACAATCAAAAACAAATATACAGATGTGGCATGGAGGAGGTGACATCAATGCTTAACAAATAAGATTCCAATAAAAAGCCACTAGGTTAAAATAAATAACAATAAATGAAAACAGTTTAAATAATTTAAAACCCCAAAATTTACATTTACCGTAATTAAAATTGCCAGGGAGGTTAGAAAGTTCTAGTCTAAGCCAGGCCGGCTAGTTGGAACAGGTGGGTCTTGAGTTTCGTGCGGAAGGAGCGGAGATCAGTCGTTATCCTGATGTCTGGGGGGAGGTCATTCCAGAGGGCTGGACCCATCACAGAGAAGGTGTGTCTGGTGGACGGCACCCGGAGGAGTCCCTCTCTGTGAGAGCGAATTGGTCGCAGGGATGTATGGGGCAGAATGCGATCCCGCAAATAGCTAGGTCCTGTGCCATGGAGCGCTTTAAAGATGGTAACTAACACCTTGAAGCGCACCCGGTAGATCACAGGGAGCCAGTGCAGCTCGCGCAGGAGAGGTGTTATATGGGAGAACCTCGTTCTCCCCATAATTGCCCACGCGGCCGCATTCTGGACCAGTTGCAGTCTCCGGGTGCATCTCAAGGGGAGCCCCATGTAGAGAGCATTACAGTAGTCCAGGCGGGACGTCACCAGCGCGTGAGTGACTGTGCGGAGGGCATCCCGGTCCAATAGGGGGCGCAATTGGCGCACCAGGCGAACCTGGTGGAACGCCCCCCTTGCCACGGCTGCCACATGGTCTTCCATAGACAGCCGGGTGTCTAGGAGGATGCCCAAATTGCGCGCCCGCTCCACGGGGGCCAGTTGCTCGCCCCCGATGGCCAGCGATGGAATACACTGGTTGAACCGGGGGGCCGGTAGCCACAGCCACTCCGTCTTGGAGGGGTTGAGTCTGAGTCGGTTGTCTCCCATGCAGACCCGTACGGCTTCCAAACACCAGGGCATCACTTCGACGGCCTCATTGGGGTGGTTTGGGGTGGAAATGTACAGCTGTGTATCATCAGCGTACAGGTGGTATCCCACCCCAAAACCACGGATGATCTCGCCCAGCGGCTTCATATATGTGTTGAACAGGAGAGGCGAGAGGACCGACCCCTGTGGCACCCCACAAGTGAGTGGCCTCAGGGTCGACCTCTGCTCCCCTGCCAACACACATTGCGTCCGGTCAGAGAGGTAGGAGCAGAACCTCCTCTCTTAAAGATACATAACATGCCTTGTGCAATATATTGTCTACCCAACTTGTTGGTTACACCCTAACAAACCCCCATCCTTTGCCCTCCAGAAATCATCCACCAACGCGACCAAGGCCGTCTCTGTGCTGTGCCCGGGCCGGAAGCTGGACTGGCGCGGGTCTAGATAATCAGATTCCTCCAGGTGACGTGGGAACTTCTGAGCCACCATGCTCTCTACAACCTTCGTTAAAAAAGGAAGGTTGGAGACAGGCGATAATTTGCTAGCTCCATTGGGTCCAGAGAAGGCTTCTTGAGCAAGGGCCTCACAACCGCCTCTTTCAAGGCGGCTGACAGGAAACCCTCACTCAATGAAGCGTTCACAAGTCTCGTGTAACCTCCCAGGATGCCAGTACAAGCCAGGAGGGACACAGGTCCAATAAACACGTGGTGGCTCGCAGTTGCCCATGCAACCTGTCCAAATCCTCGGTGGCAACAGAGTCAAACTCCTCCCAGCATGGTCTCTCAAGACTCGCCTCGGACGTCCCCCCTGGAACACTGAAGGGGGCCCATTCCCTCCGGATTTGAGCGATTTTATCCTGCAGGTATTCCCCAAATTCTGCCTTGGATGCTTCTCCCATCGACGGCAGGTTGAAATCCCCCATAACTAAGAGTTTTGGGGTCTCAACCGCCATCTCAGTGATCCGCTCGAGGAGTTCGGGCAGGGCCGCTGATGTATAGCGAGGAGCCAAGTATACAATCAGTAGGCCCAGCTGTCTCCCTGGGCCCCATCTCACGCCCAGAGACTCACACCCGGATATCTGCGGCACAGTGAATTCTCTCGGTTCCAGATTCTCCCGTATAATTACCGCTAGCCCACCACCCCTGCCCTGGGCCTGTGGTTGGTGGAATACACGGTAGCCTGGTGGGCACATTTCCACGAGGGGCAAACCTCCCTCATGGCCCAACCAGGTTTCCGTTATTCCCGTGAGGTCCGGCTCCTCCTCTGAGATCAGATCGTTGATGAGGGGGGCCTTGTTAACCACGGACCTCGCGTTACACAACATCAGCCTGAGACCCTGGCTCTGTAGAACCTGACCACCTAGAATGCGGGGGTTGGTACAAATGACCGGGCGTGTCCAACGACCACGGTCTCCCAACCGACTACACGTTCTTCGACTGTCCTCGCGCCTGCCCCTTTGGGGAAAGGGAGGAAGCATGAAGATAATTCTTATATCGTGAAGGACCACGAAGGGACGTTGTGAAAACAGGACCTAGCAGGGAGATTTTGGAAACAGAAAAAGCCAGGACAATTTAATTAGAGAGAGAGGAAGCCATGAGAAGGTCCCAGAGCCACAGGTGCCAATGGAGAAGGGTGGTGGCCACCATCAGTCATCCACGATGTCTGGGACATCTCCACACTTGGTTGAATTCCGGCAGAAATTGAAGCATGTAGAGTAGGGCAGATGCCAAGAGCTGAACACTCCCCTGGGGGCAGATCTAACGTCCTCCAAAAAAATTCTCCTTATTATCCACATAGATGGACCATTGAATCAAAGCCTTCAGGAAAATATCTGGATCCCACATAGTCTCTTCCCATGGGTCGTGATCGCCTTTGGAAACCATGCAACGTTTGTCAACTTAGTTTGTTAAGCCAGGAAGGGGGCTAAGCCCTGGTCCCCTCCTCATATCTGTTACAGGGAGGCCTCTCAAGGTTCAGCCGTGAATGAGCCCAGCATTATCGGTTGTAAGTTGCGTCGGTCATAAACCAAGTCACCCTGGGTCCATGATCGATTTTATGACCTTTGAATGAATTAAGGGAGTCATTCAAAAATACACATTGTAAATTATGATATATTCATGTGACTTTTATAGGCGAAATAGAATACAAAAAGAAATCTAGAATAGAGCTGGAAGGGACCTTGGAGGTCTTCTAGTCCAGCCCCTGCTAAAGTAGGAGACCCTATTGTTAGATCGGGTAAAGGAAGACACAAAACGCTAGCGATAACAGCTCTTTATTGAAGTACGTGCAAACATCCACTGAGGAGATGGTCGGCCAGCTCCCCTTTATAAATGGAAGCTGTCCAGCCTCTCAGCCAATCAGGTGCTCCTCTGTTCCCACCGGCAACAGAGGATCTGAGTGGAGACTTCTATTGTTTAGCCGCAATAGCGGGGGGGGGATCTAACACCCCTCCCCTCTAGGATGGAACATTCAAACTGGTAACATAGTCCCGTAAGTAGGCAGGCCTTTGCGTTGCCCGGCTGGACCTGCACAGTTCAGTTTGCTGGTTGCCCTCACGCAGGTTGGACGGACATGACGCTTCTTCGGACCTGCCTGGTGGAACCTCCTGGAAACTTTCACAGGCCCCGGCTGGAACTTCTGGTGGTGGTTCTGCCCAGCCCACATCGCCGTCAGATAAGTCCCGTGATGCATCCGGAACAGTCGGGAGGTGGTGCTGCTCGAGTTGTGGAGGAATCATTGTTGGTTGTCAGAGTGGGGAGTTGGTTATTTGGCCCCGGAGTTGGTCGATGTGCCTCCTCCAATGTCGTCCGTCCTCGAGTCTTACCGAGTAGGATCTCGGGCCGGTGATGCCAACGATGGTCGCAGGTATCCACAGAACACCCCCCCCCCCGTGTAATTGTGCGTGTATACCGGGATGCCTATGCTGAATGATCTGACTTTGCTCAAGGAATCTGGGGGTGTTTCTGTGGAATAGTTGGGGTGTAGCCCGTCCAGGTGGGACCTGAGACGGCGGCCCATGAGCGTTTGGGCTTCTTCCAGTTGTGGCTCTGGGTGAGATGTGTTGTATTAGCAGGTAGTGGTCTATTTGTGTTTGCCAGTCACCCGGGCCCATCCTGTTGAGGGCTTCCTTTGCAGATCTCACCATATGCTCCACCTGGCCATTGGAAGCCGGATGAAACAATGCGACCATGTCGCAATGCATGTCGGATTCCTTGTGCCGCAAAGAACTCCTCAAAACCCCTGGCCATGAATTGTGGGCCATTGTCTGACACTAGCACGTCGGGGAAACTGTGAGTTGCAAACAGCTTCCATAGCGCCTTGATGACTGCGACTGTGGTAGTGGATATCATCAGTACTACCTCTAGCGACTTGGAGAATGCGTCCACAATTATGAGGAAGGTTTGGCTGTGGACTGTTCTGGCAAAGTCTATATGTATTCTAAGCCACGGTGCTTGTGGCCGCTCCCACTCTTTTGCGGGCACCTCTGGGGGAGCTGGTCTGGATTCCTGGCGGGGTGTGCATGTGGCCACCCATTCCTGTATGTCTCTGTCAATGTTGGGCCACCACACATAACTCCTTGCCAGTGCCTTCATCTTGACTATCCTCGGGTGCCCCATGTGAAGCGCCTCCAAAACGGCTATTTGTAGATGTTTAGGAATGACCACCTGGTCCCCCCATAGCATACCACCCTTGATTGCCGACAATTCGTCAGTCTTCAAAACATACATTTTATATTCCGGCCCAACCGGCCCTTTGGGCCACCCCCTCCACACCCAGTTCAGAATCTGTTTGATGATGGGGTCCTTTGTGGAGTGGCATGCGACGTCACAGGAGGAGACGGGTCCAGAGTCCAGGCAGTCAAGCAGGAGCACCACAGTCTCAGGGGTGGGGTAATCCAGCAGTTCTGGTAGGTAGCAGCGGCTCAATGCGTCAGCGTGTCCTAGTGTGGTGCCTGGGTGGTGGCTGAGCTGATAGGAATAGGCCACCAGGAAAATAGTCCATCAGGTCATTCGGGGGGAGAGTGACACCGGAGTGGGGCGTTCTCTGACCAACAGTCCCAGTAGAAGCTTCTGATCAGTAATTGGGTCAAAGTCCCTGCTGTACAGATATTTGTGGAACCGCTTGACTCCCACCCCTGCAACCAGGGCTTCGCGTTCCAACTGGCTGTAGTTCCATTCCATCGTGGACAGTGTCCTTGAGTACAACGCGATGGGGGCTTCCTTACCATTCAGCATCCAATGGCTCAGGACAGCACTGACACCGAAGGGGGAGGCGTCGCAGGTCAGCACCAAGGGCAGGGTCTGGCTGTATTCCACGAGGAAAGAGTCTGCGGATAACAATGCTTTCATGGCGGCAAATGCTTTGGCCTCGGCTTTGCCCCATGTCCACTCTGCGTTCTTTGCCAGCAGCTGGTGTAGAAATTCAGCAGCTGTCATCTTCTGGTTTAAAAACACGATATAGAAGTTAAGGAGCCCAAGGAACGCCTGCAGCTCAGTCTGATTCTTCGGTGTGGGGGCTTCCTTAATATCTTTTATTTTTTGGTTAGTCGGGTGAATTCCCAAACCATCGATCATATAACCCAGGAATTCCACTTTTGGTACATTTATTTTACATTTTTCTCTTTTGAAACGGAGGCCATTGTCTCTGATTCTGGTTAGGATGGCTCATACTCGTTTTAAAAGTTGCGCTTCATTTGCGGCTGATACCAGTATGTCATCAAAATAAGGGACGACTCTGGGTATCCCATGCAAAAGGTGCTCCATGATACTTTGGAACAGTCCAGGGGCGATACTTACTCCGAATTGCAGGCGGTTACATTTGAACGCCCCCTGTCCGTCACGATGGTCTGGGCCTCTGCAGTAGCGTCATCTACTGGCAGCTGCTGGTACGCCTGCACCAAATCAAGTTTTGCATAGATCTTTCCTGGACCGAGGGAGTGTAACAGATGCTGTACTACTGGTACCGGGTATGCGCTTTGTTGCAATCCTTTGCTGAGTATGCATTTATAGTTCTGATAGACCCATCAGGCTTAAGGGGGGTCACGATCGGCATTTCCCAACAGGCGTGAACGATTGGTTCGAGGATGCCCTGGCTTACCAATTCATCGATTTCTCTGTCAATTTTTGGACAGAGAACGAAAGGTACTCTCCTGGGCTTAAGTTGAATTGGAGCTATGTTTGGGTCTAAGCTAAATGAAATTGGGTTCCCCTTGTACTCACTCAGACTGGAGGGAAAAATGTCCTCAAACTCCTTAAATATGGTTTCGGCGGCGCTCCCAGTGGCGGCGACGGCTGGCCCTTCTCTGGTCTGCTGCTCGTCCATGGCGTTGACTTCAGCCATGACCATTCCCAAAGCCTGAAACCAGTCCAGTCCAAAAAGGCTTTGTAAGTCATCCCTGACTATGATCGCGTGTAGGTTCCTACTGATCTTCTTTTTTGAACAGCGCGTTCAGCCAGGCCATTCCCCGCAGGGTGAAAGGGAGCGACTGGGGCAAGGCGAATGCCCAAAACTGCAAGGAATTGTTGGAATTCCTGGGAGGTGAACTGGGGGGCATTGTCCGAGACAATGACGTCCGGCAACCCATGGGTGTTAAACAGTGAATTAAGGATGCGGATAGTAGCCGCGGAGGTGGTAGAGGGCATAGGAAAAAGTTCCACCCACTTAGACCAGGCATCTATAACAAGGAAGAAGGAAGTGCCTGCGAGGGGGCCCATGAAATCTATATGGAGGCGGCTCCACGGAGCCCTAGGATGCTCCCACTCGCGAGCAGGGGAGGGGCGGGACAGACCTGTTGGCATGGGGTGCAGCGCTGCACCTAAGCCTCGATGTCTGCATCCATGGAGGGCCACCAGACATATCCCCTGCCCAGGGATTTCATCCGGACTATGCCTGGGTGCCCCTCATGGAGGCGTGCAAGCACAGACTGGCACAAATGGTCAGGAATGACCATGCGATGGCCCCATAGGAGGCAACCCTGAAGCGCGGAGAGCTCCGTGCAGCGCCGGTAAAAGGGGAGAAAACGGGGTTCGACAGAGGTGGGAGGCCATCCCCTGCGAACATAGTTAAGGACAGTAGAAATAGTAGAATCAGAAATAGAGGACAGGGCTATATTGGAGGCGGTAATGGGCAGGTGAAGTTTGTCCAGGAGGTGGATGGACTCGATGGGAGCTGGGTCGGAAAGAAGCAGGGGAAGCGGGCAGCGGCTAAGAGCGTCCGCGTGGCCCATGTGGCGACCGGGCTTATGGATGAGGGAAGAATTGTAAGCAGAGAGGAATTCCGCCCAGCGTGACATGCGAGGGGAGAGGATGGGAGGAGTAGGGCGATGCCCTGCGAGGATGCCCAAAAGAGGCTTGTGATCCGTAAAGAGGGAGAAGGGACGACCGTAGAGATAGTGGTGAAAACGTTTTACCCCCGCAACGGCGGCCAGCGCCTCTTTGTCCAGCTGGCTGTAATTTTGCTCAGGCTTGGTCAAAGTGCGGGAGTAAAAAGCAATAGGGGCTTCCGAGCCATCAGGGTAAGCGTGGCTCAGGACAGCCCCGACGCCGAAGGGGGAGGCGTCGCAAGCAAGGAGCAGAGGAAGGGACTGATCGTATTGTGCCAGGACAGGTGGGCACGTGAGGGATTCCTTGACAGCCGCGAGCGCATGCGCTTCGCGGCTAGTCCATGTCCAGGCGGCGGAACTGTCTAAAAGCCTATGGAGAGGCTCTGTGAGGGAAGCTTTATGAGGAATGAAAGAGGAATAGAAGTTGAGGAGGCCAAGAAAGGCCTGCAACTCAACCTTGTTAGAGGGAGTGGGGGCGGAGAGAATGGCGTCCATTTTGGAGGGGGAGGGATGGACGCCATGCTGGTCAATGAGGAAACCTAAGAATTCAACAGAGGGAACGCCAAGCTGGCATTTGGAAGGTTTAAGGCGGAGGCCAGCTTTACGGAAAGAACCTTTTGGGGCCTTGCAGGGGAGACTGGAACCGGTGGGGAGGTCAATCCCTCGGTTGGCCACTGCCCAGCTTTCTGCCATGGTGCCATCTGCTGAGGGAGGGCAGGTGCCCACTGGCATCCCTCCCATCCATGACCTGGGGTTAAGACCCATCCCGGGGTTGCCTGCTTCACAGGTTGCAGCTCAACCAATGATGGCTGGCTAGGGGGTTTTACGTGCCAAGGACCCTCCTGCTGGCTTGGAGGAGTTATGGGCCAAGTAGGTGCCCTTTGCTGGCTTGGATGAGTTATGGGCCAAGTAGGTGCCCTCTGCTGGCTTGGAGCATTTCCCCATGCTGATGGCAAAGGAGTTTGTAAGTAGCATCTCTTCCATCCAAGTCCTGGGAGGAAAGCCCAATTGACTGCCCAATTTGCTTCATTTACTGGTTGCAGCCCCATTTGTGGTGGCTTGCAAGTGACAGATGCTGGAAAAATTCCTTCTTCCTGCCTCCTTTGAAATTCCCATTTTGAAAGGGAATCTTTCTCCCAGCTATCTGCAGGGTGACAAGCCATTTCATTTATTGCCGACTGGAAGGAGCCCAAACCTCCGTTCTAAGGGTGTTTTTTTTTTTCCAATCTTGCTTCTAAGCTGGGGGGGAAGGAGGGGGAGCATGCACTCACAATTTTGCTGAAGAAGTCCGTCTGAGATTTCCTTCGTCTTGTCACGTCTCCTCCTGCATTCCTCCAGATGCAATTAAACTGGTGGCAGCATTCCATTGCCCTTGAAGTTCCGCACTCAGCTTCTTATCACCAAAAGCTTCTCATTTATTCTTTGCTGATATTTACGCTGTCCCGGTCAGCATTGAGAATGCCGAGACCTCATCACCAGATCTTTCATCACCAGCCCTTCCCCCTTGATAGGGGGAGGGAGCTAGTGAAAAATTTTTAAAGTAGAGAGTTGAAATAATGTTAGGGTTCTAAATACCATGCAGAAATAAATCATTGTCCAAGGCAAAACATCCTTTAAGGTGCAATTTATTCCGCAGGCATGTTAGTACTGCTATGGAAATTTCAACTCTGGAAGTACATTCTCTAAGTTCAACCAGTTGAAAGTTCATGATCTCTCCCCACACCCACAAATCCATCACATGTTCCAATCATCATCTTCCACGCTGGCATGTACACCCATCTTCTTCCGGCCAGGTGTCGAGATGCGAAGACAAAAGATGACCTTGGCTTCTACAAAAGAATGTCAACAATCCATTCTACAATCCTACTCCTTTCTATTCCCCCCTCCCAACTACTACACTATTGAAACAGCATAGAAAATTCTAAGAAAGTGTGGCAGGCCAAAGATCCAAAAAAGAATATAATTACAGGCCTGACAGGCGGCCTCTCCTCAAAAGAAAAACGTTTCCTGCAAAGAGAATACCATAAAAGTTAACATAACAAAATTAACCACCTCTTCTCCACCCAGGGGAACCCCTTGACTTCTCAGGAAACTTCCCATTGAATTGCTTTACTAACTTCTCCACTTTCAGGTTCCCACTGTTTACCCAATTAACTTCAGACCAAGGGTAACCCTTCCAATGCACTAAGTACTGTAAGCAACCCCTATTCAGCCTGAAATCTACAATTTTTTCCACCTCAGATTGTGTTTCCCCTTCCATCACTAAAGGAGGAGATTGAGCTTGGGTGGATGCTCTTCTGTTAGACCCAATTACTGGTTTCAACAAACTACAATGAAATTCTGGGTCAATTTCCCCTAGACTTCTGGGTAGACTGAGTTGAACTGTAACTGAGTTAACTATCTTCACTATTGGGAATGGACCTAGAAATTTTGGACCCAATTCCTTGCTAAGCATTTCTAATCTTATGTATTTGGTAGATACAAAAACATTGTCCCCCACACGGTAGGGGTTTAGGAGTGAGCGACGTTGATCATCTTGCTTCTGGTAGGCTTCTGCCGCAACTGCTAGAGCCTTCTTCGTATTCTCCCATCCTTTCTTTAGCATGTCCATCCATTCACTCAAAGACATGAAAGAAGGAGGTTCTCTAGGCAACTCAGGCATGGCAACAACTCCCATGCCACTGGTAATCTGGAAACCCGCTAATCCTCTGCTGCTGTGGACCGCATCGTTGTACGCCACTTCGGCAAAGGGTAGAAAGTCCGACCAGTTGTCTCGCTGATAGTCCACAAAACACCGGATGTATTGTTCCACCACCGCATTGGCTCCCTCTGCTGCGCCGTTCATGCTGGGATGAACCTCTGAGCTCAGTTCTTGTGTGAACCCAATGGATCTCAGGACCTCTCTCCAGAACTTGGTTGTGAACTGGACTCCGCGGTCTGAAATGATCCTCTTGGGTACTCCATGCAGGCGATAAATGTGGTTCACAAACATTTTCGCTAATTCGTTTGCGGATGGCAATCCTGAGCAAGCAATGAAGTGTGCCTGCTTAGAAACCAAATCAATAACCGTCCAAATTACTTTATGCCCACTGCTGTCTGGGAGTTCCATGATGAAGTCCATTGCGACCTCTTCCCAAGGCCGTTTCGGGCTCTCTGCTGCAGGTGCTGTAGGTTCTGGGCTCTTGGATCCAATCATCCACGGCTGGCCTTGTTCCTCCTCCGAGGCCTCCCCCTTGGTAGGACTCTTCGTCACCTGAAGTTGGGGGTTCTCTTCCAGAGGTTGGTTGGGCATTTCCCCCTCCGAGGCCTCCCCCTTAGTTGGACTCTTTGTCACCTTCAGTTGGGGATCCTCCTCCGGAGATTGTTTGCCCTTTTCCTCTTCCAAGGCCTCCCTCTTGGTAGGACACTTCGTCACTTTAAGTTGGGGATCCTCTTCCAGAGGTTGTTGGCCCAGATGACTTTTCTGTGCAGGCATCTGGGGCCCTCTCTTAACCACCGTGGCAATTGGTACACACGTTTGTTCTTCGGCAATTCCCTCCTCCGAGGCCTCCCCCTTGGTAGGACTCTTCGCCACCTGAAGTTGGGGATCCTCTTCCAGAGGTCGTTTAGGCTTTTCCCCCTCCGAGGCCTCCCCCTTAGTTGGACTCTTTGTCACCTTAAGTTGGGGATCCTCCTCCGGAGATTGTCTGCCCTTTTCCTCTTCCGAGGCCTCCCCCTTGGTAGGACACTTCCTCACCTTAAGTTGGGGATCCTCTTCCAGAGGTTGTTGGCCCAGATGACTCTTCTGTGGTGGCATCTGGGACCCTCTCTTTACCGCCGTGGTGGTTGGTGCGCACGTTTGTGGCATTGGGGCTGGAGCCAAACACTCTGACGCTCTGTGGCCAAGTTGACAACAATGGTGGCATTTAATTGGCCCCCACGAGGAATGGAACCTAGTTACATCTCTAAACTTAGGAACCGTTTCATCACACTGCCTTGCTCTCCAACTTGCAGCTGCCCCCTTGGTAAACCCTTCTTCCATGGTGGAGATTGCTTCTCTGTAGGAAGGTGGAGTAAGAACCTTTTGGGGCATTGCAGATGCACCTTGTTCCGCTTCCCATCTTGCAGGCCTGGCTTTGGTAATCCCTTCTTCCATGTTGGTGATTGCTACTCTGTAGGAAGGTGGGGTAAGAACCACTTGGGGCCTTACAGGCGCACAATTTCCCGCCATCCATCCCGCAGGCCTCCCTTTGATAATACCTTCTTCCATGGAGATTTCTTCTCTGTAGGAAGGTCTGGTAAGAACCTTTTGGGGCCTTGCAGGGGAGACTGGAACCGGTGGGGAGGTCAATCCCTCGGTTGGCCACTGCCCAGCTTTCTGCCATGGTGCCATCTGCTGAGGGAGGGCAGGTGCCCACTGGCATCCCTCCCATCCATGACCTGGGGTTAAGACCCATCCCGGGGTTGCCTGCTTCACAGGTTGCAGCTCAACCAATGATGGCTGGCTAGGGGGTTTTACGTGCCAAGGACCCTCCTGCTGGCTTGGAGGAGTTATGGGCCAAGTAGGTGCCCTTTGCTGGCTTGGATGAGTTATGGGCCAAGTAGGTGCCCTCTGCTGGCTTGGAGCATTTCCCCATGCTGATGGCAAAGGAGTTTGTAAGTAGCATCTCTTCCATCCAAGTCCTGGGAGGAAAGCCCAATTGACTGCCCAATTTGCTTCATTTACTGGTTGCAGCCCCATTTGTGGTGGCTTGCAAGTGACAGATGCTGGAAAAATTCCTTCTTCCTGCCTCCTTTGAAATTCCCATTTTGAAAGGGAATCTTTCTCCCAGCTATCTGCAGGGTGACAAGCCATTTCATTTATTGCCGACTGGAAGGAGCCCAAACCTCCGTTCTAAGGGTGTTTTTTTTTTTCCAATCTTGCTTCTAAGCTGGGGGGGAAGGAGGGGGAGCATGCACTCACAATTTTGCTGAAGAAGTCCGTCTGAGATTTCCTTCGTCTTGTCACGTCTCCTCCTGCATTCCTCCAGATGCAATTAAACTGGTGGCAGCATTCCATTGCCCTTGAAGTTCCGCACTCAGCTTCTTATCACCAAAAGCTTCTCATTTATTCTTTGCTGATATTTACGCTGTCCCGGTCAGCATTGAGAATGCCGAGACCTCATCACCAGATCTTTCATCACCAGCCCTTCCCCCTTGATAGGGGGAGGGAGCTAGTGAAAAATTTTTAAAGTAGAGAGTTGAAATAATGTTAGGGTTCTAAATACCATGCAGAAATAAATCATTGTCCAAGGCAAAACATCCTTTAAGGTGCAATTTATTCCGCAGGCATGTTAGTACTGCTATGGAAATTTCAACTCTGGAAGTACATTCTCTAAGTTCAACCAGTTGAAAGTTCATGATCTCTCCCCACACCCACAAATCCATCACATGTTCCAATCATCATCTTCCACGCTGGCATGTACACCCATCTTCTTCCGGCCAGGTGTCGAGATGCGAAGACAAAAGATGACCTTGGCTTCTACAAAAGAATGTCAACAATCCATTCTACAATCCTACTCCTTTCTATTCCCCCCTCCCAACTACTACACTATTGAAACAGCATAGAAAATTCTAAGAAAGTGTGGCAGGCCAAAGATCCAAAAAAGAATATAATTACAGGCCTGACAGGCGGCCTCTCCTCAAAAGAAAAACGTTTCCTGCAAAGAGAATACCATAAAAGTTAACATAACAAAATTAACCACCTCTTCTCCACCCAGGGGAACCCCTTGACTTCTCAGGAAACTTCCCATTGAATTGCTTTACTAACTTCTCCACTTTCAGGTTCCCACTGTTTACCCAATTAACTTCAGACCAAGGGTAACCCTTCCAATGCACTAAGTACTGTAAGCAACCCCTATTCAGCCTGAAATCTACAATTTTTTCCACCTCAGATTGTGTTTCCCCTTCCATCACTAAAGGAGGAGATTGAGCTTGGGTGGATGCTCTTCTGTTAGACCCAATTACTGGTTTCAACAAACTACAATGAAATTCTGGGTCAATTTCCCCTAGACTTCTGGGTAGACTGAGTTGAACTGTAACTGAGTTAACTATCTTCACTATTGGGAATGGACCTAGAAATTTTGGACCCAATTCCTTGCTAAGCATTTCTAATCTTATGTATTTGGTAGATACAAAAACATTGTCCCCCACACGGTAGGGGTTTAGGAGTGAGCGACGTTGATCATCTTGCTTCTGGTAGGCTTCTGCCGCAACTGCTAGAGCCTTCTTCGTATTCTCCCATCCTTTCTTTAGCATGTCCATCCATTCACTCAAAGACATGAAAGAAGGAGGTTCTCTAGGCAACTCAGGCATGGCAACAACTCCCATGCCACTGGTAATCTGGAAACCCGCTAATCCTCTGCTGCTGTGGACCGCATCGTTGTACGCCACTTCGGCAAAGGGTAGAAAGTCCGACCAGTTGTCTCGCTGATAGTCCACAAAACACCGGATGTATTGTTCCACCACCGCATTGGCTCCCTCTGCTGCGCCGTTCATGCTGGGATGAACCTCTGAGCTCAGTTCTTGTGTGAACCCAATGGATCTCAGGACCTCTCTCCAGAACTTGGTTGTGAACTGGACTCCGCGGTCTGAAATGATCCTCTTGGGTACTCCATGCAGGCGATAAATGTGGTTCACAAACATTTTCGCTAATTCGTTTGCGGATGGCAATCCTGAGCAAGCAATGAAGTGTGCCTGCTTAGAAACCAAATCAATAACCGTCCAAATTACTTTATGCCCACTGCTGTCTGGGAGTTCCATGATGAAGTCCATTGCGACCTCTTCCCAAGGCCGTTTCGGGCTCTCTGCTGCAGGTGCTGTAGGTTCTGGGCTCTTGGATCCAATCATCCACGGCTGGCCTTGTTCCTCCTCCGAGGCCTCCCCCTTGGTAGGACTCTTCGTCACCTGAAGTTGGGGGTTCTCTTCCAGAGGTTGGTTGGGCATTTCCCCCTCCGAGGCCTCCCCCTTAGTTGGACTCTTTGTCACCTTCAGTTGGGGATCCTCCTCCGGAGATTGTTTGCCCTTTTCCTCTTCCAAGGCCTCCCTCTTGGTAGGACACTTCGTCACTTTAAGTTGGGGATCCTCTTCCAGAGGTTGTTGGCCCAGATGACTTTTCTGTGCAGGCATCTGGGGCCCTCTCTTAACCACCGTGGCAATTGGTACACACATTTGTTCTTCGGCAATTCCCTCCTCCGAGGCCTCCCCCTTGGTAGGACTCTTCGCCACCTGAAGTTGGGGATCCTCTTCCAGAGGTCGTTTAGGCTTTTCCCCCTCCGAGGCCTCCCCCTTAGTTGGACTCTTTGTCACCTTAAGTTGGGGATCCTCCTCCGGAGATTGTCTGCCCTTTTCCTCTTCTGAGGCCTCCCCCTTGGTAGGACACTTCCTCACCTTAAGTTGGGGATCCTCTTCCAGAGGTTGTTGGCCCAGATGACTCTTCTGTGGTGGCATCTGGGACCCTCTCTTTACCGCCGTGGTGGTTGGTGCGCACGTTTGTGGCATTGGGGCTGGAGCCAAACACTCTGACGCTCTGTGGCCAAGTTGACAACAATGGTGGCATTTAATTGGCCCCCACGAGGAATGGAACCTAGTTACATCTCTAAACTTAGGAACCGTTTCATCACACTGCCTTGCTCTCCAACTTGCAGCTGCCCCCTTGGTAAACCCTTCTTCCATGGTGGAGATTGCTTCTCTGTAGGAAGGTGGAGTAAGAACCTTTTGGGGCATTGCAGATGCACCTTGTTCCGCTTCCCATCTTGCAGGCCTGGCTTTGGTAATCCCTTCTTCCATGTTGGTGATTGCTACTCTGTAGGAAGGTGGGGTAAGAACCACTTGGGGCCTTACAGGCGCACAATTTCCCGCCATCCATCCCGCAGGCCTCCCTTTGATAATACCTTCTTCCATGGAGATTTCTTCTCTGTAGGAAGGTCTGGTAAGAACCTTTTGGGGCCTTGCAGGGGAGACTGGAACCGGTGGGGAGGTCAATCCCTCGGTTGGCCACTGCCCAGCTTTCTGCCATGGTGCCATCTGCTGAGGGAGGGCAGGTGCCCACTGGCATCCCTCCCATCCATGACCTGGGGTTAAGACCCATCCCGGGGTTGCCTGCTTCACAGGTTGCAGCTCAACCAATGATGGCTGGCTAGGGGGTTTTACGTGCCAAGGACCCTCCTGCTGGCTTGGAGGAGTTATGGGCCAAGTAGGTGCCCTTTGCTGGCTTGGATGAGTTATGGGCCAAGTAGGTGCCCTCTGCTGGCTTGGAGCATTTCCCCATGCTGATGGCAAAGGAGTTTGTAAGTAGCATCTCTTCCATCCAAGTCCTGGGAGGAAAGCCCAATTGACTGCCCAATTTGCTTCATTTACTGGTTGCAGCCCCATTTGTGGTGGCTTGCAAGTGACAGATGCTGGAAAAATTCCTTCTTCCTGCCTCCTTTGAAATTCCCATTTTGAAAGGGAATCTTTCTCCCAGCTATCTGCAGGGTGACAAGCCATTTCATTTATTGCCGACTGGAAGGAGCCCAAACCTCCGTTCTAAGGGTGTTTTTTTTTTCCAATCTTGCTTCTAAGCTGGGGGGGAAGGAGGGGGAGCATGCACTCACAATTTTGCTGAAGAAGTCCGTCTGAGATTTCCTTCGTCTTGTCACGTCTCCTCCTGCATTCCTCCAGATGCAATTAAACTGGTGGCAGCATTCCATTGCCCTTGAAGTTCCGCACTCAGCTTCTTATCACCAAAAGCTTCTCATTTATTCTTTGCTGATATTTACGCTGTCCCGGTCAGCATTGAGAATGCCGAGACCTCATCACCAGATCTTTCATCACCAGCCCTTCCCCCTTGATAGGGGGAGGGAGCTAGTGAAAAAATTTTAAAGTAGAGAGTTGAAATAATGTTAGGGTTCTAAATACCATGCAGAAATAAATCATTGTCCAAGGCAAAACATCCTTTAAGGTGCAATTTATTCCGCAGGCATGTTAGTACTGCTATGGAAATTTCAACTCTGGAAGTACATTCTCTAAGTTCAACCAGTTGAAAGTTCATGATCTCTCCCCACACCCACAAATCCATCACATGTTCCAATCATCATCTTCCACGCTGGCATGTACACCCATCTTCTTCCGGCCAGGTGTCGAGATGCGAAGACAAAAGATGACCTTGGCTTCTACAAAAGAATGTCAACAATCCATTCTACAATCCTACTCCTTTCTATTCCCCCCTCCCAACTACTACACTATTGAAACAGCATAGAAAATTCTAAGAAAGTGTGGCAGGCCAAAGATCCAAAAAAGAATATAATTACAGGCCTGACAACGGGAATCAGGAACGGTAGAGCGGCAAACATTTGCTAAATGGCCCTGTTTACCGCACTTTTGGCACACAGCAGTGCGGAAACGGCAGGCTGAGCGCAAATGGTGGCCACCACAGCTGAGGCAATTACGTGTATCTTTATGGCTCAAAGATTGCAGGCAGTCAATCGCCAAACCTAAGTCAGATTGAAAAGAGTTAGAGGCGACAAGCTGGTTGGTGGCTGAGGAAATAGCTGGAGGAAAACGCCTCTGGTCAGGGCTGGATTGACCTGCCATTTTGTAAGCACGAGCCTCATCGACAGCATTCTTCAACGTGAGGTCCGAGCGGGAGAGAATGCGCCGGTGGAGATTAACATCCTTTAACCCATAGATGAATTGCTCAAGGAGCGCTTCGTCTAGGTCGGCGAATTCACACGTGATAGCGGCAGCTCTAAGCGCGGCTACGTACTGACTAATAGATTGTCCATCTCATTGAACACAGTGGCAGAAATCTTGGCGCCTGGCAAAACGTGAGGGCGCTGGCTCATAGTGCGTTTTAAGTTTTGCCATGAGGAGCTCCCATGGCATGGTATGAACAGGGGTGGGGGCAGATAGTGCCCTTGCCGTGGCAAACATTTCTGGGCCACAGTAATTCAAGAAAATACCCCTCTTATGTTCAAGCGAGAGATTCAGCAGGTCATGGGCTTGAAGAAAACATTCAAAACGTTCTATGAACACCTCCCAGGATTCGGCCTCAATGCGGAATGAAGTGAAGAAAGCTGTATTAGCCATAGTTCTTGTGGTTTGAGGTTCAGGTTCGCTCACCTTCGTCGCCAGTTTTGTGTTCCCAGTCAAGAAGTCGAAGGAGACTGCTGAACGTTAATCTTTATTTAAAAAAACAACAGTAACTGACTAAAACCAAGATACACAATCCTCGGCTGACAGCAATTTATACAAAACGCCGTCAGTCGGGGAACCAATGGGGTAATCAGGATTCTCCCGCCGGATGTATGGGCCAATGCAAGGAAGGTCTACGCAGCGCCACCTACTGGTGGACTGGCTCAGTACACAACACTTACCTTTGCTAATCTATCCTAAATATGTTTTTTCCCCTTTATATCTTGCTCTTGAATTTATACTTGTATATTTAACATTTTCTTTTCTGTTTTCCCCCTCTTCCCCCCCCTTTTCATTTAATAGTGCATCGTCTGGGTTCTGTATTTTCTTCTTACTTTCTTTTCTATCTTCCTTTCTCTAGTCAATCATAAAATCTTCCCCATGTCTTGAAGTACACCGATTCCTCTTTATCCTTTATTTTCAGTGTCAACCTGTTCATCTCTGCATAATCTAGTATCTTTTAAAAAAATCTTTAGTATCTTCATCTCTTGGTAGCTTATTTAATTTTTAATTTTGGGCAAATACAATTCTTGCTGCTGTAGATACATGTATAATCCTGGGCACCGCCCTCTGACAATCTCTAGAGGACAGCACCCGGAGGAGACCCTCTCTGTGTGAGCGAATGGGTCGCAGGGATGTATGGGGCAGGACACGATCCCGCAGGTAACTAGGCCCTATGCCATGGAGCGCTTTGAAGATGGTAACTAACACCTTGAAGCGCACCCGGTAGGCCACAGGAAGCCAGTGCAGCTCGTGCAGGAGCGGTGTTATATGGGAGAACCTCGATCTCCCCATAATTACCCGCGCGGCTGCATTCTGGACCAACTGCAGTCTCCGGGTGCACCTCAAGGGGAGCCCCATGTAGAGAGCATTACAGTAGTCCAGGCGAGACGTCACCAGCGCGTGAGTTTATTATTTATTTTATTTATTATTCACACTTATAGACCGCCCCCTCTCCCGGAGAGGACTCGGGGCGGTGTACAGTCAATAAAATACATTATAAAATACATACATAAACAATTAAATTAATACTGGTGAAGGAGGTTATGAGACTGTAATCGAATAATAAATATAATACTGTAAAAGCCTATAAAACCCTTAAAACCCAATTAAAATAAATAAATCCCGGGAGGTAAAACTAAGACAGTGCCAGGCCAGCTGATTGAAATAGGTGAGTCTTTAACTTTTGCCGGAAGGAGCGGAGGTCGGTGGTAGTTCGAATGTCTGGGGGGAGGTCATTCCAGAGGGTTGGGCCCATCACAGAGAAGGATCTACTCCTAGGTGTCGCCCGCTGGCATTGCCTAGCAGACGGCACCAGGAGGAGCCCCTCCCTGTGTGAGCGGATAGGTCTCAGGGACGTGTGTGGTAGGATGCGATCCTGCAGATAACTAGGTCCTCTGCCATGGAGCGCTTTAAAGATGGTAATCAATACCTTGAAACGCACCCGAAAGGCTACAGGTAGCCAGTGCAGCTCGCGCAGGAGAGGTGTTACGTGGGAGTAACGAGTACTTCCCATAATAACCCGCGCGGCTGCGTTCTGAACTAGCTGCAGTCTCCGGATGCGTCCCAAGGGAAGCCCCATGTAGAGGGCATTGCAGTAGTCCAGGCGAGACGTCACCAGCGCATGAGTGACCGTGCGCAGGGCACTCCGGTCCAGTAGGGGGCGCAATTGGCGCACCAGGCGAACCTGGTGGAATGCCCCCCTTGCCACGGCTGTCACATGGTCCTCCATTGACAGCCGGGCATCAAGGAGGACACCCAAATTGCGCGCCCGCTCCACAGGGGACAACTGTTCGCCCCCTATGGCCAGCGATGGAGTCAGCTGGCTGAACCGAGGTGCCGGCAACCACAGCCACTCGGTCTTGGAGGGGTTGAGTTTGAGTCTGTTGTCCCCCATCCAGACCCCGACGGCCTCCAAACACCGGGACATCACTTCGACAGCCTCGTTGGGGTGGTTTGGGGTGGAAATATACAGCTGAGTGTCATCAGCGTATAGATGATATCTCACCCCAAAACCACGGATGATCTCGCCCAGCGGTTTCATATATGTGTTGAACAGGAGAGGCGAGAGGATCGACCCCTGTGGGACCCCACAAGTGAGGGGCCTCGGGGTCGACCTCTGCTCCCCTGTCAACACACATTGCGTCCAGCCAGAGAGGTAGGAGCGGAACCACTGCAATACGGTGCCCCCGATCCCCAACCCCTCCAGACGGCGCAATAGGATACCATGGTCGATGGTATCGAAAGCCGCCGAGAGGTCTAATAGGACAAGGATGGAGGAACAACCCTGTTAGGTACTGGTGCGATTAAGCACTAGCAATGAACCCCAGGTCGAGGTTATAACAGAGCAACCCTGTAAAGTATACGCAGCGTGCGATAGATAAAGCAACCACACTGAATAATGGATAGTAAAGTAACAAAATAAACTTTACTTTTTGAAGAATATAGCAAAATCCATAAACACAGCCAAAAAGTCATACACAGAAAAAACAGTCCAATACTACCAAGATAACTTGGATACAAGTAGCAAATAACTTACACACAGTAAGTAGTAGCAACAGTAGTAACAGTTAGACAGCAGTTATCATACATCAATCAAGAGAGAGAGAGAGAGAGCAACAACATCAGCTGCAATTTAAATGCTGTAATCTACTAATTAGCAGAGCTCCTCTCTTAAAGATACATAACATGCCTTGTGCAATATATTGTCTACCCAACTTGTTGGTTACACCCTAACATTCTCCCCTTTGGGTAGATCAATATATCCACTCACAATGTAAGATGATAACCTTCACATGATGAGGTATGTTTCACTGAACTTTGTGCCTTAGTGAAGTTGTCTGCTAAATTGTCTTCAGTTGAACAATATTCCAACTTTATCAGGCCATCCTTAATGCTTTGTCGAACATTAAGATACCTCAAATCAGTATACTTCGATCTCGTCTTAATAGCTAAACTAGTCGCCATTTTTATTGCTGCCTGATTATCTTCATAAACAGTAAAAGGTTCATTGATACTTAATCCCATATCTATAAGCAACTGCTTATAATATATCAGCTCAGTACATGTCAACGACAAACATGAAAACTCAGCTTCCATTGTGGATAAGCTTATGTGTTTCTGTCGTATCGACTTCCATCCAATCAGTACACCACCTAGCATAAAGGCTAAGCCGGAAGTTGACTTCCTATTATCTATAGCAGCTGCAAAATTCGCATCAGCATACACAGTCAAAACTAAATCCCTATTCGGTTCTAAATATAATGCATAGTGGATAGTTTTCTTCAAATAACGCAGCACACGCTTTGCTGCTTGCCAATGCCTCTCTGAAGGACTATCATTGAATCTAGCCAGTTGGTTCACACTAAATGATATATCTGGTCTAGACCAATTACTTAGGTACATTAGGCTACCTATCAAAGATTGATAGATTCCCTTATCAAAACCAGTACCCTCAGTAACCTCAGGTTTAAACTCCAATGCCATTGGTGTCTTTGCAGTCTTACATAGCTCCATGCTATATTTCTTAAGTAAATGATTAATTTTACCAGCCTGCGACAGCTTAAAACCTTTACTGGTTCTAACCACGTCTAAGCCCAGATAATGCTTAATTTCACCCAAATTCCGGATTTTAAATTTACTCTCTAATTGTGAAACAATGTCAATAGCTTCCTGCTCAGACCTAGTAATAATAGCTATATCGTCCGTGAATAAAAGCAACAACGAGATCAAACCATTTTTCACCCGTCTAAATAAACAAGGATCAGCCAAACCTGGAATAAATCCCATAGCTTTTAGTTCATTTACTATACATCTGTTCCACTCAAAACCGGACTGTTTTAAACCATAAAGGCTCTTTTTAAGTCTCCAACAACCAGTCTAGCCATTAGAATCCACACCTGGTGGCATCTTCATATAAATGGTATGCTGCAATGGAGCATGCAGATACGCTGTTTCAACATCAATATGGGTAACATTACACCGATACTTAGCAGACCACACCAATGCTGCCCTCAACGTAGAGGCTTTCAAGCTCGGAGCAAAAACCTCATCGTAATCCCTCTCAGTTTGGGAAAACCCTTGAGCAACTAAACGAGCCTTATAAATAGCATTGCCAGCAGCATCGTTTTTAATTTTAAACACCCATCTACAGCCAATTGCACTCTCCCCTGAAGGGAGCCTAGCTTCTTCATAAACCTTCAATTCCTGTAAGGATTTCAACTCCTTCTCCATAGCTGTTTTCCACAATTTCTTTTCCTTTTCAGGATACAGCCTTAACTCTGCAAAACTAGAAGGTTCTATGCTAACTTGCAATACTACACTGGCTTGGTATCTGTCGGGTGGATGCCTGTCCCTAGTAGACCTCCTAGGCAATACAGGACTTGCAGAATCATCCTGTTCCACCTCACGAGTAGATTCTACATCTACATCTTCCTCCCTTTTCAGAGTAATAGATGGACCATCCTGATTCTCTAACTGCTCATTTGGTGTATCATGATTAACCAAACGATCAACATCTATATCATCACAAACCTTGTGAAACTCTTGTTCTAGCTTCTCCCAACCAACATGTTCTGAAAATTTAGCACTAGCACTGTGCATAATTCTCCGAGTTCCAGGTTCCCAGAACCTAAACGATCTATGATTGGAATTGTACCCAACAAAAACCATCTTCCTAGCTCTGCTTTGATCCTTCCGTCTAGTCTGTGAGGGAATATGCACCCAAGCAGGGACACCAAATGTGTGTAAATAACTCAAATCAGGCTTCCTACCATGCCAAAGAGTATAAGGAATCTTACCAGTAGTTGAGTTAACTACTATGTTCAGAATATGGTTTGCACACATTATAGCCTCACCCCAAAGCTTTTCTGACAAACCAGAATCAACCAGCATAGTTCTGGTCATTGCCTGCAATGATTGACCACGTCTTTCAATAAATGAATTATGTTCTGGCCTGTAGGGGGCAGAACGCCTATGTTCTATACCAGCATTCTCCAACATTGATGTAAACCTATGATTAGTGAATTCAGACCCATTATCAGTGACTAGGCAAAGTACTTTTTTATCCATCTTACGTTCAACAAACTTTAACCATTTAGTAAAATGTTGGAAAGTTTCTGCCTTTGATTTCATTACATAACAGAAACCATACCTAGAATAATGGTCCATAATGCTGAGTATATAGCAGGCACCTCCTAAGCTAGGTTTCTTAGGGCCAATTAGGTCTGCAAACACTACATCCAGTGGTTTAGATGTCTTGAATCCTTGAAACCGGTTTGCAGGGGTAACCTTACTTTTAGCCTGGTTACAGGCATTACAGTTAAGATATTTTGAACAAGGTTTCAAATTGATTCCATTAGATAGAATAACAGTTTGACGTACCATTTTAAAATTTACATGGCCTAAACGTCTATGAAGTAGATGTATACAGTTATCATGGGGCTGTTTATTCTTATAACCAGGTTCAGAACTCGCAATATTTAAAGAGTTCTCATGTAGAATAAATAAATTATTCTCCAAATTGGCAATAACACTATTACCTTCCTTTTCAATAATGCATCTATCATTCTTAAATGTTACTGTAAACCCACATTTCACAAGGTCTTTTACAGATAATAGGTTAAATTTCATTTTAGGTACATATAACATTTCCAATTTTTCATTAATACATGGACAATAAGCTGTACCTTCACCTGAAGCCTTAATTTTCCAACCATTTGCTAAGGAAATGTGCTGTTTGCTAGCCTTCATAGTAACAAACCTTTCTTTAACCTTAGTTATAGAATGGGATGCGCCACTGTCAACCACCCAGAAACTATGGTTTACAGCCTTATCTACCTTAGCTACAGTTACAGTAACATTGTTGCTTTTTCTTTTACTATTAGCAACACTCCTTTTCTTGCTATTTTTACAGTTCTTAGCAATATGCCCCTTACCACCACAAGAATAACATTTCTTAACAAAATTTACAGTTGAAAACTGTGTTTCTTCTTGTGATTGATTGTCTCTGAACTGAACTCTATCCTCTCTTCGTCTGGACTCTTCAAGCAATCTCCCGGTAACCTCAGATAAAGTCAGTTCATCTCGTGAAAGAACTTCCAATGAGGAAACAAAAGAGTCGTAGCTTTCATCAAGCGATGATAGAATAATATACACCTGTTGAAGCTCAGAAAAAATCAACTCTTTTTCTTGCAAATCCTGCAAAGTTTTCTTCATGAAGTCTAAATGAGCCAACATATCACCACCTTTTTGCAAACGGGCTCTAAACAGTTTCCGTGTGAGATGAATATGAGCACCCACACTGTCCCGAACATAAATTCCCCGCAATGTGTTCCAACACCTAGCAGCAGACTCTTCGCCACGAATATGGACCAGTTGCTGGTCATTCAGTGTTAGTCCAATAATGCAGAGAGCTCTCTCATTGTCCCTGTTAAACTGCGCAATCTTCTTCGCATCCTCATTATCAGCAGGATCCCAATCTGTAACATCTGGTGGGTTCTGAACCACAAACCACAGTCCTTCTCTACGCAGAAGTAGGGAACACTTCAAGGACCAGGAAACATAGTTGGTTCCATCAAACCGGGTAATCATGGAGAGTGCAGCAGACTGTTCTTGTGCCATATTCACAAAAATAAACTATCCAAAAAGTGGTGCTTAAAAAAAAAAAATTATGGTTAAGGCAGGGCGTCTGGGCCCATAACCAATGTTAGGTACTGGTGCGATTAAGCACTAGCAATGAACCCCAGGTCGAGGTTATAACAGAGCAACCCTGTAAAGTATACGCAGCGTGCGATAGATAAAGCAACCACACTGAATAATGGATAGTAAAGTAACAAAATAAACTTTACTTTTTGAAGAATATAGCAAAATCCATAAACACAGCCAAAAAGTCATACACAGAAAAACACAGTCCAATACTACCAAGATAACTTGGATACAAGTAGCAAATAACTTACACACAGTAAGTAGTAGCAACAGTAGTAACAGTTAGACAGCAGTTATCATACATCAATCAAGAGAGAGAGAGAGAGAGAGCAACAACATCAGCTGCAATTTAAATGCTGTAATCTACTAATTAGCAGAGCTCCTCTCTTAAAGATACATAACATGCCTTGTGCAATATATTGTCTACCCAACTTGTTGGTTACACCCTAACAAACCCCCATCCTTTGCCCTCCAGAGATCATCCACCAACGCGACCAAGGCCGTCTCCGTGCTGTGACCGGGTCGGAAGCCGGACTGGCGCGGGTCTAGATAATCATCTTCCTCCAGGTGACGCGGGAACTGCTGAGCCACCACACTCTCAACAACCTTCGCTAAAAAAGGAAGGTTGGAGACAGGACGATAATTTGCTAGCTCCATTGGGTCCAGAGAAGGCTTCTTGAGCAGGGGTCTCACCACCGCCTCTTTCAAGGCGGTTGGTAAAAGGCCCTCACCCAATGAAGCATTCACCAGTCCCAGTAGCCAGCCTCGTGAACCCTCCCAGGAAGCCAGTACCAACCAGGAGGGGCACGGGTCCAATAAGCATGTGGTGGCTCGCAGTCGCCCGCGCAACCTGTCCAAATCTTCGGTGACAACAGGGTCAAACTCCTCCCAGCGTGGAATCTCAAGACTAGCCTCGGACGCCCCCCCTGGAGCACTGGAGTGGGTCCACCCCCTCCATATCTGATCAATTTTATCCTGCAGGTATTCCCCAAACTCCTCTGCCCTGCCCTGCAATGGGGGGTCCCGTTGTCCCTGCGACAGCAGGGAGCGGGTCACCCGAAACAGGGCGGCAGGGCGGTTCTCTGCGGACGCTATAAGGGTGGCACAATATTGGCGTTTGGCCACCCTTATTGCCACAAGGTAGGTCCTTAAGTAGGCTCTTACCTGTGTTCGATCGGATTCGGAGTGGGAGGATCTCCACTTGTTCTCTAGGTGTCTCCTGTGGCGTTTCATCGCCCTTAGCTCCCCGTAATAAAATAAAACCCATATCTTATAAAATTGTTTATCTTCTTGTTCTCTAATTTCAAATGTCAATTTACTCATTTCAGCCCATTCCATTGTTTTGTAAGTAACTTCCTCCTGCATTGGTATTTTCTCATTTTTCCAATTTTTAGCAAATACAATTCTAGCTGCTGTTAATACATTTACAATCAAGTTTTTCAATTCTCTATTGTATGTTTCCGGTATAATTCCCAATAAAAAGATTTCTGGTTTAAAGTCTATATGTTTTTGTATAATTTTATCAACCAGGTGTGGATTTTAGTGCAACATCTTTTAGCTTCTATACAAGTCCACCACATATGGTAATATGAACCCGGTATCTGTCGATTCTCCATTTATCATTATCTTTGCTGTTTGTTTGTAGTATATAGTTTGTATGGCTTGGGTGAATTTCTTACCAAAGCCCCTCTGTTCCAACCATAGCAACATAAATCACCAGTTCACATTGTCAAAGGCTTTCTGTGCATCTAAGAACATCAAAGCCATTTGTTTTTTGTTTTTTCCCCACATTTTTTTTATTTTAAACATAAAAGACAATATTAAAAAAAAATTCATCCATTACATACAGCATGTCATTTGGTTACAAGTGTTTTTGCATCCATATTTTCAATTACATATACAATCACAGATTTTCCATCTAATATAACCAAAAACCTCACTTTCATTGTACAACATATATTCAATTACGATTAATATTTCTTTCTTTTCAATAAACATACTCTCTTACATACTTGATTATCTGCTTAATAACAACATACCTTTATGTAATCATTATCTCATTTTAAATATTTTTACAGTATACAAGAATTTATCAAGTGTTGGGCGGGACTTGCTGCCAGCATGAATGGCTGCTTGGACAGAGAGCTCTGTTAGTAGCAGCCAGAACTAACATCCGGAGGAGGTTTGCTGAAAAGATTTTGATAAGCCAAGCCTTCCTGGAGGGAAGACTGAAGAGAGAAGGTTGGTTTGACACGACCATAGGACGGCAATCCATGGTCTGTGCTTGAAATCTCCTTCATATCCCCAGAGGTGGAAGAGGGCGACAGTAATGGCCGTCCCAAAATGCTGACAAGAGTTCAAAGCAAGCGAGGATGTATTACAGAGAAGCTGTCGGAGTTGCGATTGACCTAACAGTTTCCGGATCTTGGAGAAGGTAATTCTATCCCAAAACAGCTCAAGAGATTAAGGGCTCCAAGAAGAAGTGGGGGGGGCTGCTTACCCTCCTCCATCACAGCGGCGAGAAGTAATATGCTGAGTGAAAAATGGAGGCTTTATCTTTTTACTCTCTGAACTGTCTGATAAGCTGAACCTAAACCTAATCTGTTAACATAACAAAGCCGGCTGCAAATAACTCTGACTATACAGATACCTTCAGGGGGTTTTGAGTTAATTATACAAATCTTGAAGGCTTGAAAGAAAAATATATCTTAGCAACATATATATATATATGATTGCAGTTGGTTAGCTTCTGGACAAGTGGAAGAGTGACATCTACTGGCGAAATCTAGAATTCCCCCCCCCCTCTTAATACCCTAAGAGAAAACAGGATTTTTACAATAATACAATAGTAGAGTTGGAAGGGACCTTGGAGGTCTTCTAGTCCAACCCCCTGCCTAGGCAGGAAACCCTATACCATTTCAGACAGATGGCTATCCAACATCTTCTTAAAGATTTCCAGTGTTGGGGCATTCACAACTTCTGGAGGCAAGCTGTTCCACTGATTAATTGTTCTAACTGTCAGGAAGTTTCTCCTCAGTTCTAAGTTGCTTCTCTCCTTGATTAATTTCCACCCATTGCTTCTTGTTCTACCCTCAGGTGCCTTGGAGAATAGTTTGACTCCCTCTTCTTTGGGGCAACCCCTGAGATATTGGAACACTGCTATCATGTCTCCCCTAGTCCTTCTTTCTCTTAAACTAAACATACCTAGTTCCTGCAACCGTTCTTCATATGTTTTAGTCTCCAGTCCCCTAATCATCTTTGTTGCTCTTCTCTGCACTCTTTCTAGAGTCTCCACATCTTTTTTACATCGTGGCGACCAGAGCTGAATGCAGTATTCCAAGTGTGGCCTTACCAAGGCATTATAAAGTGGTATTAACACTTCACGTGATCTTGATTCTATCCCTCTGTTGATGCAGCCTAGAACTGTGTTGGCTTTTTTGGCAGCTGCTGCACACTGCTGGCTCATATTTAAATGGTTGTCCACTAGGACTCCAAGATCCCTTTCACAGTTACTACTACTGAGCAAGGTATCACCTATACTGTACCTGTGCATTCCGTTTTTGTTGCCTAAATGTAGAACCTTACTCTTTTCACCATTGAATTTCATTTTATTAGATTGTGCCCAATGTTCAAGTTTGTCAAGATCCTTCTGTATCTTAAGCCTGTCTTCTGGAGTGTTGGCTGTTCCTGCCAGCTTGGTGTTATCTGCAAATTTGATGAGTTCCCCATTTATTCCCTCATCCAAATCATTGATGAAGATGTTGAAGAGTACTGGGCCAAAAACAGAGCCTTGGGGTACTCCACTGCATACTTCCCTCCATGTAGATGCAGTTCCATTGAGGACTACACGTTGAGTGCGGTTGGTCAGCCAGTTACGAATCCATCAGGTGGTGATGCTGTCTAACCCACATTCTTCTACTTTATTTAGTAGTAGGTATTTTTGTCAGTATTTTTGTCAGTATAGTCAATACTATAGTATTTTTGCTGACTATATTCTCTGGATAACCTTTGGATACTACTATCTGGAGAGAGAGAAAGAAGATCTATCGGAGCAGGGGAACCCAGAACACTCTCATATAATTATCCAACACAGGAGGGACGCATCTTAAAGTTCCAATTTAATAAGACAGATATCTTAGCACATCTGTGGAATTCCAACTCTGATTTACTTCCTGGAATTCCATCCAATTGAAAGTTCATAATCGTATGCCCACTCCCATAAATCCACCACATGGTCCAATCTTCTTCTTCAACCCTGACAACTCCACCCCGCTGGTTCCGGTCAGGTGCAGAGGTGCGGAGACAAAAGATGACCTTGGCTTCTAGAAAAGAATGACAACAACACATTCCACAATTCTACTCCTTTCTATTCCCCCTTCCCAATTACTACACTAATGAAACAGCATAGGAAAATAATAGAAAGTGTGGCAGGCCAATGATCCTAAAAGGAATATAATTGCAGGCCTGACATATACATTATATTACCAATCCTCTATCAAATGTACATAAATTCGTTATTATCTTTGTCCTTAATTTTATAACAAAAAATTCTAAATTATTCAATTCAGATATATGTCAGTGTTTCATTGTATCATTATTAGTCTATTTAACAACATTATTGTATTCTCACTTTTCTCCTTCAATTAAAACATAAGTAAAACATTTTTCATTTCCAGGTTCTTTTTTCCAGCCACTGATAAAACAAATCCCATATCTTATAAAATTGCTCATCTTCTTTTTTAAAAAAACAAAGTTTTATTGGTTTTTTAAAAAAATAAAAAGGAAAGGGGTGGTGGAATAGATTACAAATTTTGGCAGTCACAATATGTAGGAGGTGCCCCTTCCCCCCATGCTCATAATTTCCATTTATACATAAGTAAGTTTAATACTAAATAGTAATATTTTGTCAGCATATAAATTCAAATAATAATTTCAATCAATTTATGTCAAGCAGATTTTCTTGCTCATTTTTGTGATCTGAGATTTCATGGTATTGCCCCTTCTCCCCCCGCCAGCAGAGCTCCGCCCCTCCCGTGTCCTGTAGATCTGGTGTATCATCGAATTTATCTAGGTGTACTTTATTTTTTTCCATAAAGGCCTGAGCCTCTATAGTTGTGTTAATTCTAACTCTTGTATCCTCCCACAATATTAACATGCCTTCAGGCATCAACCATCTGAACCACACCCGTTTCTGGTATAACTTCTTTGCTAATTGCGAATAATTTTTTCTTTTCTCTCTCACTTTCTTAGGGATCTGTTTCAGAATGGTTATTTCTCTATCTTGATATTTCAAAACTTGCCCCCTTTGTGCACTCAGAATCTCATCTCTTGTAGCCTTTCTAAGAAATTTAATGTGTACCTCCCTTGGGACATTGTGTGTTCTAGCATATGCTGAGTTTACTCTATAAACCAGGTCCAAGTCCCACCCCATCTGTTGTTTTTCTTTTTGAATATATTCAGCCAAAAGGTTTGTCATGATGTCCCTTAAATCTTCATCATCCGCCTCAACCACATTTTGAAATCTAAGAAAAAAGGACATTCTTTCAAATTCCGTTTTTATCTGGTGGTTCTCAAGCGCTTGGTTCCCCTTCTGCACCCCTTTCACCTCCCCCCTCATCTCAGCCGTCCCCTCCTCCAAAAGATCCAAGCTCTGTGAATTTTTAATTGCCCGGTCCTGGTTCTCCTTAAGCTGCTTATTCATCTCCTTTAGTTGATTTTTTAAGTCCTCCTGTCCCTTTAAGATTTGTTGCAACATCTGCTGGAAGTCCGTCTCAGAAGGCTTGGGCTGCAACAGGGAGGTTAGGGTCTGTTGTCCACTGGGACTGGATACTGTAGATGTCGGGGCGGAGACAGCAAAGCCCGGCTTCCCTGGGGGTGGTCTTTTAGGTGGCATTGTGATGAGCAGAAAAGGTACAAAGTCAATACAGAGAGGAAGCAATTAGGGAGGAAAACCGCCAAGAGAGATTAGGAGGCAAGGGGTCCAAACAGAGGGAAACTTTTTCTGGTTACAGCTTCTGGCAATAAAGTAATAAAGTCCTTTGTTCCAAGCGGAGTCCAGTACAACAAGAGATTTATCTGAGTGTCACGGAGACAAAGACAAGATGCTTGATGATCCTATGGGTGGAGTCAGATTTCAGTGTCTATGAAGATGACGGAAGTATGCCATCTTGCCCTGCCAGCTTCGGAGTTAGAAGGCATAACAAAAAGTTTTCAAAGTTTCCAAAGTTTTCAGATCATCACCTCGTTTATAAAATTACAGTCCAAAATCCGCCTTTGTTATGAGTGTGAAATCATTGCATGGCTCTCTCCCTTCCTCCTCCTCTAGAGCAGAGAGCAACAACGTTTATAGCCGCCTGTCTGAGGGGGGGGAAATACCCCTCCCTCCAGTCACGCTTCTCCAGTCCGAGTTGAGAATAGCTCTAAAAACAGTTGGCAATTTTTCCCCCCTTTTAGAACAAGCTAGGGAACGGGGGGAAGTTTCCACCTCACCATACAGTGACTGCAGCCTTCACGATGCTGGTTCATCCAGCAGCCCCGTTGCGAAGCGCGCGATAGCGAGAAGCTCCCACGCACCCCCTTTCGCCTCCTGGTGCCTAGGTCAATGCCAGGAGCCCCCCTGCGGCCTCCGCCGACTCCAGAGACCCCCAGCTAGCAGCCCCCTTGGCTGGGCGCCTCTCCAGGTCACCCAGTGCCCCCCCAATCAAGGGGGAGCCCACCAGGAGCGCGCAGGGCGAGCAGACGCGCCCGTCGCTCTCGGGAGCCGGAACCGGAAGTCCCGTACATTGCAAACCAATTCTGTTGAGGCCCATATCATATCAATTCTGGAAAATGATGAATGTCTATTTGAATAAAAAGTATATTGTTCTTTTGTAGTATTTCTTTCTCTCCATGTGTCTTTTAAGTTTATTTCATTATCATCCTAAAGAAGGATTTCGGAAGCAGTTTTCTATTTAGCTTTGTTGTTTTGTGTGTTTTATAGTCCATATTCTGGTTTAAAATGTCATTGAAGTCTCCCATCATACAAATATCAACATAGTCCAAGTCCGAGATTTTTTTGGGCAGTTTTTTATAAAATTCAACTTGCTTTTCATTAGGAAAATAGATTCCAATGAAGAGTATTTTTTTAATATTATCCATAATTTCCACCATCAAAATTCTTCCCTCTTCATCTGCATAGATTAATTTCGCTGGAATGTTATCTTTAATATCAAAGATCACTCCTCTTTTCTTGCAATTCGCCAGTGTAGTAAATACTTTCCCAAGCTTTGGTTGTGTTAGTAGGTGTTCATGTCTCTTTTGAATATGCACTTCTTGTAGGCAGATTAAGTCTAATTTTAGTTTTTCTAATTTGTGAAATATTTTCCTTCTTTTAATTGCTCCATTTATATTGATTGTGATCATTTTTCCCCTCCATATTTATACTTTATATACAGGATTTATAACTCTAGTTGATCTGGGTTCTCGTTGTTCTCTGAGATTTGCACCACCCACAGCACCTTCTTCTTTAGCAATTCCGCCTACGGCTCCTTCTACTTTTTCAATCTCAATTATGGGTGTCTCCAGTAGTTGTAACACTAGTTCATCTTATAATAATAATAATAATAATAATAATAATAATAATAATAATAATAATAATAATAAAAATTTTATTTGTTAGCCGCACCCTCTCCCGAAGGACTCGGGGCGGCGTACAATAAAAACACACAAAATACAAATATAGACAGTACATACACATAAATATAGACGTATACGTGGAGGAGGTAGACAGATACATGGAAACAGAATTTAGATCGCAATTTAAAACCCCCTAAGTAAAATTACAAGATTAAAAACCCGTCAGGAGCAATATGATCAAACTATGGTTGAGCCAGGCCAGCTACTTGGAAAAGGTGGGTCTTGAGCTTTGCACGGAAGGAGCGGAGGTCAGAGGTAGTCCTAATATCCGGGGGGAGGTCATTCCACAGGGCTGGGCCCGCCACAGAGAAGGCTCAGCTCCTAGGCGCTGCCCCCTGACACTGTCTGGTGGACGGCACCTGGAGAAGTCCCTCTCTGTGCGAGCGAATTGGTCGCAGGGATGTATGGGGCAGGATACGATCCCGCAAGTAGCTAGGTCCTGTGCCATGGAGCGCTTTAAAGATCGTTATCAAAACCTTGAAACGCACCCGATAGACCACAGGAAGCCAGTGCAGCTCGCGCAGGAGAGGTGTCACATGGGAGTACCTTGTACTCCCCATAATCACCCGCGCGGCCGCATTCTGGACTAACTGTAGTCTCCGAGTGCATTTCAAGGGAAGCCCCATGTAGAGAGCGTTGCAGTAGTCCAGGCGAGACGTCACCAGCGCATGAGTGACTGTGCGTAAGGCGTCCCGGTCCAATAGGGGGCGCAATTGGCGCACCAGGCGAACCTGGTGGAACGCCCCCCTTGCCACGGCTGTCACATGGTCATCCATGGACAGCCGGGCATCCAGGAGGACGCCCAAATAGCGCGCCCGCTCCACGGGGGCAAGTTGAATGCCCCCAATGGCCAATGATGGAATTAATTGGCTGAACCGGGGAGCTGGTACCCACAGCCACTCCGTCTTGGAGGGGTTGAGCTTGAGTCGGTTGTCATCCATCCAGATCCGTACGGCTTCCACACACCGGGACATCACTTCGATGGCCTCGTTGGGGTGGTTCGGGGTGGAAAAGTACAGCTGAGTATCATCAGCGTACAGGTGGTATCCCACCCCGAAACCACGGATGATCTCATCCAGCGGCTTCATATATGTGTTGAACAGGAGTGGTGAGAGGACCGACCCCTGTGGCACCCCACAAGTAAGGGGGCGTAGGGTCGACCTCTGCTCCCCTGCCAACACACGTTGCGTCCGGCCGGAAAGGTAGGAGCCGAACCACCACAAAACGGTGCCCCGAACCCCCAACCCCTCCAGTCGGTGCAACAGGATACCATGGTCGATGGTATCAAAAGCCGCCGAGAGGTCTAATAGGACCAGGATAGAGGAACAACCCCTATCTCTGGCCCTCCAGAGATCATCCACCAACGCGACCAAGGCCGTCTCCGTGCTGTGCCCGGGGCGAAAGCCAGACTGGCGTGGGTCTAGATAATCATTTTCCTCCAGATGTCGTGGAAACTGATAAGCTACCACACTCTCTACAACCTTCGCCAAGAAGGGAAGGTTGGAGACAGGACGATAATTGGCCAGCTCCGTAGGGTCCAGGGAAGGCTTCTTGAGCAAGGGTCTCACCACCGCCTCTTTCAAGGCGGCCGGAAGAGACCCTTCACCCAACGAAGCGTTCACTAGGCCCAGGAGCCAGTCACGTGTAACCTCCCAGGATGCCAGTACAAGCCAGGAGGGGCACGGGTCCAGTAAACATGTGGTAGGTCGCAGTCGTCCACGCATTCTGTCCAAATCCTCGATGGCAACCAAGTCAAACTCCTCCCAGAGTGTTCTCTCAAGACTCGCCGCGGACGTCTCCACTAGACCACTGAAAGGGACCCAATCCTTCCGTATTTGAGCGATTTTATCCTGCAGATATTTCCCAAATTCCTCTGCCCTACCCTGTAAAGGGGCCTCCCGCGGCCTCTGAAACAGGAGGGAGTGGGACACCCAAAACAGGGCGGCAGGGCGGTTCTCTGCGGATGCAATGAGAGCGGCACAATATTGACGTTTGGCCGCTCTCAATGCCACAAGGTACATCCTTAAATGGGTTCGTACCTGTGTTCGGTCAAATTCGGAACGGGAGGATCTCCAACGACTCTCTAGGCATCTCTTGCGGCGCTTCATCACCCTTAGCTCCTCGGTAAACCAAGGGGCCAGGGTGAATTGTTGCCGCCGGAGAGGCCGCAAAGGCGCCACCCCGTTCAAGGCCCCGGTAGTCGCATTATTCCACGCGACCACCAGGTCCTCTACCCGGGGGCAGGTCAGGGCTACAGGAGGTGGCCCAAGCTCCATCTGGAACCTATCTGGTTCCATCAGGCGCCTGGGGCGGAACCATCTAGTGTTTTCCGGTTCCGCCTCCCCGCAGCGGGGGGTAGCACAAGGGAAGTCAAGTCGGAGGAGTGAGTGATCTGACCATGACAGGGGAGTGATGGTTAAATTCCCTCCTCCCAGATCACTCAACCACTGGCCAGAGACAAAAACAAGGTCCAAGGTGTGGCCTCCCTCGTGTGTCGGGCCCTGAATCAATTGAGTCAGGTCCATGGCTGTCGTGGAAGCCATGAACTCCTGAACCCCCTCGGATGCTTCTCCCACCGATGGCAGGTTAAAATCCCCCATCACTAAAAGTTTGGGGGTCTCAACCGCCACCGATGCGATCAGCTCGAGGAGTTCAGGCAGGGCCGCTGATGTATAGCGAGGAGCCAGTATACTATCAGCAGGCCCAACTGTCTCCCAGGGCCCCATTTCACGACAAGGGACTCACACCTGGACGTCTGTGGCACAGTGGACTCCCTCGGCTCTAAATCCTCCTGAATAATCGCTGCTACCCCACCGCCCCTTCCCTGGGCCCGGGGCTGGTGAAATGCTCGGTAGCCTGGTGGGCACATTTCCACGAGGGGTAAACCTCCCTCGTGGCCCAACCAGGTCTCCGTTATTCCCGCGAGGTCCGGCTCCCCCTCCAAAATTAGATCGTAAATGAGGGGGGCCTTATTAACAACGGACCTCACATTGCATAGCAACAGCCTCAGGCCCTGGGTCTGTAGCTCCTGACCACCTAGAACGCGGGGGTTGGTACAAGCGACCGGGTGTGACCAACACCCACGGTCTCCCAACCGACTGCGAGTTCTTGATCTGTCCTCGTATCTGCCCCTCCCTACGACCGTTGGAATCAACGAGCCCTGTATTGGAACGATATCCTCCCCCTCCTCCTCCCTTCCGCTCCTTCCGCTCGCGACCACACCTAGTGACCTGGCTCTGTCATCACTCCTGACCTGACCCACCCGCCCCCCAACCCCAGAACCCCTACAAATTTTTTAAAAAACATTTAGCTAAAAACCCCCTAAGTCTCCGCTTCCTCCACCTCTCGAGATTAATTAATCCGTCATCAAGGTGGGCCCTCGAGAGGGCAGAGGGCCACACCTGCGAGAGGGGGGACTCCCGCAGTAGGATTCGGTCTGACCTTAAATACATGTGATATTAAAAATTCGGCAGGGCCTAGGATCTGTGCTGAAGATGTTCCGGCAAATATGCCATAGTCCAGTTTAGTTTGAAAAAGCCAGGGCTCCAATATGGGAGAAAATTATCCAGTCATAGATGGGGGAGGGGTAGGCTGGTCGGATAATGATCGATAAGTGGGGGCTAGTGGGTGGTCAGTGGTGGACGGCGAGGGGTAGATAGACTATTGTTGGTAATGGGCAAGGGGCAGATGGTCAATCAAACGGTAGAGTGAGTTTTAGCAGAGGAATAGGTCTATAATTCTTAATTTGAAGTGGGTCAGCCTCCTCTTTTAGGACAAATGTAATATATGCTTCTGAACATGATTTAGGTATCCTCATCTTTGACGCAACCTCATTCATAACTTCTAGTAATGGAAGACACAATGATTCCTGCAATGTCTTATGAAATTCCACTGGCAGTCCATCCGGAACTGGAGCCTTTCTATTGTTTTGTTTTTTAAGTGCTTCGGTTAACTCCATCATGGTTATATTGCCTTCTAGCATCATTTCAGTTTCTTTAGGTATCTGTGGTAGATTCACTAACTGAAAATATTGTTTAGCTCCTCCCTCTTCTATATTCTCTTGTTCATACAATTTTCCATAGTAATCTTGTATATTTTTTTTCTTCTCTTCATTTCCATAACAAATTTGCCCTTGATCATCTATTAATTGCATTATTTTTCTTGATTCTCTCTCTTTTTTTCAATTTATACGCTAACCATCTGCCTGGTTTATTTGCATTTTCAAAGTAATTCTGTTTAGCAGCTCTAATTTTTTGTGCTAATTCCTCCTTTTCCATTAACCCCATTTTATGTTTGATTGCATCCATTTTTATTTTAATGTCCTTCTTTTGTGGAGATTTCTGTAACTCTTTTTCAAATCTCTTGTAATGGTCGTCTAGTATTTTAAAGGCTTGTCTTTTCTTTGTATTTATTTTCCTTGTATAATATATTATCAAGCCTCTGGTGTAGGTCTTCATTGTATCCCAAAGATTCTGCATTGATACAAATACAATACAATAGCAGAGTTGGAAGGGACCTCGGAGGTCTCCTAGTCCAACCCCCCACCCAGGCGGAAACCCTATACCGTTTCAGACAAATGGCTATCAAACATCTTCTTAAAGACTTTCAGTGTTGGGGCATTCACAACTTCTGGAGGCAAGCTGTTCCACTGATTAATTCTTCTAACTGTCACAAAATTTTTCCTCAGTTCTAAGTTGCTTCTCTCCTCGATTAGTTTCCACCCATTGCTTCTTGTTGTACCCTCAGGTGCCTTGGAGAATAGTTGGACTACCTCTTCTTTGTGGCAACTCCTGAGATATTGGAAGACTGCTATCACGTCTCCCCTAGTCCTTTTTTTCATTAAACTAGACATACTTAGTTCCTGCAACCGTTCTTCATATGTTTTAGTCTCCAGTCCCCTAATCATATTTGTTGCTCTTCTCTGCACTCTTTCTAGAGTCTCCACATCTTTTCTACATCGTGGCACCCAAAACTGAATGCTGTATTCCAAGTGTGGCCTTACCAAGGCATTATAAAGTGGTATTAACACTTCACGTGATCTTGATTCTATCCCTCTGTTGATACAGCCTAGAACTGTGTTGGCTTTTTTGGCAGCTGCTGCACACTGCTGGCTCATATTTAAATTGTTGTCCACTAGGACTCCAAGATCCCTCTCACAGTTACTACTATTGAGCAAGGTACCACCTATACTGTACGTCTGTATTTCTTTTTTCTTGCCTACATGTAGAATCCTACTCTTTTCACCATTGAATTTCATTTTGTTAGATAGTGCCCAATATTCAAGTTTGTCAAGATACTTCTGTATCTTAAGCCTGTCTTCTGAAGTGTTGGCTATTCTGATGTGTCTTCTTTTCTGTTTTCTTTAAAGAAAAATGCCAATTCTTTCTCCATTTTCTGTACAAAGTCCTTTTCTTTAATATAGTATTGTTTAGCGTCCATCTAGATCTTCTCCTTTGTCCTTTCCATTTAATTGTGATAGGACTGTGGTCCGCCCAAATGCTTGTTTCTATGTCAATTTGCTGTATTTTACAAATCAATTTCGTTTAAATCCATATCATATCTATTCTGGACCAGGATGGATGTCTATTTGAGTAGAAGGTATATTGTCTATTTGTGGGATTTCTTTCTCTCCATACATCTTTTAAATCTATTTCATCAATCATTTAAAAAAAGATTTTGGAAGAGTCTTTCTATTCAGTCTTTCTATTCAGTTTTGTTGTTTTTTGTGTTTTATAGTCCGTATTCTGATCTACAATTCCATTAAAATCTGCCATCATACAAATATTAACATAATCAAATTCAATTATTTTCATATGTAATTTCCTATAAAGTTCATTGTGGTTGTCATTGGGAGCATAAATTGCTATTAAAAGTATTTTCTTATTATTGTCCATAATTTCCACCATCAAAATTCTTCCATCATCATCTGTGTAGATTTGTTCCACTGGGATTGTATCTTTGATATACAAAACCACTCCTCTTTTCTTACATCTTGGCAACGCAATTTTGGCTGCACCAGTATTTCTTCATGTTGCTTTTTAATATGTACTTCTTGTAGGCAGATTATGTCCCATTTTAATTTCTCTAATTTATGAAATGTTTTCCTTCTTTTAATAGCTGAATTAAGTCCATTTATATTAATTGTGATCAATTTTTTCTGTTCCATTTTTATACTTTATAAAAAGGATTTACTGCTCTAGTAGATCTTGGTTCTTGTTGTTCTCTAAGGTCAATGCTGCCTACCGCACCTTCTTCTTTCTCAGTCACAACTATGCACTCCTCTTGGAGTACAATTAGTGATTCTTCTTTTCCTGTCTCCTCATCTTTCCCTCTCAGATGTTCTGCATAGAATAGTTCTGCTTTCTCAGTTGAATCTATTCTTTATCTTTATCTTTGCCATGCAAACATGAGACCTTCTGATATCAGCCATCTATAATTAACACCTTTTTAAAGTAAAATTTTAGTCAATAATTGGTATTCTCTTCTCATCTCTCACTCTTCTTGGTACTTGTTTCAAAACCACAATCTCCTTATTTTTATATTCCACTCTTTTGTCTCTTGCCTTCTGTAATATTTGTGTCTTAATTGCTTTCTTGGTAAATCTTATGTGACCTTCTCTTGGGAGATAGTTTCTCGATGCATATCTTTTATAGACTCAAAACACTTTGTTTCCTATTCTTTAAATTGAATGGATTAGTTTTTCTTCTTCTACCTTTTATATTGCTTTTTAATACCTATGGATTAAAATCTTTTTCCTTATTTTTATAATGCTGGATTGGATGGGTGTTTTTTTTTTTTTGCTTGATTTAAGAATTTTGTTTTCTTTAAGCCTGGAATATACAGAAGATATAAAAGGAATACAAAGAGGGCTGTAATAACAGAGGGAATGGAAGTAACAATGCCACTTGGAGGCTGGAGGCTTGGAAGGATTGGAAATATTGTCTTTTCTTTTTTTCTCTTTGATCATTTGACTTTGCATTTCAAGGTTCCTCAGCTTGTTTACAGAGAGTGATAGTGAGAAGAGCATGGTTGTTTATACAGGTGCTCTTCGGGAGCTTTATTGGCAGCTGGAGTGGAGTGAAAACAAAGCCTTGTCTTGAAATATTATAAATGAACTTGCTTTAAATTTAATAAAAAGTTTTGAATGTCAGAGTGGTAGTGTTTAAAAGTTGGAAGAATAGCGCAACATGAAAAAGAAACCTTAACATTGCAAAAGTTTATGTTTGAAATTCAAAAGTTATTAGAAGTAAGAGAAAATTGAGAAGAGATTGGAGAACATAGATCGTAGAACAGTAAAATTTGATGGAAAAATTGAGGATGTTTATCAAATGAAGAAAGTGGAGGTCAGAGTTCTAAAAACTGAAGGAAAAAATAAACAAAGAAACAAGAAAATTGTTGATACTGGCAGTGAACTGAGCGTGGTTGGAAATGTAAAGAGTGGAATATGGAAAGGGGAGGTAGATGGACTGGAGCTTACCCCAGATTTCAAATTATAGAAGGAGAAAAGAGAAGAATTGATGGAACTAAAAAGAGAGATTTTGTCAGAAGCACCTGTGATAACCAAAGATAAGCTGATCGAAGAAGCAGATGGAGGGTTTCGAGCTTATACAAGATATGCAATAAGTAATAAGTTGCAAAGAGAAGTCCATACAAAACCTACTAAGGAAAGAACCAGAATATTAATGCCACAAATGGCAAGAGACATAAGACTGCACTATTACTGGAAAGACACAGGTTGATGTAATGAAAGCTTATAATAAAAAATTAAGTCAAATTTAGTTAAATTTAGAGCATTATGTATAAAATGAAGTGATAATGAATATAGTTAAATAATTGATTGATAAAGATAATAATGCATATATATGTATTGGTTTGATAAGAGCAAATTTGATATAAATTGCAAATGGTGACTATGAAAGGTTTAGAAACTCTGTTATTAAATATAACCAATTTTTATTTAGAACATGTTATAAAGATGTAATGTTACTGGATGATATTGGGAAGAGCTAATGGAATGCCATTATGTGGCTTTGCTTTAAATCTGGAACATTTTATATAAAGGACGTAAAAAGAATTGTAGTCAAATGAAGTTTGAGGTATATATATCAATATGTGATTTAAAATATATGATTTGATATGAATTGTAGGTGATGACTGTGGAAGGGATGCATGGACGTTTTTGTAACCAATTGACACACTTTCTACAATTTGTAATGGAAGATGGTTTTGTGGGGGTGTTTTTGTGTTTTGTCTGTTTGTGTTTATTCAAAAATAAAAAAAATCTTGATAAAAAACACAATCTCCTTATTTTTATATTCCAGTCTTTTGTCTCTTGCCTTCTGTAATATTTGTGTCTTAATTGGTTTCCTAGTATATCTTATATGAACTTCTCTTGGGAGATTGTTTCTTGCTGCATATCTTGTATAGACTCAAAACACCTTGTCTATACCATCCATCATCTTCTCTTTGGTTATCTCGAAGACGTCTGCCAGAATTTCTATCATTATTTCTGCAAGATTTTCTCCCTTTTCTTCATCTATGTTTTGAAATCTGAGATAAAATTCTGATCTATCGATCTCATATCCCAGTATTCCACTGTTATCTTCTTCAACCATGCTCAATCTGCTATCAATATCTCCAAATTTATCATCTCTTGGCTCAAATTTTTCTTCAATTTTTTGAAGTCTGTCCTCATATTCCATCATCATTTTGTGAATGTTCTCAATTTTTTCATCTGTTTTCCCTGTTTTTTGTTTGATGCTCTCTGTTCTTTGTTCTATATTTTCTATTCTCAGTGTTCTCTGTTCTCTTTTCTATATTCTCTGTTCTTACTTGTATTTTTTGTATTCCTTGCATAATCATCTGCAGTGTCACTTCCTTGTCTACTGTAAAATCCAGGGCTCTTATATTAAGTTCCAAACAAAATTAACAATTCTCTTTTCAAGTTCACTACAGTCTTCTTTCTTTGAATTCCACATTTTCTTTCAAGCCCAAACTACATGCACTGATAGTATCCCAGAAGAGCACCTGTATAAACAATCTCCCATGCTCATCCCACTATCATTTCATAAACAGGCTTAAAGTCCTTAAAATGTAACATCAGGTCTTAATTTTTTTTAAATGTTTCTCTAAACACTCATACAAGAAAAAGAAAACAATGTTTCCTATTCTATTCTATTCTATTCTATTCTATTCCATTTCCATTTCCATTTCCATTTCCATTTTTATTCTATTCTATTTCTATTTCTATTCTATTTCCACTTCCATTTTCATTCTTATTCTTATTCTATTTTATTCTATTTATATTTATATTTTCTATTTCTATTCTTATTTTTATTTTTACTTTTATTCTTATTCTATTTCTATTTCTGTTCTATTCTATTCTATTTTTTCTATTCTATTTCTATTCTATGCTATGCTAAGCTTATTCTATTCTATTTCTGTTTCTATTCTTATTCTCACTCTATTTCTATTTCCGTTCATTCCATTCCATTCTATTCTTTGTTTCTTGTCCTGCCTTCAGATGCTTTGAAGAATAGCTTGACTCCCTCTTCTTTGTGGCAACCCCTGAGATATTGGAAGACTGCTATCATGTCTCCCCTAGTCCTTCTTTTCATTAGACTAGACATACCCAGTTCCAGCAACTGTTCTTCATATGTTTTAGCCTCCAGTCCCCTAATCCTCTTGGTTGCTCTTCCCTGCACTCTTTCTAGAGTCTCCACATCTTTTTTACATCATGGCAACCAAAACTAGGACTGTGGTGGCTTTTTTGGCTGGTGCATTACATGCTGGGTCATATTTAAGTGGCTGTCCAATAATGTCCCTAGATACTTTGAATGTCCTAGTTGAACATAATTAACAGAATACCAGAATATCTGTTGTTACCACGAGCCACAGCTTAATTTCAAATTGAGCATCTCAAAAACCACATTCCATGTTTAACAGAATAACAGAATATCTGCTGTTACCACCAGCCACAGCTTAATTTCAAATTGAGCATCTCAAAAACCACATTCCATGTTAAGGTTGTGGTTAAGTAGAAATCAATCAACATTTCCCAAACTCATTGGTAGCCTCACATTGCAATGAAGAAGGACATACACTCAATTACGCAGCTACTAAGATTGTTGGCTGAGCAGGTACAAAAACAGGCAGTAAAATGATTGAAGCCCAAGAAACGGGCCCCTCATCAGTCAAAAGCCAATCAGGTACCTATGAGTTACTAATCTCTCTGCCGGGTCCTGTTTCCATGATGTTCCTATGTGGTCTTTCACAACGTAGGAATTATCTTCATGCTTCCTCTTTTTCCCCAAAGACCAGCTGGAAGGGAGGTGCCGAGAGGGTCCTTGGTTGCCCCCTCCCCTCTTTGGAAGAGCTTTATAGCTCCCGCTGCCTTAAGAAAGTTCCAAACACCCTTAAAGATCCATCTCCTCCTGGGCACCCTTTTTTTTGAACTATTACCATCTGGCAGACGGTACAGGACAATAAAAACAAGGACAAGTAGACTGAAAAAGAGCTTCCATCCCAGAGTAGTAATTATCTTGAATTCTACTGTAGAGGGCAACAGAAATGCAATATCAGGAGTTTTCAATTTCATTGTATAGAATGTACAGTTCTATACCTGGGATGGCGAACCACAGGTGGCACGCGGAGCCATTTGTCAGGGCAAGCGAGGTGCTGCCCTGTCAGCTGCCCAGTGCGCATGCGCACGCTGGCGAGCTGAGTTGCCCCTTTTTAAAGCCATTTTTTGCCCTCCCCAGACTCCAGAGGCTTTATAGGAGCCTGGGAAGGGCAAAAAGAGCCTCATCCCCTCCCCAGACGCCCCCCGGAGGATTCATGAGCTTCCCTAAAGCCTCTGGAGTGCAAAAAAACGGCCCTATGGGCAAACCGGAAGTTCGGGAATGGACTTCCGGTTTGCTCGGAGGGTCATTTTGAGCGCTCCGGAGGATTCAGGGACCTTCAGTCGGCTTCCCTGAAGCCTCCAGAGCAGTAAAAACGATCCTCCATTTTAAGTGCTCCGGAGGCTTCAGGGAAGCCTCCTGAAGGTCCCTGAAGCCTCCAGATGGCCTCCAGGGGGCGAGGGAGGCTGTTTTCCCTGACCCAGGCTCCTATAAAGCTTCTGGAGCCTGGGCAGGGTGAAAAAAGCATGCAAAAATGGGGGGGTGTCACGCCTGTAGTGCTCGCATGTGCCCTGAAATGGTTGCGCATTGCATTATGGGTGCGGCACGCCTGCCCATGACCCCCCTGCGTTCCCCCCACTTATGGCACACGAGCCAAAAAAGGTACGCCATCGCTGTTCTATACAATTGTATAGTTTTATTTTTAATGTATAATATACACTGAAGAAGGCACAACTTTGTTGTATGAGGTGCCAAGACAATAAAGTAAAGGATTAAACTGTTTAATTATGATAGTTTGGTCTCCGAGATGCTCTTGATGACTTTGGAGAGGATCTGGCTACTAATGAGATCAGGGTTGATCCGATGGCCGCACTGCCGGAAGATTTTTTCCATGGACTCAACTGCAGCCTGAGCCACGGAGGCTTCGCGATCCTTTTGAAGATCCCGGAGCCCTGGAAGGAATCCAGAAAAGAAATGATTACCGGGATCCACCTTGAGAACCAGGGTGATCAGGGACGGAGCTTCTGGAGAGAAAGTCTCCGCTTCAAGCGAGGGAACTTTGAAACTCACCCAGGAAAACTTCTTCGATTTGTTTGGAAGTCACCAGATCCCGTGTCATGTATTGTGCGCAGCAGCCTAGACACATGCAAAGAAAAGGTTGGTGGAGTTGGCAGAGACGGCTGAATCGACTGATTCAAGAAAGAAAACGCAGAATTATTTTATTTCTACTTGGAAGAGGCCCTTTGGGGCTTTACGGGATGGTCCCAGGAATTGGATCTGTCTAGAGATGGAATGGAAAGAATTTCATACGACACGTACTTATGACGGTTGCAGAGTCTTGGGGGTCACCTGATCACTTTTTGCAACCTTTAGGTGAGCAAACTCCGGAAGGAAGCCAGATTCACTTAACAACCACGCGACTCACTTAACAACCATACCGATACCCTTAAGAAAGGGGGCCGTGTGTGTGTGTGAGAGAGAGAGATAATGGTCAGCATGCCAGGCCTTAGGCCGCCCGCCTGCCCTGGTTTTTCCTCCCCTCCTTCCAGAGTTTGCATTTGGGGTTACCAATTAAGAGGGCAGCTGCCTCTCGGGATGAAGGATTCTGGCTCTTTAGGAATTCCACCATCTGCTCCAACATTTCAGGCAGGTTTTCCTTGCATCGATTGATCTGGGGAACACAAGGCCACAAACAAGGCAATGAACTCTGTAGCTTCCTCTTTTTTTCTTTCTAAGGTTTCTAGTCCTCATGTCCTCAACAACAATGTCTTCAATAACATATTGAATTTTATTATATTCAGTATGTTAGCCAACTGTACTATACTAAACTATATTATTATTATACTACATTTTATTATACTAAACAAAATTATTATGCTATACTGGACGTGACTGGACTAGACTGGACTATCATACAATGCAATACAATATAATATTATTACATTATATAGTATAGTGAAAAAGGAATAGAAAAAGAAAAGGGAAAGAAAGATGATAAGGAAATGGCTTCTGGTCTTATAAATGCATTTATGTTTTGCCCCCTTTACATCGTAATTTCCCTTTTCCACAAACTGCCATTTCTAATCCTCAAACCCACAAATCAGCAAGGTTTCTAGTCGTCATGGTGGCAACCATGCTGTTCCCAAGGGAGCAACAACCCAAGAAGAATCCCTCTAGTCAGTTTAGTGTAGTGGTTGAGGCCTCAGGCAACAAACCAGGAGCCGGTGAGTTCTAGTCCCTCCTTTGGGATGAAAGCCTGATGGGTGACTTGGGGAGTTCTAGTCCTGCCTTAGGCATGAAAGCTGGCTGGGTGACCTTGGTCCAGTCCCTCTCTCTCAGGGCAGCCTACCTCACAGGCTTGTTGGGAAGGAAATCGGAGGAGGAGGAGGAGGAGGGGAGGAGGGGAGGAGGAGAAGCATTGGGGACGTCCACCATCTTGAATGATTTATCAAAAGAAGGCAGGAGAGAAAGAAAATATATTTCATCCAGAAGAAAAGGAGCCAGCTGGGCTCCTACTTACCACCTCCGAGCAGATGCTGGAATACATGCTCTGGAGACTGGTGTAAATCTTGTAGTCAAACAAAGTCTCTGGAAACTCCTTCCACTTCATAAAGGAGACGCAGGAGGTCAGGGTTTTCCTGGAGACCTGGGCCGAGGGAGGAAAGGAGGCATCAGAGGAGCCGGTTCTGAGGTTATCCATCTTCGGCAGAGAAAAGCCAGACTTCTCCTTGTTCAGAGGTGGGAAAGGGGATGAGCCACCCCAAGAGGAAGCTAACGCAGGGCAAGGCCCCCCCTGAAGGCCAGAGTTCTCCACAATTCAACCGTGATTCTCTTCTATTGGTACCAGGCAAACAATCAAGCAGAAAACAACCCCCTAATCCAAGAACAGCCCAACAGAAAACCTGCACCCACATCAAAATGATCGGGCATTAAGCAGAGGTCAAACCCTCCCTTCCAACCTACTGATGCTGTCACCTAATTGGGTCAGGAAAGGCCTGCAAGAAAACAACCAGGTTCAGAGAGCACCAAGGACCTCACAACTTCAGGATTGTCCAGAATGCCTTCTCCAGAGGGTCGACATGATGCAACCATGTTGCCCTGAGTGAAGATGGGGGTACAGCGTGGTCTCATGGAGAAGGGAGCATGAAGAGAGCAGGAGCTTAGTTGACCCCGCCCTTCAACTCACCTCTTGGGTCCAACGATTAGCCAACTGGATGACGAGAGGAATCAGGCTGCGCAGGATGGATTTGGTCAGATTCCGCTCTGTCTCCCTGACCCCTTTTAAGACCAGGCCAAAAAGGGTGATGGAGGTGTTGCGCAACTCGGTGTCCTCCTACGAAGGAAGAGAAACGGGTCAGTCCCTCCAATAGCATTCAGGAAGTGGGAGGCTTTGTGAGAACCTAGAAGAACAAACTGCAACACACACAACAGTCAGCTGAGCAAAAACTGAGAGTAGAAATTTCGGATGAGAAAACATCTCAAATTTGATTCTTCTTTGTTTCCTGAAATAGAAAGGCAGGGAGGGATCCACTAAACCTACAATAAAAGCCTTCATCACCTCCATCCTCTTCATCTGATCTGCCTCAGTTTCCCACTCACAAGACAAAGGAAGAGGAGTCTGGCAACTGTTTCTCTAGACAAGGCCATGGGGATGGTTGGCATGGGTGTAAAAGGCTTGCAGACCAACCTCTATGGTGTGATCGAGGGAGCTGTTTTCCCATCTTAGCAGCCTTCAGATGTGGGGACTTCAACCTCTGGAGTTCTCAGGCCAGAGTTGAGATCCACACACCTTAAAGAGTCTGAGATCAAGCAACACCAATCTGGATTTTTAATAAATACGGAGAGTGATTGATAGTGGCTTGGTGAAGCTGAAGAGAGTGGGAACCTTCTCCAGCTCTCTGGAAGGGCTCAAGGATCATCTTCAAGCTCACACACTCTTTTAGATGAGAACAGCACAGTTATTGCTGAACTGTTTCTAAGACTTTTTGATAAAATTGGAATTCTGCAGATGGTACCCAGGCCATCTTTATGGGAGAAAAAGAGAGAGGGAGGGAGGGAGGGAGAGGAAGAGAGAGGGGGGTGGATTAGTTTGTCGTGATTTGGTTGACGTACATCAGCAAAATACTTCCCCAGGACCGGAATAAGTTTGACAGCTTTCCATCCATAGGTTTGAACTTTCAGATCCCGGAATAGGAACTGAAGAGTCCGTAGGGATTCCTTTGCCACACTTTTTTCTGGGTGACAAGCACAGTTGACCACAGGGACTAGCACCGGCTCTAACATCGAATTCTGGAGGAAGGAGGGAAAAAAGGGAGCAATTAAACATGGTCCCTGGAGTTCTCTGAATCTACGAATGACAAACACAGAGAAGCCCCCAGAACCTAGAATCACAGGGTTGAAAAGGAACTTGGAGGTCATCTAGTCCAACCCCCTGCTCAAGCAGAGACCTTATACCGTTTCAGACCAGTGGTTGTTCAGTCTCTTCTTGAAAGCCTTCAGTGTTGGAGCACCCACAACCTCTGGAGGGAAGTCGTTCCACTGGTGAATTGTCCTCATTGTCAGGGAATTTCTCCTTAGTTCCAGGTTGCTTCTCTCCTTCATTAGTTCCCATCCATTGCTTCTTGTTCTCCTTTCAGGGGCTTTGGGGAATCAGTTGCCCTCCCTTTTTTTGTGGAAGCACTTCAAATATTAAAAGTCTCATCTCATCCCAGCCCCACTTTTTGTTGTTAGACTAAAACTACCTAGTTCCCCAATTCTTCCTCCTATGCTTTGCCTCCGCTCCACACTTCAGCTTTCAGAGTTAAACCTACCATCATGTGCCCCATTTCAAGCACATAAACATGTGCACTTGGAACATACAACACGGCATAGCAGAGTCAGAAGGGACCTTGGAGGTCTTCTAGTCCAACCCCTGCTCGAGCAGGAGATTCTATACCATGAATGGTTTTCCAATCTCTTTTGGAAAACCCACACGTTCTGGAGATAAGTCCTTCCATTGGTTGATTGCTCTCACCGTTAGGAAAATTTCTCCTTAATTCCAGGCTGATTCTCTCCTTGGTTAGTTTCCAACCATTCTTTCTCCTCTTTCTTTCTTTTGACCACCTGGTCTTTGTAGGAGCCCCTCAAATATTGGAACAGGTGCCATCCTGTCTCCCCTAGTCCTTCTTTTCATTAGACTAGGCATTCCCAGTTCCTGTAAGCGTTCTTCGTATGCTCTTGGGTTGCAATGATAAGAAAACTGGATGAGATGTATAAATGGAGAAAACCATAACACCCAGCATCCCAGGTGGAGGTTCCCCGTGATCTCCAATCCTGCAAGGGAAGATCTTGGGGAAATAGCTGGGCGTGAGGAAGCTGGATGATTGTTAGGTCAGCTCAGGGGCTTCCTCATCCCAGGGGTTTGATGCAAAACACTCCATCACTGGAGGTTTTTAAGAAGAGAGTAGACAGTCACTTATCTGAATTAGCTTTGGTTCTCCTGCTTGAGCAGAAGGCTGGACTAGAAGACCGCCAAGGTCTCTACTACTAGGAAAACCAGTAGTAATGGTTGTCCAGTCTCTTCTTGAAAGCCTCCAATGTTGGAGCACCCACAACCTCTGGAGGCAAGTCGTTCAACTGGTTAATTGTTCTCAGTGTCGGGAAATTTCTCCGTAGGTCTAGGTTGCTTCTCTCGATTAGTTTCCAACCGTTGCTTCTTGTTCTGCTTTAGATGTCCTCCAAGAGGATCTGTCTCCAAATTGATCCTTCAGATCTTCCAGGGATGCCCCCATCTTTGTAGAAGAGACGCCACTGTAGGTGAGGGCATCCTCTTTCAGGTGGTTGTCTTCTTCTCCTCCTTCTACCCTTCTTAGCCTTGTAGACTTCCCAGAGAGGTCACACCTGCTGCTCCCTTGAAAGTCCCTCACTTCCTGCCCCCCATCTCTTACCTCCAAGGGGTGCTGGAGAAGATACCCCAGACCACGAATAGCAAATATTTGGATGAGGGGATATGGCTGAGCCATCCAGGCTTGGAGGACATCAAGGATGTCCTTTATGATGAAGTATTCTCCGAACTCCGGGTGATAGAGAAGCTGGGGAAGAAGAGTGGAGAGACGAAGCATTAGCAAAACAAAGGAAGGGAACTTTCCTCAGAGCCTCTACGAAGAGATGCCACATTCAACCATTACGGGGAGAGGAAAAGACAGTCCTCGTTTAGTGACTGTGGAAAGTCACCATGGCACTGACAAAAGGGACAATTCCATTTTTCAGACTTATGACCATTGATCACGGTCACCTGACCAAAAATTGGATATTTGAGGGTCCGTATTTATGACAGTTGCAGTGTTTAGAAGTTACGTGATCCATTTTGTGACCATCTGATAAGCCAAGTAATATGTCGAGGACTACAGTATCGCAAAAGGTAGTGCAAATGATAGTTGTAAGAATACAAAACTGCCTATACTGCAAAGAGGAAAAGGAATTTGGGGTCATTGAGTCTTCCTCCCTCCCTCCCTCCTTCTCTCCCTCCCTCCCTGCCTCTTTCTCTCTCTCCCATTCCACCGATTAACAGAATAAGAGGAGACCTTGGAGATCTTCTAGTCCAACCCCTTGACCAAGCAGGAGACCATCTACTATGTCAGACAAATGGTTCTCCAGTCTCTTCTTCAAGGCCTCCAGTGATGGAGCCCCCACAACTTCAAATTCCTAACCATAAAGTCCTCGTGAACCCTGTTCCTGGAGATCCACAATGTTGTGGTGCATCACAATGTCTCCTCACCTCTGAGAAGAACACCATGCCTATTGTCTTCTCCCTTAAATCGGGATGGTGCAGGTAGTTGTTGGCCTGTCTGAGCATCACCTTCAGCTCCACTTTAGAGTAGTTGAAGAGTTTCCTAAAGGCATAAAGGACACTACAATTTATTCAAAGTTAGTTTAATAAAGGGGGAGTTAAAGCACAAGAATAGTAACATGTTAAAATTCGTTAGCTTATGTTAGCGTATGGTTGTTAAATGTTTACACCCTGTACTTTGCTCTGGGAGGGCGGGGAGAGGGAAGGGGTGATAGTTGTAGAATTTATTAAAAATTTTAATTAAAAAAAAAAGTTTCCTAAAGATCAAATAGGGAGAAATCAGACAAGATCTGCTGGTGAGTGAGGAGAAAATCACCAAGCTAGAGAAAAGATTATCTGAATTATGGATAAATGAATTACTCAATGAATTAGTCCATTTAGATAATGTCTCACCCTCCCTCTCTTTCTCTGTCTTTCTCTCCCTCTCCTTCCCATCCTCCCTCTTCATCTCATTCTCTCTCTCCTTTTATGTCTCCTTCTTACACTTCCTCTCTTTCTCTCTCTTTCTCTCCTCCTCCTCCATCTCTTCTCCCTCCCTCTCTTTCCCTCTCCCTACCCTCTCCCTCCCTCTTCCCCCTCTCCCTCACTTTCTCTCTCTCTGCCTCTTCCTCCTCCTCTCCCTCTGCCCTCCCCTCCCCTCTATCACCCTCCCTCTTCCCATCTCTCTCTCTCTTCCTCCCCTCTTCCCTCCCTCTTCCCCCTCTCCCTCACTTTCTCTCACTCTGCCCCTTCTTCTTCCTCCTCTCTCTCTGCCTTCTCCTCCCTCTCTCACCCACTGACACTTGTAGCCAAGCTCTTTGGACTTTGAAGTTCTTACCGGACCAGGTGGAAAATGGCCTCAAACAGACTATCTGGGCTCAAGAGCATCTCCCAGCATCCCACCATCCCCAAATCTTTGTACTCCTCTTTGTATCCAGCAGACACGATGAGGTTTTTGATCGCCTGCACTGCCGTGCTAAATCAAAGAAAGGGAGAAGAGTTGGTGCCAATCCTTCGGCCGATGCCCCCTGCAAAGGCCAGGCTTACCCTGATGCCAACTGGCCTCCCGCCGCCCTTCAGGAGAGCTCCAGGTTTCACTTGGCGGCTTATGCAACAACCACAAAACACAACAGCAAATCAGCCTCCCTTTATTTCTTCCCCCTCCAGTGATATCCTGTAGGATCCAGATTGGGCCCAGGAGATTCCTTACCCCAAATGGTCGATCTGTTCTGAAAGGTCTGTGACTCTGCTGGACCTCCTGGCCCCACTCTTGCTGGCTCCCAGGAGGAAGTACAGCTGTGTGACCAGGGCGAGGAGCAGGTTGGAGAATTTGTTGTGGAGAAGCTCAGCAGCGTTCGGGAGGGACAGGAGGAAACAGAGAGCGTTGGTGGCCTAGAAACGGGATGAAAGAACCGTCACCTTGGGCTCCCCAGGTTACTTAGATTCATCACCTTCTTCTTCCTCTTCTTCTAATGTTCCCAGAAACACTTGCAGGGTGGAGTCTGGCCAACTGAATGGAGCTGGGGGTTTACTGGCCAGATGCCCTTCCTGTTGCCAATGAGGAGTTTTGTTCGGCAGATATATTCTCATTGTGCTCAGGGAGAGAAACATCTGCCTCCACTTAAAGGAGGGGGGCTTACGCCAAATGATGCTCCAATTTCAGCCCCCAGCCGCTTGCCCACTGCCTCCCTACCCCCTCCCCTCAGGCGTGGAGGGCTTACCGCAATGGGCATGAGGGACTTGCTGTTCCTCCTTGTGAGGGCGTCGGTGCTGGGGTCTTGGTCCTGCAGCCTTTTCAAGAGGGGCTTCATGATCTTGAGGTTGGCATACTGGTCCACAGCCAGCGCCCCCCAAACCTCCCTGGCGCTTCTGCGGAGGGGGAGAAACAGATGGGGTGGAAAACAGATCCTTTCCCCATTTCAGAAGAGACGGCCAGTCCAGATAGATGAACTCCCAATGGAAGGAAGGATTGGAAAACTGATGGCCAAATAAATGGCTCTCATCCCCCAAAAATATCTCTGTATACACAGGTAGTTCTTGGCCTACGACCGTTTGTCAAGCAGCCATTCAAAGGAACAATGAAATTGAAAAAAGCGACTTATTCCCAGTTTTCACACTTTCCAGCATCCTCGGGATCATCTGACCAAAATTCAGACTCCTGGACAACTGGTTCAGATTTACGACCATCCCAAAGTCAAGCGATCACATTTTGCGAACTTCTAACAAGCACATTCAATGGGGAAGCCAGATTCACTTAATCTTTCTCGCTTGACAACTGCAGTGACTCACTTAACATGTGACAAGAAAAGTCGTAAAATATCTTTCAAAGTTCATTCCTATCTCGACCCTCATCTGATGTGACCTCCCCACTAGAAGATTTCATCTGTGACACACCCATGGCCCATCAGGACTTCCATCAGAAGATCCTCACCTGACACGACCTTTACTGACCTCCACATCACAAGACCCATCACAAGATCCCCACCTCACATGACCCTCAATCTGAGATGACCTCCCCATCACAAGACCCTCACTTGAAAAGATCCACACCTGACATGACCTCCATGTCACAAGACCCATCACAAGATCCCCCACCTCACATGACCCTCAATCTGAGATGACCTCCCCATCACAAGACTCTCACTTGATATGACCCTCACCTGACATGACCCCCACATCACAAGACCCATCACAAGATCCCCCACCTCACATGACCCTCAATCTGAGATGACCTCCCCCTTAACAAGACCCTCACTTGATAAGATCCACACCTGACATGACCTCTCCATCACAAGTCCCTCACTTGATATGACCCTCACCTGACATGACCTCCACATCACAAGACCCATCACAAGATCCCCACCTCACATGACACTCAATCTGAGGTGACCTCCCCATCACACGACCTTCTGACGACACCAAGCCCTTACAAGCAGAAAATCACCAGCACTGGCATTCCTTAAACTCCACTGAAGACATTACCTTGCCTGGTAACAAAACATTTGGAAACCAACGCAGAAGCTCAGAGAACCAACCTCCACCCTCTTCTTCCATCTGAGCTACAGGGATTCGCCCCATCAGAAAGGAACTTCTTCTTGAAGTTCTTCTTACCCATCACAGCCAATGGAGGATTCCAGCAATATGTCCACAACTGGGTTGACCCTCTTGGATGCCAGGTGACATACGGCCTTGAGGGTCAGGGCTTTTGTTGCTGGGTGGGCAATATTCGGGAGACGCTGGTAAATCTCCCTCAAGATCTTAGGTAGCTATGGCAAAAGAGAGATTGGAGGGATGAGATCCAGTGCTGGTCTCCATTGGAGATGCAGTAGAGACGATAACTCCCACCCATTGGGGGAAATAAATTGGCCCCCACAATGTCTCAATGTTTGCCCTACATTTTTGAAAGGACTCCTGATTTGTCCAGCTGCCTGTGATATTTTATTGGTTTATTTTAGGAGATTTATATTGCCGACTATTCGCATATGGCGACTCAAGGCGGATGACAAAGATGTAAAAACATCTGGAGCCTTAAACACTGCCACAGTGGCTCGCCAAATGTTATTTTTCATGAAACCAATATGGCTCCTTTGTTTTGCCCTTACCTTCTTCTGGGAGGTTTGGATAGCTCAGTGGTCTCCCATCCAGCCCTAGCCTTCTTAAAACCAGCAGAAGTGTCATCACTGAGCCAACAAGGTCTCAGCCATTCTCGTCTTTGCTTTTTAAAAAATCTCCTACATCCCTTTTGCTCAAAGCCCTGCAATTTTCTTACCTCCTCCAGATCCATGCCACACTCCTCCAGGATGGAGTTGAGGAGCTGCCCCGCAGACTGGGATATGTTCTTGTCCATGTGTGTCAAGGCCTCCAGGGCGTCCAGGATCAGCTGCATTAGCTGCAATGGGCTGAGGTGCTCCACAAAGGCCTATCGGAGAGAAGGAAAGGAGACCATGCAGAAATGCCTCAGGGCTTTGACTCCCTTCTCTTGAGACTTTGACCCAGATTGGGGGACAGCACACCATGTAGAGAGGCAGGCCTTATTCCATGTCCTCCATCAGGTGGGATTTAGATGGGGGTCAAGAAAGCCAACATGGCAGCTGCCCTTTCTTCCTCAAGGGCATTGGAGAGGAGGGGTACCCAAAGCCCAACCTTGGGAGGATGCTGTCCCCACTGTGAGATTGACTCCTTTGAGGGTCTCCAGGTCAGGAGGAGGAGCAAAAGGAAGACAGGCCAAAGGCTGATCCAAAACATACCTTCACCATTTTGGAGATGTTGTTGTAGAAGATCCCAGTACCCGAAACAAAGAAATCCTCCCGCAACCAATGTACAATATTCCCCTTTTTATTTTTCTGTCTCTTGTCCATTTCTTTCGCTTTGGAGGGAGGGGAAAAAAGCCACAAGGTCAGATTTTGGCCTTCAGAACTTGGGAAGTTCCTTCATCTGACTGCCTGTTTAGTCGTTGCAACAGAAGAGAAGATCTGGAGCTCAAGGTCGACCTGAGGGGTCCCTGGTGCTCTTTGCGCTGGCGGGGGGGTCCTCTTGCAGGCGTTTCATTGCCCAAGTAGGGATGTTGGCCATCAATACTTATAGAAGCACAGAGAAAAGATCCCTCCCTTCAAGTACTGATCACCTTACCTAGTTGGGTCATGAAATGTCAAGAAGAAAACCACCAAGCTCAGAGAGCACCAAGGACCCCAAAGTCCTTCTCCTTCTCCTCCTCTAACTCCTTCCCCTCTCTCCCTCTCTGTTCCTTACTTTCTCACTACCTCCTCTTCCCTTCCCCCTCATCTTCCTCCCCCCACTCTCTCCTCCTCCTCCCCTTTCCTCATCTTCCTCTCCCTTCCCTCCCTTCTCATCGCCTCCTCCACTAGCTGCTCCTCTTCCTCCTCCTTCTCCCCCTGTCTTCCTCTCCTCCTTGCTCCCTGCCCCTCTCTTCATCGCTCCTTCTCTCTCCTCCTCCTCCTCCTCCTTCCTAGCTGACTCACTTAACGTGAGAATCTCCGTCTTAAAAGGACCCATGGCCCACTTGCTGCTCCTCTTCCTCCTGTTTCTCCTGTTTCTCCTGCTTCTCCTCCCTGTCTCCCTTTCTCCCTCTCCTCCTCCTCCTTCCTCCTTCTCTCTCTCTCTTCATCGCTCCTTCTCTCTCTCTCCTATCACCTCCTCCTCCTCCTCCTCCTCCTTCCTAGCTGACTCACTTAACGTGAGAATCTCCATCTTAAAAGGACCCATGGCCCACTTGCTGCTCCTCTTCCTCCTGTTTCTCCTGTTTCTCCTGCTTCTCCTCCCTGTCTCCCTTTCTCCCTCTCCTCCTCCTCCTTGCTCCTTCTCTCTCTCTCTTCATCGCTCCTTCTCTCTCTCTCCTATCACCTCCTCCTCCTCCTTCCTAGCTGACTCACTTAACGTGAGAATCTCCGTCTTAAAAGGACCCATGGCCCACTTGCTGCTCTTCTTCCTCCTGTTTCTCCTGTTTCTCCTGCTTCTCCTCCCTGTCTCCCTTTCTCCCTCTCCTCCTCCTCCTTGCTCCTTCTCTCTCTCTCTCTTCATCGCTCCTTCTCTCTCTCTCCTATCACCTCCTCCTCCTCCTCCTCCTCCTCCTCCCTAGCTGACTCACTTAACGTGAGAATCTCCTTCTTAAAAGGACCCCTGGCCCCGAGAAGTGCCAATATCAACTGCCAATTCCAGGCATCTCTGCCAAGCCAAACGATCAGTTTCTTAGCCACGCCACAGACTATGCCACCCAATACTCTCCTGGGCAGGGGGCATCCCTGGTCCTCTTGTAGCAAGTCAGACCTTGGAGTACAAAGTTCTCACCCATTTTGCTCATGATGAGGTGGTGCAGGTGGTAGGCAGCCTCTGCGGACGTCTGGCCAACAACTGGGCTGGTGTCACCAATGTGCAAGGCCAGCAAAGCCACCAGTTGTCCCAGCAAAGAAAAGTCAGCTGTGGTCTAAGGAAGGGAAAAGGAGGGGAAAAAGGAGAAGCGGAGGGGGCTCATGAAGCTTTCAGCCGGCTAAAATTAGGGAATAAGAACCAAAGAACCTCAGAATCTTAGATACACAGAATGTTAGCATCATAGAATCATAGAATTAACAAATATTTGAATCTTAAAATCTTTGAATCACAGAACCTGAGAATTAAGAACTTCAGAATCTTTGAATCACAGAACCTTAGAATTACAGAATCATAGAATCACAGCATGACAGAACCGCAGTTGCTGGAAGGGACCATGGAGGGCTTCTCCTCCAACCCTCTGCTCAAGCAGGAATCCTTGTATCCTCCTGGTCACATCCCAAAGGTGCTTTTCCCAAAAGGCAGCTGGACTTTCTTGGAGTTTTTCCTTTCTTTGAAAACATTTCACTTCTCATCCCAAAGGGAGACTTACATCGAAACCGACGTTGTCCGAAACGAACTTGAGGAGGTGCCTGGTGCTCTTGAGGGCCCTCTCTCTCTCGTGGCTCTTGGGAGAGTCGATCCAGGGATTTGTGTGCTGCCAGGGGAAACGAAAGAGAAGGAGGAAAGGAGGAATGGATCATTCCCAGTTGGAAGAGCCACAGACTCCACAGGGGGACAGAAGGGCCAAATCCAGCCTGAACATCTGGCTGACCGTCTGACCCACCCCAAGAAAGGATCTCTCTTTACCGTCAGCATCTCCTGCAGGGCATCCAAATTGGGAGCTTCGGACAGCAATCCGGTCAGCATGTTGTTGCAGGCGGTGGCCGTCTGCTGATAGAAATCCTAAAAGAAGGAGAAAATGTCAGAAGGAAGGAGGGGCGTCAAGGAAGAAACGGCACCTGAAAGAGGCAGAAATCCAGGGGTGGGGAACTGATGGCCCTTTTTCTGACTGGGGCACTGCAGCTCCCAACCTTCCTGAGCCAGCCATGGAATTCTGGGAGTTGAAGGCCAGAGGTCTGCAGTAAATGGAGTGGCCGACATTGCAGGGCTGGTTTTTCTTCCAGAGGGGGAAGAAATGGTTTATCTGCTGAACTTGAGGAACAAAAGAACTTCCTTCCTGTTTGAGTTCAGAACAGAATGACTAAAAAGTTGAATGTCTTCCTTAACAGTTCTGGGAGATTCAAATACAGGCAGTCCTCATCTTATGACCACAATTGAGCCCAAAATTTCCATCGCTAAGGGAGACATTAGTGAAGTGAATTTTGCCCTTGTTTTACGACCTTTCTTGCCACAGTGGTTAAGTGAATCATTTTGGTTGTTAAGTTGGTCACACAGTTGTTAAGTGAATCCAGCTTCCCTATTGACTGGTCGGAAGGTCACAGAAGGAGGGTCATGTGACCCCAGAATGATGCAACCGTCATAAATCTGAACCCGTTGCAGAAAAAAAGGGGCTGACGTCACAACGGCTCAACATGCGATCTTGGTGCTCCGAGATTGCAGTCCATATTTCTGCCGCTGGACAGTCCTTTCGGACCTAAACTGTCCCACAGAGATGGTGATTGAGAAGGGCACTTCCTGCTGATCTCAGGGACACCGCAAAGTCCCTGAAAGATCCAGGAATAGCCTTTATTTCTGTTGACAGAAATGCAGCTAATGAAGCTGTTGAAGTTGGGACAGCTCCGGAATAGGAACAAAGCGAAAAGAGAAAGTGTGTTGAATTGGTGAGGAAATTTTATTATTAGAAAAAGAGACTACCCCTCCCCCCCAAAAATTAAGTTAAATTAAAATTGAAGATAGAAGACTAAGCGGCGAAATTAATCTACATTAAACTTAGTGTGTTATCCTGTTTTTTTCATGGATGGAATTTTTGCAAAGGCTCCCTATTTTTTAAACTGAATGGATTATTATTTTTTCTTTTTTTACTTTTCTTTACACCTATGGATTAAAAATTTCCTTCTTTTTTTATAATGCTTCTTTGGATTGATTGGATTGTTTTTTATCTCCATTTATGGGTTTTTTCCTTTCTGAAGCTTGGAATATAAAGAAGATAATAAGAAGGATTATAAAGAGGGTTGCAACCACAGGAGGAAAAGCATTTACACTGCCACTTAGAGGCTGGAGGGTGGATACATTGTTTTTCGTCTTTCTCTTTGATCACTTGAGATTCAAGGTTTTTCCAGTTTGTTTGGACAACCATTAAATGGACAACTATTTAAATATGAGCCAGCAGTGTGCAGCAGCTGCCAAAAAAGCCAACACAGTTCTAGGCTGCATCAACAGAGGGATAGAATCAAGATCACGTGAAGTGTTAATACCACTTTATAATGCCTTGGTAAGGCCACACTTGGAATACTGCATTCAATTTTGGTCGCCACGATGTAGAAAAAATGTGGAGACTCTAGAAAGAGTGCAGAGAAGAGCAACAAAGATGATTAGGGGACTGGAGACTAAAACATATGAAGAACGGTTGCAGGAACTGGGTATGTCTAGCTTAAGAGAAAGAAGGACTAGGGGAGAAAAGATAGCAGTGTTCTCAGAGGTTGCCACAAAGAAGAGGGAGTCAAACTATTCTCCAAGGCACCTGAGGGTAGAACAAGAAGCAATGGGTGGAAACTAATCAAGGAGAGAAGCAACTTAGAACTGAGGAGAAACTTCCTGACAGTTAGAACAATTAATCAGTGGAACAGCTTGCCTCCAGAAGTTGTGAATGCCCCAACACTGGAAGTCTTTAAGAAGATGTTGGATCACCAATTGTCTGAAACGGTATAGGGTTTCCTGCCAAGGCAGGGGGTTGAACTAGAAGACCTCCAAGGTCCCTTCCAACTCTGCTATTGTATTGTATTGTTTGCTGAGAGTGATAGTAGGAAGAGCACAAGTTGTTTATACAGGTGCTTTTTGGGAGTTCCATCACTAGCTATTGGAGGGAAGACAACATTTTGACTTGAAAGATAATAAATGAACCTGTTTGAAGTTTATTAAAATAGCCTTGAATCCTATAGTAGCAGTGCCTGCAAAATTGGAAGACTGGCGCAGCAGGAAAAAGAAACTGTAACATTGCAAATGATTATGTTTGAAATTCAAAATCTATTAGTTGTGACAGAGAGAATTGAAAAGAGATTGGAGAATATGGAATATAAAACAGAAAAATCTGCTGGAGAAACTGAGGATGTTTATCAAATGAAGAATGTGGAGGACAGAGTTCAAAAGATGGAAGAAAAAAATGAGCAAAGAGATAAGAAAACTGTGGATACTGACAACAAAGTGAGCGTGGTTGGTAATGGCAAGAGTGGAATATGGAAAGGGGAGATAGATCGATTGGAACTCTACCCCAGACTTCAAAGCACAGAAGAAGAAAAGAGAGAAAAATTAACGGAGATACGAAGAGAAATCTTGACAGCAGCACCATTGATAACCAAAGATAGGCTGATGAAAAGATCAGATGCTGGGTTTCAAGCTTTTATGAGATCCGAAAGGAAAACATGTTGCGAAGAGAAGCTCATACAAGATTTATTAAGAAAGTAACTAGAATATTAATGCTACATATAATAAATATAATATAATAAATACAATGTATAATAAAAACTAAGCTAAATTTAGTTTACTAGTAGTATGGATATGTATGTATAAAATATTATGTATTTTATACATAAAATGAAGCAACAATAGCTATAGTTAAATAATGATTAATAATGATAACAATACATATAGATATATTAGTTTGATAATATGAAATTTTATATAAACAACAAATGGAGAATATGAGAGGAGGTTTAAAAGCTTTATCTAGAATATGCTATAAAGATGTATTGGGATTGGATGATTTAATAGAATGTTATCATATAATCTTATTCTAGATTTTGAATATTATATATAAAAGGACTTAAAAACAATTACAGTCAAATTAAGGTTGAGATATAATAAACGTGATATACATGAATATAGGTGAATTTAAAATATGCGATTTGATATGAAAAGCTGGTGATGACTATGGAAGAGATGCCTGGAAGAACTGTAACCAACTGACACACTTTCTACAATTTGTAATGCAAGATGGCTTTTTTATTTTTATGTTTATTTGTCTTTGTTCAAAAATAAATAAAAATTGTTTAAAAAAATCTGAATCAGTTGCTAAGCATTTGAATTCTGATGGTTATCTGAGACTAGCTAGGAATCATAGCTTGTGCCTGCAGACCATGGTTGCTCTGCCCCACCATGGCCCTTCTTTTGTCGGGGGGCAAAGGTGGGAGATGGGAATTGAGAAGATCCTTCAAACAGAAGATAAAAGAGAAGTGGAGGAAGAGAGAAAAGATGGGGAGGAAAACCCCCTGGAGATGTTTAGGGCTTCAAAATAGGGAGTCCTGGGATCCAGAAACATAGAACGAGAAGGGGAAGCAGACTTTCAAGACCAAAGAGGAAGGGACTGGCCAAGGGGACCTTTGGCTCGAGGGATGGATCCAGGGCTGTTGAGGAGATCGGGAATCCTGTTCACTGCATCCTTGTTTCCAGGTGGATCCCCTATTGCTTTGCTCCATCTAGACTGCTCACCTGAGATTGAGGTGAATAGGTGTGGCTATCTATTTTAATTTTGGACACCTTGATAGCTGGCAACGATAACACCTTCCGGATGCTTTGTTTGACCACTTTAGACCTCACTTCGGAATTCAAGGGGGGCTTCATACGGCTGATGAAAGACAAGAAAAGAGGAGGGGGTGAGGAGATTCTAGACTCAGAGGGCTAAAGGGACCTTGGAGGTCTTCTACTCCAACCCTTGCTTGATAGTCCTTAAGCCATCCCAGTCATATGGTTGTTCTCTCTTTTCTTGAAAACCTCGAGTGATGGAGAGAACACAACTTCTGGAGGCAATCCCTTCCACTTCCACTGATTGATTGTTCTCAATGTAAGGAAATGTCTCCTGGATATCTCTCTCTCTCTCTCTCTCTCTCTCTCTCACTCTCTCTCTCTCTCTCTCTCACTCTCACTCTCACTCTCACTCTCACTCTCACTCACTCACTCACTCTCACTGTCTCTCACTCTCTCTCTCTCCCTCACACACACACACCCTCCCTCCCTCTCTCCCTCTCTCCCTCTCCCTCTCCATCCATCTATCCATCCATCCCACCCCAGCCCTGATGTGCCCCTCAATGAAATGGAGTTTGAACTCCTGCTCTCCTGGATCTATCTATCTATCTATCTATCTATCTATCTATCTATCTATCTATCTATCTATTATCCCTCCCTCCCTCCCTCCCTCCCTCTCTCTCTTTCTCCATCCATCCATCCATCCATCCCACGCCAGTCCTGATGTGTCCCTCAATGAAATGGGGTTTGACCCCCCCTGCTCTAGAGCACGTTGACTTGCCACGGAAATCCCATCACTTGGTCCAACTCCGAGTTCCTCCCCAGCTGGTGGGAAGATAAGGGTGGGGCAGGTACGTACCTTATGCAGGTAATGGTGACGATGGCTTGATGGAGAATTATGACAGACAAGGGTCTTTCAGGCTCATCTTCAATGACTTCCTGAAAGGAGAAGGAAAGACATGTAAGGAAGCTCCTGAGATGTGGCCACCATCCAGCTGCCACTACTCCCATCCCTACGCCTTTCCTGGTTACACGGGAAGTCCTCAACTTACAACTGCTCACTTAGCCACCATTTAAAGTTCTGAGAGGCTCTTCTTCCTCAGCGATCAGAGGATCATGTTTTGGTTGCTTGGCAACCAACCTGCATTGATGGCAGTTTGCAGTGTCCCCTGACCATGGTTTAAGTCAGGGATGGGTAACTAGGGCCTCACTACGACCTGTGAACTTCAACTCCCAGAATCCCTGAAGGCTGGAGAGTTCTGGGAGTTGAATCCACCATTCCTAAAGTTATACAATTCTGCCCTCTTCCATTCTGGACATTGGCTGTGTCGTTTCTTCTAGAAAGTCTCAATGCCTTTTTTTCTTCTTTCTTCTCCTAATTTCCCATTTCTATTGGTCGTTCTACTTTATATATTAAATATCTGTCTATCTGTCTCTCTGTCTCTCTCTATCCATCCATATCTATATATCTCATTTATCTATCTATTATCTATCCATCCATCCATCCATCCATCCACTCACCCATCCACCTACCTACCTACCTACCTACCTTGATTTAAAAATAAACACTAATAATAAAAACAATGGGGAAGCCAGATTCATGAAACAACCGTGGGACTAATTTAATGGCAGTGATTCAGCTAACAACGGCGGAAAGAGAAGTCGTACAATGGGGCAGAATTCACTTAACAGCTGTCCCACTTAGCAACAGAATCATTTGGGGCCCAATTGATTGGAATTCAATTTGGTTCAAATTCTCTTTCAAACCTAAAGGCGCCCTAAAGGAGAACCTGCCCTGCCCCCTCCCCACTTACGATGATCTTGAGGACCAATTCCTGTTTCCTGGGTAGGTGGAAGTCTTGCCTCCTGCTGAGGGCAGCTGCTTTGGTGACCATGATGATGGACCTCATGAAGGCTTTCTTCAGGCCTTCGTCCTGGGAAACCCAAGTGGGAAGAGGGTGGGGTGAGAAGACACCAGGAGGAAGAGGGTGCATCTATTTATTTCAACCTTTACGTAGCCGACCGTCTTTTCTTGAACTCTGGGGGGCTCCCAATCAAAATATCCCCTGGACATTCTGGGTGCTAGTCCTGCCTTAGGCATGAGAGCCAGCCGAGAGACTTTGGGCCAATCACCAGGAGATGGAGAGTTCTAGTCCCACTATAGCCATGAAAGCCAACTGTCTGAGCCAATCACCAGGAGACTGTGAGTTCTAGTCCCTCCTTCAGCACGAGAGCCAGCTGGGTGATTCCACATCTGGCCCAGTTCTTCTCTTTCAATCCAAGACATGCCACAGGGTTGTTGTGGTTGTGTGAAAAGGAAGAAAGAGGATAATGGGCTGCCTTGAGTGTAATGAATGTGGCATGACCATAGATAAAGAAACCACTAGCATTTCATCCTCTCCAGGGCAATTGGAACAGGAAGCAGATCGGAATGGGAGGCATAACTGGGGGCTGGAGGTCGCCTGTTGAGCCCAGATTCTCCCCAGCAACCTCTAAGAACTGCAGTCAGGTTGTCCTGGTTCACTAAAAGGGGCGATTTGTAGCTCAGGGTTGAACTGCGGAGCCCTTGGTGCTCCCTGAACTTGGTTGGTTTTTTTATAGACATTTCTATATTTTTCCACCATCAATTGAAATCCAGATAAGCAGGGATTAACCCCAGACAAACAAGGCAGAAGTAAACAACAGATCAAGGAACTAGCAAGAGGAAAACAACAGTCCTGCCAGCACTGACAGAGGATGGAAACCAGCCTACCTTGTTCATGGTGGCGTACTGGACGAGAATTTCGGACACGATGGTTTCGATGAAAACACCCAGGTCTTCAGCGGAGGCTCCCAGGGCTGCTTGTCCATAGCAGAGGATTAATGTTGTTCTAATCCATCTGTCAGACAGATATTGTGAATCCTGCCAGGACAAAGACGAGGGTGTCAAACTCTTTTCCAGAGCACCAGAAGACAAGACAAGAAGCCATGGATGGAAACTGATGGAGATTCTTAGTCATCCAGGTCATGGTTGTCCCAAAGGGGCTTTTTCCAAAGGCAACTGGACTTGTTTTATTCTTGAAGAGGTTTCGCTTCTCATCCAAGAAGCTTCTTCAGTTCTGCCTGAAGCTTCTTTACTTCTGACTTCCGTCAAAACAGAAGAAGCTTCCTGCATGAGAAGCGAAATGTCTTCAAGGTCAAACAAAGTCCAAGCCCTTTGAAAAAGCACCTCTGGATTTACTTGAGATGTTTGTTGGGCAACTCATGATCTTCTCTAGATTTATAAAATAGTCCTCCAGGAGATGGAGGTGGACAATTTCCAGCCCCACCTACAATCTCAGTGCTGGTCTCAGGTCTTTGAAATCTCTGACCAGACTGAAGAGAGCAGATGGCCTGGAGCATCCGTCCTTCTAAACACCTTGGACTTTCCTTCCCAGAATCCCCCAACCTTCTTCTCTACTGAGTTTTGGAGCTTGGAAACCCATCCCTGCTCTTACCTCAATGGATCCTTCCAAGAGAGAAGGTCTCTTGGGCTCTGTGGTATTACCGACCTCCCCGAGGACCAGGAGAATTTCTGACAGATGATGGAATGCAGCGAGGTGGATTGTCTCCGAGATTCCCTAGGCAAAGCAATGCTTGTGAATTACGACATTTGCACATTTTCTTTTTTTTATCTTCCTATTCTTCTTCCTCCTCCTATTTGCAAACCCCAGGCCCTTCTAGCACTGATGAAATTACCTAACTGGGTAATAAAATGTCTGCAAGAAAGCAACCAAGCACTCCTCCAAAAACCCCACAGTTCTCCTCCTCCCATCCTTCCTCTTCCTCCTCTCCTCCCCTCCTCCTTTTCCTCTCCTATTCCCTCCTCCTCCCTTCACCTCCCCTCTGCAAAACCTGTTCCCTTCTAGAACTGATGAAATGACCTAGTTGGGTCGCAAAAGGTCTGCATTTCTTGCAACCAAGCTCAGAGAGCACCAAGGACTCCACAAAGTTGGAGGCCTCATCCCCCACAAGCAGCCCACTCCCACTCACCTCTCTGTCCGTCTCATCTGCAAATGAGAATGCCAGAAGCTTTTTGAGGTGGTCTTTTACAAGATCTTTCTGTCTGGTATTCCTCAACTTTAAGCCATAGTATTTATATAGGTTTATCTGAAGATTGGAAAAAGAGTGTGTGAGTCTGAGGGAACTCCACCCATCATCCAAGAAAAGGAAGCATAGGACAAAGGGTGATCAGAAAAGGACCAAGTGTGGTCAAGCACAGGGCCATTTCCAACTAAGCATGGCTTACTCGCCATGGCCAACTCAGCAGGGAACAAGAGTTACACTCATATCAGTGTTCCAATATCTCAGGGGTGGCCCCAAAGAAGAGGGGGTCAACCTGTTCTCCAAGGGACCAGAAGTCGGCACGAGAAGCAACAGATGGAAACTTATCAAGGAGACAACCAACCTACTAAAAACTTTTTGGTAGAAGATCTTAGTAGAAGACCTCCAAGGTCCCTTCCAACTCTCTTATTATGTTATTCTGTTAGTAATCAAGGAGAGAACCAACCTAGAACTAAGGAGGAACTTCCTAACAATGAAGACAATTAACTACTGGAACAGTTTGCCTCTAGAGGTTGTGGGTGCTTTATCACTAGAGATTTTTAAGAAGAGATTGGACAACCATTTGCCTTAAAGGGTATAGGGTTTCCTTCTTGAGCAGGGGATTGGACCAGAAGACCTCTAAGGTCCCTTCCAACTCTCTTATGTTATTCTGTGACTAAGCAAGGAGTGAGCCACCCTAGAACTAAGTAGAAACTTCCTAACAGTGAGAACAATTAACCAGTAGAACAGTTTGTCTCCAGAGGTTGTGGGTGCTGCATCACTTGAGGCTTTTAAGATGAATTGGACAACCATTTGCCTGAAATGGTAAAGGGTTTTCTGCTTGAGCAGGGGGTTGGACTAGAAGATCTCCAAGGCCCCCTTCCAAGTCTGCAATTCTAATGTTCATTTGTCTGTATAATATCGAAGAAATGTGGAACATAAGCATCAAAGAAAGGATGCCAAAGGAGAGACAAAATGAAATGAAAAATGTTTAAATGATTCTTAACGTTATTGGGAAGAATGAAATTGTTAAATTAACCCCTGTCAAGTCGGCTGTGATTCGTGGGCAGTGAGGAGTTGGCCACGGCAAGTTGTCCTCTTCTGACCTTGTGTGTAAGACAACTGCCGCCTTTAAAGGGGAAAATCTCAGCATATTTACCTTGTCTTTAGGCAACAAGTGGGAAGAGCTTTGTGGCATTGAAGGCTTCTGGCTGATGGGCTGCAGTCCACTGATTTTCCCCCTGGGCACTTTGTGGTCTGCAGGAATCTGCTTGGACAACAAAGACAACAAAACGGAAGCTGTGAGGAAGTGAAGGAGCAGAGGAAGGAAGAGGTTTTTGTGTGTTTCCAAGGGGAGGGTTGGTCTCCCTTCTGCCTCAGGATGCATTGGATCATTGAGTCGACTTTTCTAGCTGGGACAGACATGAAGCACCTAAGAAGGACCATCCGGATTGTATCAGCTGGAGCCAAGAGAGCTTTTGAGAGGAATGGAAGGAAAAGCTCTGCCACAAATGGTGAGATGAAGAGCCTGGATTTTCTTCCTCTGTCTGGAGTGGCCAGGATGCAACTGGTCTACAGAGGTTGGTAGTACTTGATTTATCACCATTTATTGTTGGGGCCTGTTCGCCACAGTAGTCGAATCAGAGGAGGAGGAGGAGGAGGAGGAGGCGGTGTGGGAGTCAGTGTCAGCATTGAGGCAACCTAGGAGCTCCGAGGGGGAAGAGGGAATGGGGCTGGCAGAGAGAGTGTGACAGGGGTGGAGCCTGGGCTGTCCATCAGCCCTCAGATGGAGACTCAACCGCTCCCAGATCTGGAGGTGGCTGATGAAGAAGAGGAGGAACAACTGGGCCCAGTGCCTGACGCGTGGAAGCCCAGAAGGCAAAGGAAAGGAGAGCAGTGGAAATCTAAGGGCCGGTCCTAGGGACGGAAGAGCCACCGCTGCTAGCAAAGCCCCACCCTCGTTCTGGTGGATAAAGCGGGGGAGAGATGAAAGGTTTTCAGAGTGGAGGAGAAGAAGGGGAGGAAGGGGAGGAGGAAGGATGGAAGGGGAGAAAAGAAGAGGGAGGTGGATGATGATGAGGACTATGTGGTCCTTGATGCTCTCTGAGCTTGGTTGTTTTCTTGCAGACGTTTCATGGCCCAACTAGGGAACATCATCAGTGCTAGGAGGGAGTGAAGTTTCTCTCTGTTTATAAACAGGAGCTTGTCCTGTTTATAAGCAGGGAGCAAATATCACACTTACCAGCACTGTTGATGTACAGAGGTTGGGTCATGAAATTTATGCAACTAAAGAACCCAGTTCAGGGAGCACCAAGGGCCCCATCTTCTTCTTCCTAGCGTATTCCCACAGGTACAGTGTCCGCTTTATGGGTCATTGAGGGCCACTTTACGCCATCACCTGCGTCGCCTGGGAGAAGGCCTGCAGCTTCCATATCTTTGTTGAAGGCCTCCTGCCATCCCTGTTTTGGATGCCCACAAGGTCACCAGTCCTTGTCTTCTAGTTGGTAGGCAGCCTTGGCCACGGTGGAAGGTGCTGCTCTCGGGACGTGTCCTTATCAGCGGAGTCGGCCTTCTCTCATCTTCTCTGTAATTGGAGCCACACCAAAATGTGGTCGAATGGTGTCATGTGTGATGAGGTCAGGAAGGGAGGTGCCCGATATGCAAGGGAGCCTTCGCATTTCCATGGCACGGAGAGAGCTTTTGCTCCCTCCTGTTGCTGCCCAGCATTCAGGGCCATACAGTGCAACAGGAGGATGGTTCTCTGGTAGGTCTTAGATTCAAGATGGGTTGGCATCCGTCTGTCACGTAACACATCAGTGAGTTCTCGCCAACGCATCCAGGCGGCATTCATCCTTGCTTGCGCCTTGCCATTGATGTTCCCTTTTGTTGTGGCCCGCCAGTGGAGCTGGCAGCAGAGTGGGACAGTGAGGAGGTTGGGGAGGAACATGGGCCAGTCCTGGGGACTGAGGGGAACTCACAGAAGCATCAGAGGCAGAGAGGGAGCTAGACAGCAGTGAGGCAGAGGAACAGCTGGAGCCTGTTCCCAGTGTGTGCATGCGCAGAGCTGCCAGAAGACAAGAACTACTAAGAAAGCAGGGTCGACTTGGGAGTAAAGACACACCTTGGAGGTGATTGGCTCCTCCCAGAGGAAGCAAAAGAGGAGCGAACGGGGAGGGGGCTTTTGCAGGAAACAATTCCGCCAGTCAGTCGTTTCAAGAGTGGAAAGTTCTGTTTTTGACTATAAGAGTCTCTGGGCCAAGTGTTACCTTGCCCTGTGTTTAGGAACTGATTATTTGGCAGTTCTCCGAGGGAGATAAGGTTCGTGTAGATAAATATTCCTCTGAAAGTCTGTTTGCCAAGCCTGGCTGACTCTGAATGAAAGGAATTCACAGTCTTGTCAGTAAAAGAGGTTTTGCTGGGACCAAGACTTTGCTTCATGCTTTTTAAGGAAGCCTGTGTCAGAAGACCTTTGCCTTGGAGGTGGGACCCCAGATACCCAAAAATCTCCACCTTCTTTGGATTTTTTCCATGCATTGGAAGCGTTCCAGGGCTGGTGACAGACTCTAAGGACCCCGTTGTCCTGATGTTGAGGCGGGGTCCGAAATGGTTGAGGTGATCATTCCATGGTCCTTCCATGCTCCTCCCACCAAGGGCCCCATCGTTCAACTGCTTCTCCAGAACCACCTTTGTCTACTTTGGGGGTCAATTATCTCCACGGGGCAGTCCTGGCTTCTGCAACCTCTGCACAAAGGACACAAACGCAGCTGCTTACCTGGAGAGGACGAAGATGTTCCAAGATAGTGTCCAACATTTTCCTCTCCTCCATTGAGTCCAATATTTCTTTGACGGGTCTGACTTTGAGAGACTTCTTGCTCTCCCACAAAAACCGAAACTGTTCATCGGAGAGTTCTGGGAAGGAGAGACAGGATGAGATTGAGAGACAATTGGGAGGGAGGAGCCTTCTCGAAGGGAAGAGGGGAAAGGGGTGTAGGGGAGGGCCAGGCTGAGCCTGAGGGAGGGGTCAAATGTGTCACAAGCCCCGAGTCCCTGATCTTCATGTCCTTACATAACCCTCTGGAGGAGGAACAGGCCAATCAAGATATAAAACAGCATATAAAATTAGCCATGAAATATGACGATTAATTTAGGATGACAATTTTTTTCTTAAAAGATAAGATTAAAACAGGTCTAAGAGCCAAGAGCTAAGAGGGTCTCCTCCATAACTCCCCTGCCTGATGAAGGACGGTGGCAGGATTTGGGTTTCGCACGTCTAGAGAAAAGAAGGGCAGTATGTGTGTGTTTGTGTGTGTGTGATATGAGAGCTGTCTTCCAGTATTTGAGGGGCTGCCACAAAGAGGAGGGGGTCCACATATTTTCCAAAGTGCCCGAAGGCAGGACAAGACACAATGGTTGGAAACTAATCAAAGAGAGAAGCAACCTGGAACTTCCTAACAGTGAGGACAATCAACCAGTGGAACAGCTTGCCACCAGAAGTTGTGGGTGCTCTTATCATTGGAGGCTTTTGAGAAGAGACTGGACAATCACTTATCTGATATGGTATAGGGACTCTTGCTTGAGCAGGAGGTTGGACTAGAAGACCTTCAAGGTCCCTTCCGGCTCTGTTCTGATTGATTGATTGACGTAAATACCTGGATATAAAGATAGGATGGCATCTGGGGAGCATTTCCCCTGGTCAAGGCTGCTCCTCTGAGCCTTTTCCGTCTCGGGCCCCCTTGGCAGGGGAGGGAGCTCCTTCTGGCCATTCTTGACCTTCATTTGTGAAGTCCTTGGAGGGGTCTTGACAGTTCCTCTCTGGACCGGATCGGGCAGCCCCAGCGCTGGAAGCTGAACTTTCCTCCTGGCCTCCATTGGAGCTGGAGAAGACTTTACCAACAGAGGCAGGACTTGCATGGCTCGCTGACCGGTTGAGGAAGTGAACCGGTGGGAGCCCGAGAATTGGCCTTCCTGGTTGTCCCACCGCTGCTGGTCATTATTATTATTCATTTGTAGTTTTGCCTCTTGGCTGTCCCTCTTCAGGAAGGGGAACTTTTTCCGCATGTGAGACATCCTGAAGAGTGATCGCTAGACCTGGAAGCAGATCAACAAGGGAGAAGTTTTGTACCTCCAGATTGAAAAGAGGGGTCCTTGGTGGTCCTCTCTGTCTGACTGACTGTCTATCACCTATCATCTATCTATCATCATCTATCATCTATCATCTATCACCTATCTATCTATCATCTATCATCTATCAATCTATTTATCATGTCATCTATCTGTCTGTCTGTCTGTCTGTCTGTCTGTCTGTCTGTCTGTCTGTCTATCTATCTATCTATCTATCTATCTATCTATCTATCTATCTCCTATCTATCTATTTATCCTATGTTCTTCCTGTATCAACTCAGAAAGCTCAGACTGCCCAAGGAGCTGCTGATTCTACAGAGGAATTCTTCTCCTTTGTACCTCTACAACTGTCTGGTTTGGCACCGCAACCAAACCAAAACTCCGCTAGAGAGAGAAGACGGAGAGGAAGTAACAGGCAGCAGAGAGAAAGCAGAGCTGCTTAACTCAAGGCTCCACGTTCTCCTCTCCTCCCTTTGGCCTTTTTCGGTCTGCCCTCAGGGGCCATGACATCACAGCATCCTTTATGCCCTCATGGGGGTTACCTGAAGCCATGACCCCAGGGGCCTCCCACTCCCCCAGATAATGGGGGTGGGATATGGAGGGCCCCCTTGATCAGCCCTTCCATAACATTGGCCATATCATATCTCCTACGGAGTGACCCAATGGGAGGGAGGGAGGGAGGGAGGGAGGGAGGCTCTCCACCTGCTGGATCTCCAAAGACCCCAACCGAGATTATGGCTGATCCGCTTTATTCTTACATGGTACATGTTATATGATACATGATATATGATGCATGATACATGATACATTACAATACACGATACAGGATACATGACATACATAATACAGGATTCATGATCTATGACATTACGTGACGTTATATGATATTACATAGTCCTTGGCTTACAACAGTTTGTTTCATGACAGTTCAAATCTACAACGGCACTGAACAAAGTGACTTATGACTGTTTTTCACACTTATGACCGTTGCGGCATCTCCACGGTCATATGATCAAAATTTGGATGTTTGGCAACTGACTCACAGTTATGACGGTTACGCTGTCCCAGGAGGGACGTGATCCCATTTTGTGACCTTCTCACCAGCAAAGTCGATGGGGAAGCCGGATTCATTTCACAACCATGTGACTAACTTACAGAATAGAACAGAACAAAGAGCTGGAAGGGACCTGGGAGGTCTTCTAGCCCAGCCCCTGCTCAAAAGGAGAAGCTACACTATTTCAGATCAGGGGCTTTCTAGTTTCTTCTTGAAAGCCTCCAGTGATGTGGGGCTCCCACGATTCCTGAAGGCAGCTATTCCAGGGGTTAATTCTCCTCACTGCCCGGAAGGTTCTACTTAATTCCACTCTAGGGATTCACTTAACAAAGGTGGCAAGAAAGGTCGTAAAATGGCCCAACACTCACTTAACGACCATCTCTCTTAGCAACAAAAGTTTTGGGCCTGACTGTGGTCGCAGGTCAAAGATTCCCTGCATTTTAGTTTCCTTGCAGAGGGTCCAGAATCTCTTCCTTTGTGAGATGGACAAGTGGTTAACTTAGATGAAGAAATAAATAAAATTTGTTGTGAAGTTTTTTGTGATTCAATGCAGCTCCTGGTTCCAGAGCTGAGTTTGCTTCAGTGGCTTTAGACACCGGCAGCTTTTCCGTTTCGGAGTTTCTTGACCTCTTCAGCTTTGAACGACCTTCGTGGCTTCAGATCTCCCTGCAATCAGTTTTGCACCTAACAATTCCTTCTTTCTTGCGGGGTTACAAGGCATATCAAGGCATCTGTGGTTCCTCCAGAGATTTGAGCTGCCCTTCACTTGCTGGACGTTTTTAGTGCCACATTTACTAAATGAACTGTCGTAAGTTGAGGACTACCTTACTACCTGCTGGGCCTGGGTTTCCTTTTCATTATCCACTTTCTGCCGAGACTTTCCAAATCCTTCCAGCAGATGGTGGCAGCACCTAATCTTCTGAGTCAGGCAAGTTCTGTAAACAAAAGAAAAGAAAAATCAGAATTTGATTTTGCAATTATTTCCCAATGAATATACAGTATTCTTTGACTTTGGCTCTTAAGCTGCTCCCCATCACTGTCAATTCAAAGCAGTTTACCGCTAGTCCTCAGCTATTCATTTAATAACCGTTCAAAGTTACAACAGCACTGAAAAAAAATTGAGTTAGGACTAGTTTTCACACAGCGGCGCAGTGATTAGAATGAAGTACTGCAGGCTACTTCCACTGACTGCCGGCTGCCTGCAATTTCGCAGTTCGAATCTTACCAGGCTCAAGATTGACTCTATCTATCTATCGATCCATCCATCGATCCATCCATCCATCCATGCATCTATCTATCTATCTATCTATCTATCTATCTATCTATCTATCTATCTATCTATCTATCTATTATCTAAAATGAGGACCCAGATGGTTGGGGGAAAAGGCTGACTCTGTAAACTGCTTAGAGAGATTCCATAAAGCACTGTAAAATGGTATGTATGTCTAAGGACTATTGTTAAGTTCAGTCTGTGAATCATCCCTCCATCCATTTATCTATCATATCTATCTATCTATCTATCTATCTATCTATCTATCTATCTCCATCTATCTATCTATCTATCTATCTATCTATCTATCTCTATCTATCTATCTATCTATATCTATCTATCTATCTATCTATCTATCTATCATCTCATCTATTTATCTAATTTATCTCATCTATCATCTATCTATCTCATCTATCATCTATTTATCTATCTATCTATCTATCTATCTATCTATCTATCTATCTATCTATGATCACCTATCTACCTATATCATATATCATATATCATATATCTATCTCTCTGTCTGTCTGTCAATCTATCTATCTATCTATCTATCATCTATCTATCTATCTATCTATCTATCATCTATCTATCTATCTATCTATCTATCTATCTATTTATCTCATCTATCATCTATCTCATCTCTATCATCTATCTATCTCATCTATCATCTATCTATCTATCTATCTATCTATCTATCTATCTATCTATCTATCTATCAATGATAATCTATCTACCTATATCATATATCATATATCATATATCTATCTCTATGTCTGTCTGTCTGTCTGTCTGTCTGTCTGTCTGTCTGTCTATCTATCTATCTATCTATCTATTGTCAGCGTTCCAAATATCATGCAGAATTAAATCATTGTCCAAGGCAAAGTAGTCCTTAAAACTCCAATTTAATAAGACAGGCATGTTGGCATTAAGCTGGTGAAATTTCAACTCTAAGGTACATCCGGTGAATTCCCCAAGTTAAAAGTTCATCATCTATCCCCACACCCCATAATTCATCACATGGTCCAATCTTCATCTTCCACTCTGGCATGTACACCCCTCTTCTTCCGGCCAGGTGTCGAGGTGCGGAGACAAAAGACGACCTTGAGCTTCTAAGAAATCCATAACAATACATTCCACAATCCTACTCCTTTCTATTCCCCCCTCCCAACTACTATACCAATGAAACAGCATAATATGTATGTTTTAATTATGTGGCAGGCCAAAGATCCTAAAAGGAACAGAATTACAGGCCTGACAGGCGGCCTCTCCTCAAGAGAAAAACGTTTCCTGAAAAGAGAATAACATAAATGTTAACTATCAAAATTTAACCGCCTCTTCCTCCCCCAGGGGGACCCTTTGGCTTATCAGGGAATTTCTCATGGAATTGCTTCACTAATTTATCTGCTTTCAGATCCCAACTTTTCACCCACGTAGCTTCTGACAAAGGGTATCCCTTCCAATGCACTAAATATTGTAAACGACCTCTATACAGCCTGGAATCTAATATTTTTTTCACTTCATAATGTGTTTCCCCTTCTACCACTACGGGAGGAGGTGGAGTTTGGGTGGATGGTCTCGTGCTAGACTCCCTTACCGGCTTCAATAAGCTACAATGGAATACCGGGTAAATTTTCCCTAAGAGTCTGGGTAGGCTGAGTCGAACTGTAACTGGGTTAATTATCTTTTCTATTGGGAAAGGACCTAGAAATTTTGGACCTAATTTCTTACTAGGCATCTTTAATCTTATGTATTTAGTAGACAAAAAAACTTTGTCCCCCACTCGAAAGGGGGGTTGTAGGGAACGATGTTTATCAGCTTGCTTCTTGTAGGCTTCTGCCGCATCTGTTAGCGCCTTTTTGGTATTCTCCCATCCCTTCTTTAGTGCCTCCAGCCATTCATTCAGGGACATGGATGAGGGAGGTTCCTTAGGTAGTTCAGGCATGGGAACGAATTCCATGCCACTGGTAATCTGGAAAGGAGTTAATCCGGTACTGCTGTGAACCGTATTATTATATGCTACTTCAGCGAAAGGTAGCAAGTCCGACCAATTGTCTTGCTGATAGTCCACATAACACCGGATATACTGTTCCACCATCGCATTGGCCCTCTCTGCTGCCCCATTTGTGCTGGGATGAAATGCTGAGCTGAGTCCCTGCGTGGACCCGATCGATTTTAGGAATTCTCTCCAGAACTTGGCGGTGAATTGAACTCCGCGATCTGAAATGATCCTTTTTGGAACTCCATGTAGGCGATAAATGTGTTTCACAAACATTTTCGCTAATTTCTTTGCGGATGGTAGGCTTGAACAAGCGATAAAGTGTGCTTGCTTGGAAAACAAATCAATAACTGTCCAGATTACTTTATTACCACTGCTATCTGGAAGTTCGACAATGAAGTCCATTGCTATCTCTTCCCATGGTCGGCTAGGGTTGGCCACTTGTTGTAGTAGTCCAGGGGGCTTTCCCGGACGGGTTTTCATTGTTGCACAAGTAGCACAGCTTTTTACATAATCTTCCACCTCCGACCTCATCTTTGGCCACCAAAATTGACGTCTAGCGAGGTGGAGAGTTTTCAGGAATCCGAAATGACCTCCTAGTTTCGCATCATGACTCCGCTGTAGCACTTGCAATCTCATTTCTGCAGGGACGTACAGTTTGGATCCCTTCCAGGCTACGCCATCATTAATCGTTAGGATGTCTTTGTTGTTGTTGAACCATGGGTCTGTCTGGAGGGCTGCTTTCAGTTCGGTTCTCAGTTTATCTTGGCTTCGACTGGTGACTTGAGCTGCCTTTTGGTGAGAAGGAGATATGATGGGGTGGAAAATTTCTTCCTTCTTACTGTCAAACTGGGGTTTTCTCGACAGTGCATCTGCTAATAAGTTCTTCCCTGCGGGGATGTGTTTAATTTCAAATTTGAACCTTTGGAAATATTGGGCCCAACGGACCTGTTTGGGGGATAACTTTCGATGGGCAAGGAGAGTTTCGAGGTTTTTATGATCAGTCCATACCTCGAATGGTATATCCCCCCCTTCCAGGAGATGCCTCCAGGTGAGCATGCTCCATCTGATCGCGAATGCCTCCTTCTCCCAAATGGGCCACCTTCTTTCCCTAGTGGTGAGTTTCTTGGAGATGTAAGCGCATGGTAAGAGGTGGCCTTCTTTATTCTTTTGTAGTAGCACCGCAGCTATCGCGACATCACTGGCATCCGTTTGGATTATGAAAGGTCGCTCTGGATCGGGGTGTTGCAATATGGGTTCTTGGGCAAAGAGCCGTTTTAATTTCTCAAAAGCCTTTTGACAGTCGATTGTCCATTTTAATGGTTGGTTTGCTTTTGGTTTAGTAGGGGAAGGCCCCGTTCTTAATAGGTCAGTCAATGGTAGGGCAATTTCAGCAAAGGTTGGAATAAACTGCCTATAAAAGTTTGCAAATCCAAGGAAGCTTTGTAATTGTTTGCGAGTGCTTGGAGGTTTCCAATCTAACACCGCTTTCACTTTTTCTGGGTCCATTTCTACTCCTTCATTGGAGATACGATATCCCAGATAATCTAGCGAGGTCTTGTGGAATTCACACTTTGACAATTTTGCATAAAGTTTGGCAGCTAGAAGTTTTTTCAGGACTTGCCGTACCAGTTTCACATGTTCTTCCATGGTCTCAGAGAAGATCAAGATGTCATCTAAATAAACGAGTACTCCGCGGTACAGGTGGTCGTGTAGCACTTCATTTATGTACTGCATGAATACTGCGGGTGCTCCTTGTAGTCCGAAAGGCATGACTTTATATTGGAAGCTGCCTAAGGGAGTATTAAAAGCGGTCTTCCACTCATCCCCTTTCCGGATTCGTATACGGTAATACGCCTCTCTCAAATCCAGCTTGGTGAAGATCTTTCCCTTAGCCAAGTGGTTCAACATATCTTTCATGAGAGGGAGGGGATAGGTATTCTTTTCGCATACCGCATTCAAAGCTCGTAAGTCCACACAGAGGCGAACCCCCCCATCTTTCTTTTCCCTGAAGAGCACTGGGGCTGCTACTTTTGATTTTGCTGGTTCAATAAACCCTCTTTTCAAATTGGTGTCGATGTACTTCCTCAATTCTATCATCTCTTTAGGCGTCATAGAGTACATTTTGGGCTTTGGTAAGGTTACCCCAGGTTTGAACTCTATGGCACAATCTGTGGCGCGGTGAGGTGGAAGGTAGTTTCCGTCTTCCTCACTGAACACCTCCGCCAGATCCCAATAGATCTTTGGGACTCGTTGGATTCCCGGAAGTTTAGTGTCTGCTGCGGTTGCTGCAGGTTCTGGATGGGTTGGGCTGTTAGGTTCCAATGTTCCTGGGTGGCCTTTTGGTTCCACTGGTGGTAACGGCCCAAGTCCAATAGTCACCTTTCTAACGCCATCCTCCCACTTTATGGTAGGTTCCCACTTGTCCAACCATGCAAGCCCTAGGATAACTGACTCCTGCATTCCAGGGGCCACGATGAATCTGAGGAACTCATAGTGGCGGCCTATCACCAGTTTTACTAACTCAGTGATCTTTGTAGCCGGAGCTCCCCCAATTAGGGTTCCATCCACTTGCTCAAACGGAATGGGTTGTTTCAGGGGTCTGGTGCGTATACCTAGTTGCTCCACTATTGACATGCTGATTAAGCATCGGGTGCAGCCGGTATCTATAATCACCCCAACTTCCCCTTCTACCCCCGTTTTCGGTATTTGGAGTTTGGCTTTTATTTGGAAGGGGCGGATAGGTGCACTCACCATTGGGTCGTCTTCTGGGTTTCCTTCCCCTTCCTCCTCTGAAGTGTCCAGGGCGTTTTCAGTGGCTCCGCTCTCTGCCCCTGCTGGCTGTTGTGCCAGACGACTTTTTTCTGGGGGTTTTCTGGGGGTTTTCTTGACTGTGCTGGCAGGTGGTTGGCGTGGTTGTGGAACTGGGGCTGGAGCCCAGCATGTAGATGCCCGGTGGCCAAGCTGACCACAACGGTAGCACTTTATTTTGGGGGCCCAGGAACGAGGGGTTGGCGGGAGCTTTTCAGTTTGCTGCCTCTGCGTTCGGTGGGCTAACGTTTTTTTTTTCAGGGGTTCTGGTACCAGGCTTTGGATAGGTATTAATCTCGTGGTCCAGTATGATTGCAGTGGTGTACCATTCTTGGATACGATCTGGGGTCCCCCTTACGGCACAAGCTTGTTTCAGTTTGGGATCTAAGGCCTTTTTGAACGTATAGACCAATAGTCTCTCTGGCCAGTAACGTAGTCTTCCAGCTATTCTCCGGAATTCCCAAACTAATTCTTTGACCGGCCGACCCCCCTGTCGTAATTCCTGGATCTGGTCTTCAGCATCTACCTGTTGGGCCACATCGTAAAAACGGGCCCGCATCAGTTGGATGAACCCCGTTATGTCATCTAACTCAGGAGCTGCTTCTTCATGGAGTTCCGCTATCCATTGTGCTGCCTCTCCTTCATTCATCCCCTCTGCTATTTCTTGGATCAGTTCTCGATCCGTCAGGTATTGTGGGCCTACTTGGTCAACGTATGCCAACACTCGATTCATAAAGTAAGCTAGTTTGTCTCGGCTGCCATCATAGGTTGCACGGAACCTTGGGGGTGTGGGAGGAGGAGGGGGTGCTTGTGGTTGAACCTGAGCAACCTGTTGGCCTGCTGCTTGGGGTGGTAAGCTTCTTTGTGGGGCCACACCCATCGGTTGGGCAAAAGCCTGCTGAGGCATTGGTGGGGGGGCTGGGCCCTGTGGTGGTCCCATTCCTTGGCTCTGCCTCTGAGCAGCTATTTGGGGTGGCGCCATTGGTTGGGAAGGGGCAGGCGTCCACTGGCATTGAGCCCATCCATGACCCGGGAAGAAAGCCCAACCTGAATTGGCTTGATTGATGGGTCCAGAGCCATCGCTTTGCAGAGGGGGGGAGGTGAAAGTGTTCCAGGCCCCTTTCGGCTGGTTAAGTTTTACTTCCCAACTTTTTTTCACTCCAAGAGGGGAGGGTGCTGATTCGCTGATGGCTGTGTGGAAAGACCCAAGGTCTCCGCTCCACTGCGCAGCAGTTTCTCTGCTGGGGAAGGATAATGTGGGCTTTGCTAGCCTCCACCCGGGTGGTTCTGGGGGCCCCAGGGGTTTTTGTTCACTCACATTTAGGCGTCGGAATTGGTCCTGAAGGCCCATCAAAGACTGGCTGCGTGAGAGTGACTGAGATCTCCATTCATTTGCTCTTCTCCCCATGCTCCAGCCGTCTGTCAGAGTTCCCTTGGGGGGCCCCCCTCCTTCCAGCAGGCATTCCTGAGAAGCAATAAATCCCGAAACTTCCTCTCGCAGGTCTAACTCCGTCTGTGAGGAAAATCTTGGTTTCGGTTCCTTTTCCCTCGCCTCTGCCTGTTGAACTATTTCTTTAGAAGGTGCATAGATAGTCTCGACAAAAATAAGCGATCCATCATCCTTAGCTTTCTCTGCTGCATTCT